>NC_022027.1:23001247-23004218 GCF_000317375.1 Microtus ochrogaster
CAGCCATCTGTAATGAGATCTGATGCCCTCTTCTGACTGCAGGAAAGCATGCGGACAGAGTACTGTATACATAACAAATAAAATAAGTCTTAAAAAAAATTTTATCTTATATGTATGAATATTTGCCTACATGCATGCCTGGTGTCTGTGACAGCCAAATAGGGTGTCAGACCCCTGGAATTTAGACCAACTGTGGTGGTGGTGGTGAATTTCATTGTCTCTTGACTGGATTGAGACCTCATGTCCTGGCCAGCCTTAATTGTCATCTTCACAGAGCCTAGGGTCACCGGAGAGGAAAGCCTTGATTGAGAATTGCAGAGTTCAGGTTAAGCCTATGTGCATGTCTTTAGGGAACTGTTTCACCAATTGATGCAGGAGGACACAGTCCACTCCAGGTGACATCGCTCCCTGATCAGGTGGTTGTAGGCTATAAAAGGAAGGTAGTTGAGACTGAGCATCAGCAAGCCAGAGATTGAGCTGGCAATCAGTGTTCCTCTGTGGTTTCTGCTATGCTTCCTTGACTATGAATTCCCTGATCTGAAGTGATGATACTGAATAAGATCACAAGCAGCTGTGCCTTCTGATTCCTGCCCTGACTTCCTTCAGTGGAGGACTGTGACCTGGAATGTAAGTCAAATAAACCTATTCTTCCCTTCCGCTACTTTTTGGCCTGGGTGTTTTACCGCAGCAACAGAGGGAAGCCAGAGCACCGTGGAAACATCAATGTAGGCATGTCTATGAGGGCATTTCCTGGAGGTTAAACTGAGCATGGAGGTCACACCCTTAATGTAGGTGACACCATCCTATGGGTTGGGGACCTGGGACAGAGCGAAAAGGAGAAAGAAAGCTGCACACCAGCATTCATCTGCCTCAGCTTCCCAGCTTCAGAAACAATGCAACCAATGCCTTGTGTCCCTGCCACCATGCCCATCCCACTGTGATGGGCTGGCTCTGCCGGCGAGGTGTGAGCAGAACTAAACCTTCCTCCTTCAGTTCTTCTTGTCTGATGTTTTATCACAAGAGTTAGAAGAGCACCTAACAGGCTGGGTCTCACTGCTTTTTTTTCCAGGTGACCTGAAGCTTGCTATGCAGCCCAGGAGGACCCCAAACTTGTCATTCTGTTTTTCGGAATTATACACTTATTTAGTGGCATACCTGGCTGGTATTAGCTCGGACAGACTATGAATAGCTGGCTCTGACACTTTCCAAGAATTTGATGAGCCGGTAATCAAACACAGTAATTACGAAAATACAATTATGTAAACTTGAATTCGATAAATTACATTTAAAATGAAGTGGAAAATAGTTCATTGTTTTCACCCCCGATTATTATACCACAGTCATCTGTTTTCCATTGTATTCTAGTGGTGGGAATAGCGCGGCATGGTGTGCCAGGGTGGTGGTGGGTGAGGAGCCTAGAATCGGCCATGCACAAGAGCAGAGTAATAGTTTCACTGCAGAAGTCCACAAACAATACAAAAACCAGCTTCTCCATCCTCTCCAAGCTGTTGGTTAAATGTTCACCAGCACACTACCAGCTAAGACGGCATGCGCCAGCCCCACGGGGCTCTTGAATGAAATCCCCTTTGCCCTCCAACAGAAAAACACACAATTATCATCTCATTGCACTGCCATCGCAATAAATGACCCACGAAGTAGACCCCTCCTTCTCTAGACACGGCCTTCTTCTCTATTTCCTTAGCCCAAATAAAATAAATAACTCCGAGTGCTTGGCCGGTAGCCAAAGACCTCTCAGGTTCAATTCTTCATCTTCTGCTTGCGAGAGTTAATTACAGTGAGGGGCATGCGAAGCAAGAGCTCTTTGTGCTCGGGGTGAAATAATGGCTTAGTCACCCCTGAGACGACAAAGGCTCCAGACTTCAGCTCAGCACAGCGAGCACAAATCCCAATCTCGTAGCATGTGACTTTCCTTTTCAAATGAACCAGACTTTATGAATTGACTTCTCGTCTCCCTCCCTTCCCCCTCTAGCCCAGTCGCGCTGGCCGCTGGTTAACGTATTTTCTGCCTCTCTCGTTGAGTTGAGTCACCAATACTTTTGTTTGCCTGTTTCCTCCGGACAGGAAGCTGGGGTCCCTGCTCTGCACACTAGCTGATTGTATAGCACACATTTGCCTCTATTTTTGTTTAGAGAAAAAAAAAGAAACCACTCCTGAAACAGAGAACTGAGCCCTGGCTTGGAAAAGGAGTCTTTTCTCCCCAGGTTTCTGGGGCAAAGGCAGTGAGCCCAGCAAGCCAAAGTCTCACGTGCCAAGGGACTGGGGGGACTTGAACTGCTCAGCAGACCACCACAGTTACCTAGGGCAGAAGGAGTCCATGCTCGGCTTGATCCGATCTGGAGACACACATCTGACGTAGTAGTGCTTGGGTCACAGGTCAAGACCTTGTGTCAAACCAAAAACAGGGCCTGGCTGCTGTTACTTGGGAGGCTGAGGTAGGATGACTGAAATCTCAAGGTCTGTCTGGGCTACAGAGCGAGATGTGTTGCAAAACAATAACAACAACAGCAGCAGCGGTAATAATAGCCTTCATCATGACATTGTCATGCATGTATAGAATTGTTCAGATCATATTCAGCCCATCACCCTCGCTCATCTCCTTTAAGCAACTGGAGAAGCAAATATTCAGTAAAACCTGATCAAAGAGTTCAAAAGAGTCCTCTCTAGCCGTCCTTCCCTAATGCTCACATTTTATATAATTAGAGTTTGATGATGAAAGCCAGGAAGTCAACACAGATGCAAGTTTATTAGGTGAACTGTAAACTTTACTTGATTCTCATCAGTTTCTGCTACTGCCAGTGATCCCACACTGGTTCTTACACTGTGTCGAGCTATTGTCTTCATAACCATGACACTCAACAGCCCATTGTGGGGTTTTTGGTTTTTGGTTTTTCGAGACAGGGTTTCTCTGTAGCTTTGGAGCCTGTCCTGGAACTAGCTCTTGTAGACCAGG
>NC_022027.1:23005171-23006686 GCF_000317375.1 Microtus ochrogaster
TTTGGAGCCTGTCCTGGAACTAGCTCTGTAGACCAGGCTGGTCTCGAACTCACAGAGATCCGCCTGCTTCTGCCTCCCGAGTGCTGGGATTAAAGGCATGCGCCACCACCGCCCGGCGTTTTAGTATTGGTGTGTGTGAGAGAGAGAATATAGGCCTGCACACATCAGCATTTATGTAGAAGTCACGGAGACAACTTTGGAATCATTTCTCTCCTTCCACTTTTACATGCATTTGGGGGTCAAAATCAAGAATAGCGACCCACAAAATCCACAAACAAATAAAGAGTATTTTGTAAATAAGCAAACCGAGGTTCCGTAGTATGCCCTCTTTTTGGTGCTGAAACCATATGTAGGGCCGGGTACTTGCTAGCAGGCGCTGTGCCACTGAGCCTCACTCCAAGTCTTAGGAATGTTTTGTTATGTATGCGCCCGTGTCTCATACGTAGCAAGAGGCAATGTCAAAACACGATGCCAGGTCTATGAAAATCCATGCCCTCCTCTCACCAGAAATGCTATTTAGTTTCCCCTTCCTAACCAAAAGGGTTTCTGAAGAGGGTCAGACCTGGATGTGGTGCTGTGTGCCTATAATTTCAGCCCTCAGGAGTTGAGGCAGGAAGATGGTGAGTTCAGAGATAGCCTGAGCAACAAAGAGACCCCTATCTCGTTTAAAACTCACCACCACCATTACAACCACCACCCCTAAAAAACCCAGTGTGCTAGCACACATCTTTATTCCCAGTATTAAGGAGTCAGATATCCATGAGTTCCAGCTAGCCAGGACTCCATAATGAGACTTTTTTTTTGTCTCAAAAAAAGTGCAGATGGGGGTTGGGTGGGATGAGCTAGAGAGGTGGCTCAGTAGTTAAGAGCACCGACTGCTCTTGCAGAGGACTTAGGCTAAGTTCCCAGCACTCACATCATACAGCTCACAACAACCCATGACCCCAGTTCCAGGGGAGCTAACACCCTCTGCCCTCCAAGAGCAGCTGCACATGCGTGGTGCACACCAACACATACATAAACATGATAAGTAAATGCTCCTTTAAAGACTGGCAGAGCACGAGACTCCAGGAATTAATTGGTGCTGCCATCAGTTCGACAATTTACTACGGCTTTAGGCAAATTACAGGCACCTGCTCTTCCCCAGGGCCTGTAAAATGTGATGCAGGCAATTAACAACGGAGAACAATCATTATGAAAACTAATTAGTTGGAGCTCCGAGCACCAGCGTTAGGGTTTGGATGGGGACCGTTCTCCAGGGCTCTCATGCAGAAGCCTTAGTCCGGTATGGCAGGTTCAGAGGTCGATCTGAGGTTGGGCAGATCCAGGGCTCTGCAGCAAGGTTTGATGGGCTACTAGGAAGAACTGAAAATTTAGAAGGTGGAGCCGAATTGATAGAATGGGTCCTGGAGGGCATGCCCTTAGGGATTATCTGTTGCTTCCTAACACCACCATGACTACTTCTTTATCATCTTCTTTGGTTTTTCAAGACAGGGTTTTTCTAGATCAGGCCAG
>NC_022027.1:23007079-23014688 GCF_000317375.1 Microtus ochrogaster
GGATTGGTAGCTTTGTCTCGTCGTCTAAGGAAATGCTTCAGGAAGGTCTTCTCTGGTAATGTTCACTCAGCATTTCCTACCGTCTGTGCTTTCACAGTCTTCTATTTCCTCCTTTAGTGTTTATCACTAGTTGAAAGAAAAGCATCTTTTCGTGTCTCACAGAAAGAACACTTCTGACCCCTGAGGTGTGGGGATCCCCTTTGGCTTACTTTTGTTGGCCTGTCTGTTCTTGTTGTAGCTTGTTTTTTGTTGTTGTTGTTGTTGTTGTTGTTGTTGTTGTTTGTCTTGCTAAGACAGGGTCTCATCATAAAGCCCAGACCATCCTGAAATGCCCTGTGGTGGCCCCCATAGGCTCCTAGGGAGAGGCACTATTAGGAGGTGTGGCCTTGTTGTAGGAAGTGCATCACTGGGGGTGGGCTTTGAGGTTTCAGAAGTTCAAACCAGGACCAAAGGTTCTCTCTCCCTTCCTACTGCCTGCCCACCCAGATGTAGAACTCTTGTCTCCTTCTCCAGCACCATGTCTGCCTGCATGCAGCTGTGTTTCCTGCCGTAACAGTGGAGTAAAGCTTTGAACTGTAAGCCAGTCCCAATTACATGCTTCCCTTTATAACAGTTGCATGATCATGGTGTCTCTTCACAGCAATAGGAACCCTAAGGTATGCATTATGTAGCACAGGCTACCCTCCAATTTATGATCCTTCTACTTCCCCCTCCTGAGTGCCAGTACTGCAGGAGTGTTCCAGCACATCTGGCTGCAGGGTTCCTTCCTTCTTTGGGGGTCAAACCTGGGGGGTCTTGAGCACCTATGCAAGCAGTCTACCGTGGACTTACAGCCTATGAGTCCCGCCCATCTCCCCTTCCCCCAGCCCCCGGCTTGGTCTCCCTTCTTCATTTTGTTTAGACAGAGTTTTGTTAGATAGCCCAAAGTGATCTTAAACTCACAGTTCTCATGCTTCTACCTCCTCCACACTAGGATTACAAATCTCTTTCCCGGCGCTGGAGAGATGGCTCAGCGGTGAAGAACACTGACTGCTCTTCCAGAGGACCTGAGTTCAATCCCCAGCACCCACAGAGCAGCCCACAACTGTCTGTGACTCCAGTTCCAGGGGATCTGACACCCCAAAACTGAAATACAAGCAGGCAAACACCAACGCACATAAAAAATAAATTGATAAATTTTAAAACAACAACAAAAACAAGTCTCCTTCTGTCCTAACTGATAATGCACATATGTATCTTTTGGTGCTGGGGATGGAGCCTGTGGGTCTTACACATGCTGCAAGCTAGGCTCTGCCTCTAAGCTATAGCCCTAGCCTCTGTACATTTTTGCATGTAAGTGTATCAGGCTGTCAAATGCTAGGGAAGGAAAACTAAGCAGGGAGCTGGGAATGTAGCTCAGCAGCAGAGCACTTGTCTGCAGGCATCCAGCCCTAGGCGCAACCCTTAGTATTGGAGTTAAAAACAAAAATAAGACCCACCCATCTACAAAGCACCTGCAATTCCAGTGCTAGGATGGGAAGACCCTAGGATCTGGGGCTCACTGGCCAGCCAGTCTAGCCAAAGTGGTGAGCTCTAGGTTCAGTGAGAGCTGTCTCACAAACTCCGGTGGAGGATAGAGGGGGATGCCAGCATCCGGGCACTCACAGGTGGGTGGACATATTTGCACCACCCTTCCCAACCCCACACATATGAAAAATAGGGCAAGGTGATAAAGACAGGCAGTGAGAACTATTCACAGGCTACATGCATACTCTATATCTTATAAAAAAACTAAGTGCCTCTTGAGGAGAGATTTGAAGGCAGGAAGAACTTTAGTTCCTTCCATGCTTGGGTTAGTAAGGCTTGGCTACTTAAGGAGAACAGGTAGACCCTGTGACGGGAGGGGAGGGAGCGGAGGGCCCTAAGGCGGAACGAGGAGTGGGCAGGTCAAGCTGGAGTTGACAAACTCTGCAATAGATCCTCCTTTTAAAACTGACAGGTCTCTGTGATGTGTGTTTTCAGTGTGTAAATAAGACCAGCCATTTGTCTCCCTAACTGCTTCTTGCTGCTGATCTACCTATGTCCATCTGGCTTCTCAAGTGTAGACAACCAGTCACATTGTGCTTTAGTTAAAAAGGAGACTAGTCACGCACCTTAACAAGCCAACACGGCCACTCCCACAGATCCCATCCTTGCAGAAAACCAAGCTATTGTGCGGGATAGCTTTATGTTGGAGTCTAAAAATATGTAGAAATCTGAGTCACCCCTTCCTCAGTCAGGGAGTGCTTGATTTCTCTTTCATCATCTGCAAGCAATGTAGGCAGGAATGTCTACCTACGTCAAATCCAACCTTAACTGCTTCTTGCTGCTAATCTACCTAATCTAACCAGTTAGTTATGTGAGCCACAGTTGCTTCCTCTGCAGCAGTATCGACGCTGTGCAGTGTTCCACATTATTAGTGCATAGAGAGATGATGGGAGCCACACCTGTGTATCATCGGTCTCAGAGCTCAGAAGTTTCAGTGGGCTTAACTGAGCGCAGTGCTCAGTCTCACCAGGGGCGGGGCCTCTGTTGACACATAGAGCTCTTCTCAGCAAGTTCTTGCTAGTAGAATGATCATCTTTTAGAGGGTAGGACAGAGGTCCTGTCTCCTGCAGGCTAACCATCAGGGGCCTTTCTGGGTTCTCTAAGGATGCCCACATTTCTTTCCTCCCTCTTCACCCCAGCAACTACAGCTACACATTCGGTCCTTATCCTTCAAATGTCTCTGACTTCTGCTCACTGTCAAACCCTGAGTTCAGAAGACTGAGGCGGGAGATCAACAAGGTCAAGCTGGGTTATGGAATGAGGGGGTAGAGAGATGCACACTGGGTAAAGGGTTTGCTGTGCAAACACAAGGACCTGAGTTCAGATGGACTGAACCTGTGTTAAGAAAAAAAGAAGTGGGGTGTGGCAGTGCATGCCTGTAACTCCAGCATTGGTGGGACAGAGACAGTTGGATCCTGGAGGCTTGCTGGCCAGTCAATCTGGTCAAAATGTGAGCTCACTGAGAGATCCCGTCTTTAAAATAAGATGGCATTGACTTTAAAATAAAATAGGGCATTGACTTCTGCCATCCACACATGCATTCCCATGTATATACACACACACATTAAAAACAACAATAGTGAAAAGCAGGGCTTATGTGGGTTGTTCTTCTGTACACTGAGAATATGTATTACTTTTATTGGTTGATGAATAAAGCTCCATTGGCTTATATCAGGGCAGAACATAGGAAGGCAAGAAAGTCAAACTGAAGACAGGGAGAAAGAAGGCAGAGTTGAGAGCAACGCCAGCAGCTGCTAGAGAAGCAAGATGTGACGTAACAAGCCATGAGCTTTGTGGTAAATATAAACTAATATAATGGGTTCATTTAAATGTAAGAGCTAGCTAGTAATCAGCCTGAGCCACTGGCCAAACAATTATAATTAATATTAAGCCTCTGAGTGATTATTTCATAAGCAACTGTGGGACAGGGTGGGACACAGAAAAGCTTCCAGCTACACAGGGTACTTGAGAGGTGAAGGCAGGATGATCAAAAAGCCAAAGTCATCCTCAGACACATAGTGAAGTTGAGATCTATGTGGGCTACGTAAGACCCTGCCCGAAGGCAAGGACAAAACTAAGTACACATGAGTGCATGTGTGTGTGTACTCAGACTCAGAGTTATCTATGGCTTTGGGAAGCTAGAACCCAAGGTGCTGGACAAGTTCTCTGCTACTAATCTGCACCCAGGCCCTCTAAACAGCTATTACTATTATTTTCATATATATGAGGTTTTGCTGGTGTTGACGAAGGTTGCTGTCTCACCCGGTCCTGCAGCTGTTCAGTCCAAAAGAAACACACAGAGGTCTACATTAATTATAAATTGATTGGCATATTAGCACAGGTTTCTTATTAACTCTCTCTTATATCTTATATTATCCCATTATTCTTGTCTGTGTTAGCTACGTGGCTTGGTAACATTTTTGGCAAGGTAGTCACATCTTGCTTGCTCTGTGTCTGGCTTTCTCTCTTTCTCTCTTTCTCTCTTTCTCTCTTTCTCTCTCTCTCTCTCTCTCTCTCTCTCTCTCTCTTTCTCTCTGGGTGATGACTGAGGATTGAAACTTCCCTCTTCCCAGAATTCTCATTACCCCACCTATACTTCCTGCCTGGTCGCCACTGCCCCACCTATACTTCCTACCTGGCTACTGGCCAATCAGCATTTTATTAAAAATAATACAAGTGGCAGGATAAAAGACCATTGTCCCATAGCATGCTGGTTTTGAGCAAGGACTTCTGATGCTTTTATTCTGATGATGCTCTCATCAGGTTCTGCAAAGTTCTTCCCATTCAGAAGCCAAAGGCAACTAACTGTGTATGTGTTTCCAGCCATCAGTTCAGAGTCAATGGGCAAGTGCTGGAGTCAGCCAAGGACTACCCACCACGTGCATTGCACAGCATGACAGTTCCAACATTCATTGTTCCTGCTGAGAAGTAGCCCATATTTTTGCCTGGGAAAGCCCAGGGGCTGCTAGGACATATACTAGCTGAAGAGGTTCCTCTCTGGACTAATACTTATCATTGATCATTCCTGGTAAGATATTTTATACTGTTTTATTTCTTCTTTAGTATTTGTATGATAATTTAATGTTACAAAAGTAGTTTCATGTAGCAGAAAAAAAATAGCTCTGTTCATTTTTGGAATAAAAAAAAAAACTGAGAGGAATAAAAGGCTGAAAGACCAAACCAAGCATGGGGCTATGTGCCTGTAACCTCAGAACTCGGGAGACAGAGGCAGGGGGTCAGCGGTTCAAAGTCATCATCAGCTACAGAGAGAGTTTGAAGCCAGCCTGGGCCAATGTTCATAATCACTACCTCAAAAGAATAGTTCGTGTTGGATTCTTTTGGAATGCAAAACTGGCCCTTGACACTTTAACATACAGAAAGTTGAATTCACATATCTACCATGGAAAGCAAAACAAAACAAAACCAACTATGAAGGCGTTGAAACTGGGAGTGGGGTGGCTTTATACCCTCTCTCAGGCTCATGGAGCCTTTGCCTACACTGATCCTTCTCTCGTTGTCTTCTCAGGTCTCGTTACTAAATTCTAGACTTTACCTAAGCTCAACAGCTTTTCATATATATACACATACAAGTACAGGCCAGAATCCTCAGGCTGGGAGAACACGGGGCTTTTTGTTTTAGTTTTTTTTTTTTCTTCTGAGTTTGGGGTCACCTTGCTTTGATAGTATACTTTCCAGGTCCATCCACTTGCATTCCAAAATAATCCAACATGTGTTACAGCTTTGAGGCAGTGATTTCAAACATTCAGCTTTCTTTTTAATTCCATCAGTTAACAGTGCGGAGGGCATTACACATCACACTGACCCACTTAGATATTTGCAAAAAAAAAATTTTCTGTGGGAGGATGTCTGGTAATCTTAAAATCTCCCTTTTTTTGAGGGAGAAGTAGTGTGGGATAATTCTGTATTCTGTCAATTATGTTTTAAATAAATGCTGATTGGCCAGTAGCCAGACAGGAAGTATAGGCTGGACAACCAGACAGGAAGTAGAGGTGGGTCAATGAGAACAGGAGAACTCTGGGAAGGAGGAAGCCCATTCCTCCCTAGTCCTGTCCAGACACAAGAGAAGGAAGATGTGACCTGCCCCGCCGAAAAAGGTACCGAGCCATGTGGCTAATATAGATAAGAATAATGGGCTAATATGTTATAAAAATTAATAAGAAGGGCTGGAGAGATGGCTCAGATGTTAAGAGCACTGACTGCTCTTCCAGAGGTCCTGAGTTCCATTCCAGGCAACCACATGGTGGCTCTCAGCCATCTATGGTGAGATCTGGTGCTCTCTTCTGGCATGCAAGCATACATGTAAGGAATGATATGTACATAATAAATAAATAAATCTTTTAAAAAGAGTTAATAAGAAGCATGAGTGAATGGGCCAATCAGATTATCAATTAAAAAAACTCCCTTTTTTCTTCTATTGAAAACAATATCAAATCATTCCACTATGATGTTTGATGTGGAGCAATCTTTTTGTACACCGTGAATATGCACTACTCTCAGTGGCTTAACAAAGGGCTAAATGGCCAATAGGAAGGCAGACAGAAGTTAGGTGGCACTTGCAGACAAAAACAAGAGTGTGGGGATGAAGAAGGGCAGAGTCATCAGCCAGACACATAGAAAATAGGAGATGAATATGCCATGTTGAAAAAAGGTACCACTATCTGGTAGAGCACAGATAAGAAATATGGGTTAATTTAAGTTGAAAGAGCTAGTTAGTAATAAACCTAAGCTAGTTGTTGAGCATTTATACTTAATAATAAGTTTATGTATGATTACTTGAGGAGTCATCAGTCACAACTACGGGTGTTATTTAATATGTAAATTGTATTCTAGACATAAAATAAAGAATGCTTTTAAAAAGAAAAGAAAAAAAGACATGCAAAACCAGATTAAAATTCACTTTTTAAAAAAACTGTAAGGTATAAATTAGTTTTTCCATGTTGGCTTTATATATAGATGTATGCTTTGCATATAGATACATGCAGATGCATGTGTTATAAATAGATGTATGCATTATACCCAGATGCCAGGACAGCCTGTTCCCAGCCTAGCTGGCAAGAGCTTATCAGTTTTTGAAAATTTTATCTTTGAGCTGAGAGTTCGTATTTTTTGTTTTGTTTTGTTTTGAATCTTAATCTATCTTGAATGGAAGTTTGATAAAACCCTATTTTTTTCTTTTTTCCAGATAAGATTTGATTCTATTCCAGCTTTCATTAAATAGCATAAAACTTGCCCTACTTTCTTCTCGTAACTGATGGCATTTAGCTTGTAAGAACTGATATCATGTCATATATAGGAAGAATTTAGAGAAAGCCAGACATGCATATAACGTTTGCTTGCTTATTCCTAATTTGAACGACAAATGAACTGCCCCATCTCATCTTCAGCATCTTCATAGGAAGATCCCACAGATGTGACAGCAACCACGCAGGAGCCTTGGTTTGCTAATCATGGAGCATCAGAAGGAGCAGCTGGCTGAAGCGGTACTTCTGCCAGCAGGTGTTCCTAGGCAGCACAAAGCTCTGGGATCAGTATTTGTTTGAAGTTTAAGAGTCTACTCCAAGTCACCACAACTGTATTCAGGGGATGGGGAGAAGGCTCAGTGGTTAAGAACATATCTGCACTTGCAGAGGAAGCAGGTTCCATTCCCAACACTCAAGACCTACACCTCTAGTTCCAGGGAACCTATTGCCTTCTTCTGACCTCTTCCGTAGGCACCAGGCATGCGCTTGGTACACAAACATATATGCAGGTAAAACACTCACACGCACAAAATAAAATAAATGTTAAAACAACAACAACTGAGTAATCAGACTGGTAGTTGACTCAACAGGGAAAGGCATTTGCCTCCAGATCTGAGCATCCAAGTTCAAGCCCTGAAACCCACATGGTGGGAGGAGAAGACTGACTCCCAGAAGTTTTCCTCTGACCTCAACACACGTTCATGGCACCCACAAACCTGCTTCGTCTGTTTAAGCAACCCAGATTCTGGCATTTTGCTATAGGATGTCTAGCAAAGTAATCC
>NC_022027.1:23015301-23016844 GCF_000317375.1 Microtus ochrogaster
CCACCACCGCCCGGCCACATTTTTGTTTCTTGATACAAGGTCTCATGGGTAGCCCTGACTGGCCTGGATATCACTATTAGATCAAGCAGTCCTTGAACTTGTAGCAGATCTCCCTAGTGGCTTCTGGGACACTGTGTGCCACCACAGGTGCCAAGTTTTGTTGTTTTGAACACAAAGATCTCTTGGTCAGAAGATGTAACCTTCTGAGTGAGTTGACCCACGTTTGATTGAAGGTAGTTTCAACAGAGGAGAGTCAGCCTGAGCCATTAGGAGCCAACACTCTGAACAGATAGCAGGGTTGCACGCATGCAGGTCAAGAGAATCTGGGCAAGGCATCTATGGTAGTCACTACAGCTAATATTGGAGGATTGGTGATTTGGGCTTGCCATAGAAATGCCAGTTCAGGAGGAATAGCATGTTGTCTTCTGTTTTAGATGGGCTTTCCATCACTGTAGCAAAACAGTTGACAAAAACCGATTTATTCTGCTCACGATTTCAGGCTCTTGTGGCTGGATGTGGGGGAGCAGCCAGACAGCTGTGTCCCCAAGCACTGCCTTTTGGCCCCTTTATCCTATCCAACCTGTGGGACGGTGCTATCTACATTCAGTTCAGGTTTTACCCCTAAGTTATTCCTCTATTTTATTTTCTTAATACTTCTAAAAACACCGGGTCAGTTGCTCCATCTTTCTGACATTTTCATTTCTCAGAAGGAAATTTCAACACAGTACAGTTTCCTACCACATAAAGTGAAACGATTTTCTTCTTTAATTTGACCACATATGCAGAAAGGGTGAAAGAGGAACAACGTGTCAGGACAGGAGATAGGGGAGCCTAAGTTTTGGAAATGTCAATTGGAGTCAGCCCTGGACAGTTTTGAGTCCCTACTCAGAGGGACTTATTCAGGAAGACGAATAAACAAACAAACAAACAAAGGTAGACACTGAACCTAAATGGGATCCAGGGCTGACCTCCAGCAATTACATGGGGATCCTGTGCACTGCCCCTCTGGCCTGGACTGGTTTCAGATGAATAACTTTCTTGAGTTGAGTCAATGGGTTCTCAGCCTAAGGAAATCTGTTACTGAGAGTTTAGGAGCTAGGACAACTTCATGGCTTCCAACATAGCCGTGACCTTCCATTCCTAAGGTTTAGTGTTCAACTCTTACTTAGAGACTTTTTATTTTGTTTTGGGGTGTGTGTGTGTGTGTGTGTGTGTGAAACCCAAGGTCTTATGCATCCTATGAACATGCTCTATCACCAAGCTGTACCCCAAAAGTCAGGGCTTGTCACATAGCCCAGGTTGACCTGAAACTCATTATGTAGACCAGACAGGCCTCAAACAGACGATCCCCCTGCCTCAGTCTCAGGAAAGTACCGCTGTGCTTGCCTATTTGTGATTTATTCTGACCAGATCCTATCTCTGTTATTGTAACCAAAAGAACAATATGTAATATGCTCTGTCTATAAGCAGAAGACTGATCATGCCTCGTATATAACTATTATGTTTTAAAATATTATATTGTTAGCCAGATGGTGGGAGTGCA
>NC_022027.1:23017444-23019321 GCF_000317375.1 Microtus ochrogaster
TCCTGGAACTAGCTCTGTAGACCAGGCTGGTCTCGAACTCACAGAGATCCGCCTGCCTCTGCCTCCCGAGTGCTGGGATAAAAGGCGTGCGCCACCACCGCCCAGCTGAAAGGAACTCTTGATCTAAAACTTTCTTTTAAAAATCAATTTTATTTATATGTGTGTGAGTGTGTGTGCATATATGTGTGACGTTGGGGATCAAATCCAGTTTCTGTGTACTTGAGACAGCACTTTGTCACTGAGCTACACCCCTATATCCCTAGCCTAGGTGGTAGCTCCTTTGATCAGAGTAAATCCTGAAACTCGTTATTAGAAGCCTAGGAAGATGATGTTGGATACGCACACCACGTTCATGCTCTACTGCAGATCTAGCATTCATTCCTCTTGAGATTAGAGGGTTTTTGAGATAGGATCTCACTGTAGTTCAGGCTAGCCTTCATTCATTACAATCCTCCTGCCTCAGCCTCCAAGTGTTATTTTATGGGCATGAGCTACTCCCTGGCTTGAGATTATAGTTGTAAATGATTATAAGTATCATGAATGTTTCATAAAATTCTAAATGAACTAGTATATGTGGTTCATTTTAACCACTTCATCTGTTCAATAAATGGAAAAGCCTCATTTTTCTTTTTTATTTAAAGATCTACCTATTTATTTATTTGTTGTGTATGGCTGTTTTGCCTGCATGTCTATCTGTCTATCACGGGCATGCCTGGGGTCTGCAGAGGCCAGAGTGCCTCAGAGCCTCTGGTTCTGGGTTTACAGACACTGGTGAGCCTCCCTGTGGGCGCTGGGCATCAGAGCCGGGTCCTCTGGAAGAGCAGCCCGGGCTCTTAATCACGGCCTTCCCTCCAGGCCTGATTATTGCAATTTTAAAGATAAACTATGCATTTAAGTACATAAAATCAATAATAATTTTAGAAAAGTGAATTAATAGCCACACGCTATTTCCTCCAGCACCAGCTCCCCATATCCTGCCCTCTGCTTGACCCAGATGAGTCACTGAAGCAAACACTGAGCCTGGGAGCGGGAGTGTCAGTAACTGACTCAGAGGCCATGCTATGTGGTTGCTACGCCTGGCGCTCTGCTGAGCTGACCCCTTCCCCTGCTCTAAAGGCACAATGTTGTCTGACCGCATTTTGAAGATGGACTTCCTTTACTTTTGTTCTTTTCTGTAAAACCAAACACCATCAGCATTTCAAGGTGGCCTGGTTCTGCACCGCAGAGATTTCAGAATGTGGAGGTAGGCCGCCGGTTCCAGCTTTTGGTATTCAGGATAATTTGTGAAAAACCTGAGAGGTCTTTACCATCGGGGAAAACTCAGAACAAAGACCATCTTCCATTTCTTTCTAAGAGTGCAAAAAGTCAATTAGGTTTTAACTTTAAAATGTAGATGCTCAGTTAGATGCAATAAGTGCTCTGCTCTTCTCTCTGTCTCTCTGTCTCTCTCTCTGTCTCTGTCTCTCTCTCTCTCTCACACACACACACAATAAAGAAATGAAATCTTTTTGAAGAGTTGGGTTGGAAGAAGTGCTAGAGATAGAACCCAAGGCTTCATACGTGCTCATCCCATGCCCCACTGTGTTGGATTTTTCCTTGGGCCACCAGTTGACCAATAATGACATGAAGACTTATTATTAACTATGAAAGTTGGCCTTAGCTTAGACCTGTCCCACTAGCTCTTCTATTTGGGGGGAGGGGCAGAGGGGTATAGTGGTTCAAGGCAGGGTTTCTATGTGTGTCTCTGGTTATGATGGAACTCACTCTGTAGACCAGGATGGCCTCAAACTCAAAGAAATATGCCTGTCTCTACCTCTCTGAGTACTGGGTTTAAAGGCATTCACCACCACTGCTCGGCTCCAACTAGCTCTTATAAC
>NC_022027.1:23020416-23020919 GCF_000317375.1 Microtus ochrogaster
GTGTGGAGGTCAGACAACTCTGGTTCTCTCCTCCGACCTTCACTTGTGTTCTGAGGATAGACTGGTTGTTAGCTCACACAGCAAACATGCTTACCCTCCCAGTCATCTTGTCCCCTGATATAGATCTGGACCAGAAGAATATTTGCCTTTCTTTTCCAGCTACCATGGCACCCCCAGATCAAATGATGACTGGCTAGAGCTGGGATATATCTCCATCTCTGAAACCCTAAACAAAGTATCAGCAAATAATTTCACCAAGCCTGCAATTTCTATTTTTATCATTCATTTATATCTGAGATTAAAAAAAAAATGTCTGTCAGGTCGCTGGTCTTTTGCCTGAAATCTATGTTCAGAAAATGGACGACCAGCAACTAGTTGTGAGTCCTAATCAACTGTACTAATCTGTACTAATCAACATTAAGGATACTTCATTAGTAAGACTTAATATTGAAGCTACTGAGATGGTTCAATAAGGAACGGTGCTCGCTGCCCAGCCTATGACT
>NC_022027.1:23021528-23022883 GCF_000317375.1 Microtus ochrogaster
CGCGTAGAATAAAGAAAGGAAGAAAGCACAGAGGCAGTGGCACACGCCTTTACTCCCAGCACTTGAGAGGCAGAGGCAGGCAGATCTCAGTGAGTTCAAGGCCAGCCTGGTCTACAGAGTGAGTTCTAGGACATCCAGGACTGTTTCACAGAGAAACCCTGTCTCAAAAAACAAAAACAAAGAACAAAACAAAAAGCACAGAGGCAAGTGTTAAAGAGAAAGAGAATAATTTAAGAAAAGCTGGCTAGAAACAAGTCAAGCTAAGGCTAGACATTCATAAGTCTCCATGTATTTTTTTGAGAGCTGGGTGACTGGTCCCCCAAAGGATAAAACAAAACAAAACAAAACAAACAAACAAAAATAACCACACTGAGTCACACCTGGGTTCCATTCACTACGTGAGGGAGATGACCTTGAATGTCTGAGCCTCCTGCCTCCACCTCCCAAGTGCTGGCATCATAGTCCTGTACAGCTATATCTGGCCCTGGCTCAATCTACTGCTGTTGGAAAGCATACTCTGAGCTCAGTTTCTACAGGGAATGAGCATTTTTACTTCATAGACACAATATGCTAAACCCTGGGCAGATCTCCTGGATAGCTGCACAGCTACTCAAACCTGAAACAGGTGCATGTGCTGTATCATATGACATATTTTTCCAACCAACACTAGCACGGCTGTATGGCTGCTCAAGCTCTCTTATCTGCAATCTTAAATCTTCTACTTTAACCAATAGCAACCACTGACTATTGGCTGGAGCTGTCTTTGCCTTTGGGGAAGGGGTAATAAGAAAACAATAATCAATTGGGGGAGACATGGATTTGAAAGAGAGCAAAGAGGGGGGTACAGGAGGGTGTGGAGGGAGGAAAAAAGGGGGAATGACATAATTATGTCATAATCTCAAAAAAATAAGTAATTAAAAAATATTGACTGGCTATATACACCTTTGATCACAACATTCAGGAGACATATCACTATGAGTTCATGGTCAGCCTGGCTACATAGCAAGTTTCAGGCCAGCCAGAGAAATCCTCTGTCATTTTGGAGGTATCTTTGCTTTCCAGAAGCAGTTTCTGCCTTTCGGTCCCCTCTGCTGACTGTAGCTGCTGACTTCTTCCAGCCCAGGAACTGGCCCAATGTGGAGCGAGCCGACCTGTTGTTTCTGGGGCTGAACGCTGAGTCACGCCTCTCCTAACTGCCAGCCTTCGTTCTCTTTTGAAGTTATAACCTGCATAGGCAGTTTTCTGGGTGGACTTTTTCTCCAAGTCACTGGGAGCCCATGGTATGTGCGGGTCTATTTAAAGCCCTATTTCCAGACTCAGTTACAGGTCACCCTCCTCTCCATCCTTAGCCCATC
>NC_022027.1:23023594-23025152 GCF_000317375.1 Microtus ochrogaster
GAGACAGTCTCTCTACATAACCCAAGCTTGCCTGGAACTTACTATGTAGCCAAGGCTACCCGTGAATTTATAGTAATTCACCTGCTTCTGCCTCCCAAGAGTTAGAGTTACAGACGCCAACCTCCAGGCCTGGCTCATTCTGCTACTCTTAAATGGCAATCATGACTTACTTATATGTCTACATTTTAGGGTCTGTGCTGTAATCTTCAAAATAAAGAATACTGAGCTATAAAGTACCTTAGACTATGCTGCTTTTATTTTTATAATATTTTCTACCTTTAGGTTTGTTTTATATATAAGAAGATAAGTTTGTAATTCCAACCAAATTGATATTTTAGTAAGCGTTTGTTTATCCACTGTTTCAATAAACAGCCAGTAAGTACAGGGTTGGCAGATGCTCATGTTTGGTTTATGCTAATCACTGAGGATACAAAGACACACCCTGGGTCCTTGCCATTGAAGGCCAAAACCTAATGAAAACGGGCAGGCAAATAAATAATTAGCACAAAATAGGGGAGGGCTTCCTACTCCCATTGGAAGTGTTAGGGTAGACTCATAAACCAGGCACTCTTTGGGCTGTTTTTCTGGGCCTCCGTTTGGAGACAGGGCCTCATACATCTCTAGCTCCAAGGTCTGGCTATATAGTGAAGATGACATCTCATCCTCCCTCCACAACCCTAGTGCTGGGATCACAGGCGTGTGCGACTACTGCCAGTTTACGTGGTGCTGAGAATAAAATCGGGGATTCTGTGTGCATGCTGGGCAAGCACTCTACAAACTGAGCCACATATCTAGCTTGTTTGAGCAGTTTTGAAGACAAACAGCTTGGTAGGCAAATGAAGGAAAGACACCGTCAACAGAGGAACAGCCCTCAATGACAAATGTCACAAACATAACTAGAGCAGGGTGGCTACTGAAGGCGATGCAATCCTAGGGACCTTGGGGTACCTGTGGGAGATGAGACTAGAGAAGCAGTGCCGCCCAGGCTGTGGAGAGCTGCCCCACACCAGGAGAAACTAATGCACTGTAAATGAGGAAGCTGCCTACAGATAGGATTTCAGTGTGTCCCCAAAGGCTTACACACTGAACACGTGGTCCTCAATGTAGCTGAGTTGGGAAGTGGTAGGACCTTGTGGGAGGTAATTAGCTCACAGGGATAGTGCCATAAGACTGACTGATGTGGTTCTCAACAGCTCTGCCATGAGTTCCTGCAAGAAGCTGTTAGAAAAAACGTGATATGGTATCTCATGCCTACAGTCCCAGCACTTTAGAGACTAAGGAAGGAGGATTGGTGCAAGTTCAAGACCAGCCTGGGCTAGGGAGTGATGCTCTATGCGATCACCCCCTCTCCTCCACACAGCCAAGGGTGGTGGCACAAGTCTCCTGCCTGTTTGTTCAATAAGATTATATTCTCCTTTAATTTGTTAGCTATGTTTACATTAGTTGCTTTAGTGTTCCTGATGCTAAATCCAATCTCGGACTCATTTTCTGGAGAGTTTGGACCCAGAACCAGGCCTTATGACTGGCCTCTTGTAACAATATAAAAGGAAGAAGAGTC
>NC_022027.1:23026267-23029383 GCF_000317375.1 Microtus ochrogaster
CACCATGTGGTTGCTGGGAATTGAACTCAGGACCTTTGGAAGAGCAGGCAATGCTCTTAACCGCTGAGCCATCTCTCCAGCCCTGGTCTATGAATCTTGTCGGAGCTTAGTTTTAGATTTTGATCACACAGAGTTAGCGTGTGTAGGCTTTTCTCTAGAACAATGGTTCTCGAGTTTTAGTTTGTGTCTGTTTATAGCAGGAAAGCCAGGTATAATGGCATATAACTGTCATCCCAGCACTTGGGAGGTTGAGAGGCAGGAGGATTAATATGAGTTATCAACAGTCAATATAGTGAGTTTTAGACTAGCCAGGGCTACAGAGTGAGAACCTGTCTAAACAAAATGTCAAAGAATTGCATGAAACAGTTCTTTACAGCATATATTCCCAGCCTTCTTTCTTTAAGTTTCTGATTCAGTGGGTCTGAGGTAGAGTCCTTGAATTAAAAAAAAAAAAGACACTTATTTGTTTGATGTGAATGAGTGTTTTTCTTACAAGTATGTATGTATGCACGTATGTCTGTATGTCTGTATGTGTACCGTGTGCATGCCTGGTGCCCACATAAGTAAGAAGGTGGTGGAGCTCATGGCACTAGAGCTATATGAATAGTTTCAGTCCACCTTGTGAGTGCTGGGAACTGAACCCGGGTCCTCGGCAGGAGCAGCCAATGCTGAGCTGTGTCTCCAGCCCTGCCCCTGAGTTTTCATTTCCAATAGTGCCTCTGACAGATTTCCAGGGGACAGTGGCACTGCTCTCAAGGGAGAGCACTACAAGAAATATCGCTTTCAAACCATGGTTAGTATTAACTATCAACTCACTGAAACCAGAATCATCGGAGAGATGGGCCTCTGCACAGCCCTGTCTTATGTGGAAGACCCATCATGAATGTGGTTGGCGGTATCTCATGGGCTGGGCCGTGGGCTGAACGGAAATGGGAGCCGAGCAATAAGCACACATGCATGAATTCATTGCCCTCTGCTCTTGATCATGACTATAACACGGCTAGCTGCCTCAGGCTCCTACCATCTTGACTTCCCTGCAAATGATGGTCTGTAACCTAGAATTGGGAGTCAAACAAACTCTGTCCCTGAAGCTGCTTTGGTCAGGGTACTTTTATCACAGCAACTGGGAAAAGAAAGGAAGACAAACATTTTCTAATGTTATCCTCCTTCCGCCATCCCATCTAGATGCTATCAGTGAAGTGTTAATGTGGCTTTCTGCTCACTGAGCCACACTTCCAGTGTCTCCATTCTTTTTTTTTTTTTTTTTGATTTTTTGAGACAGCGTTTCTCCGTAGCTTTTGGTTCCTGTCCTGGAATTAGCTCTTGTAGACCAGGCTGGCCTCGAACTCTCAGAGATCCACCTGCCTCTGCCTCCTGAGTGCTGGGATTAAGGCGTGCGCCATCACCGCCCGGCCAGTGTCTCCATTCTTAATTCCGGCATCTCTGCTCAGCTTTCAGCAGATAGAAGCTGGGTCTGGTCATCTTCCACAGGTCAGCAGGTATCCAAGGAGTCTCCACGAGGCTTCCAGTCTAGAGTTCAGCAGCTCCTCGCCTCCTTCCTTAGACCTCAGTCCATAGCTTTTCCATCAGGAGATTGCCCCAGATAGTGATCTGAAGTGAGTTTCTCTTCTCTCAAGGACCACAGACTTGTCCCATCTGTGGGCCAATTCCTGAGGATTTGAACCATGTATTTATTCTGTCTGATTTAGTGAAATTGTGTCCATCCTCCCGCCTCCCTAGTCCATCCCCTGTCTTGCTGCTTCCACAACCTCCCTCTATGCTCTGCTCTGCTTCCCTCTCCTTCCCCAGCCTGGTGCAAAGTGATGGCTAATGATAGTTTTAAATGATGGGTGGCCAGTCTGACATCATAGTCTGGCCATCCTAGGCAGAAGTTTTAGGCCTTTAGAAACTTAGGAAACTTGGACCATTCAGATAAAGAAATGTATGAAGAAGGAAGAAGAAAAGGAGGAGGAGAAGGAGAAATAGCTTAGAGATAGAGATTTGAAAGTAATTTGATCAAAGGATAAAAAACATATGGAAAGTCATATTGTAACTGGGAGGAATTAGGATTCCTCTAGGAAAATTCCATGCGGAGTGCAAATGGGCCGCCTGCAGGAGTCCTGACTCTGGAACAGTTGTCTCCCAGGAGCGAGGCTGTCTCCATATGCGTATGAGCGAGGTGAAGACAGTTCCTTCTGTACTCACTTTTGACTAAAACTGTAAATAAATCCATCTCCCCCCTCTCTGTATTATGATATTTTTCTATTAATGCTGATAAGAGTTTGTACCCAGAGGCAGGAGTAATAACTAAGTTCGTAACAAGATAAAAATGAAGAAGAGTCCAGAATCAAAGACGTAGTGGACACAGGCGTGATCCAGAGTTAGGAAAGGAGCCAGAGGACAATCTGTTGTCTGCCCCTATATGCGTTGCGTTTCCTGGATCAATCTCTGGCTGTTGAGCATGATGACAAAGGCTTTTACTGTTGAACCATCATGCTGGCCCCCAGGAGCCTCTTTAAAACATATTTTGAGATTTGTGTGTTCCCTGTTAAGAGGTTTGTATTTTTAAATTTTCAATCAACCCTATAACATAATATTATTATCAACTTCAAGACCATTTTATAGATGAAGAAACTGAGTAAATGATTCCGCCAAGGACGCAGAGTCGGGACTTGAACCCAGGCATTCCGCCTCTAATAAAATACTCTATCCAGCCTTCCTCCAAACTAACAGCTAGCACTGCAGACAAGTCAGGAAACTGAGCTTTGCAAGGTGCTCACGGACTAAGGATTAGAGCCACTGGTGAGCTCAGAAAGAACTCCATATTAACAATAGGTGCTAATGAGCTGCTCAACGTGGCTGGCTCTCGGCCCCAGCCATTGCTTTGTGTCAGAGGAGAGCCGTACTAGTGTTATTCTTTTGTTCCCTGCCCTAGCCACGCCCACTCCTTTTAACCTCTGACGCCCGCGATCGCTCTCTCTCTCCCTGTGTTCTCTCCCGGTGTACACACGGGCTTTGCCTCTCTCCTTCTCTCTCTCCTTTTCTCTCTCTCTCCTTTTCTCTCTCTCTCCTTTTCTCTCTCTCTCCTTTTCTCTCTCTCTCCTTTTCTCTCTCTC
>NC_022027.1:23030181-23034865 GCF_000317375.1 Microtus ochrogaster
TATCCAAGGACTCTGAGATGTTTGGTCAAAAGGGAGACCCCAGCCTCCTAACACCCCTATATCCAAGGACTCTGAGGTGTTTGGGTTGGAAGGTCACCCCAGCCCCTGGCATTAATTCTTGGGGTGCCAATGGAGCACCAATGGAGCAGAAAGCTCCATCTCAAGCCCCCTCCCCCTGGGAGTTGCCTTGGTCCGGACTCCACCTCCGGAAAAGCCCGCCAAGTGTTGACCCCTCCCCACGGAGGGTCAGGACCACTCCCGAGGGCTATTTAGGCTGCCGCTGAGTAAAAGAACGTGTGG
The DNA here is from genome assembly GCF_000317375.1 of Microtus ochrogaster. Taxonomy (NCBI): domain Eukaryota; kingdom Metazoa; phylum Chordata; class Mammalia; order Rodentia; family Cricetidae; genus Microtus; species Microtus ochrogaster. Next base: position 23,030,482 of record NC_022027.1, read on the forward strand.
TTTTTAGGTTTTGCGTGGTACCCCCTTTTGTCTCTCTGTCTCTTTCTCGCCATGCTCCTGGCCACCCCGGAGCACTGCATTTATTAAACTTGGGCATTTTTTATTCATTCTAATTTGGTCTGATTGGAATTATTTCTGTCAGCAGAGATGCTCATTTTAAGATGGTGTAGGAGGTCCTTCTGTTTATGTGTTGCCTTCATTGGTTAATCAATAAAGAAACTGCTTTGCCTGATAGGGCAGAACTTAGGTAGGCAAAGAAGACAGAACTAAATTCTGGGAGAAAGGAAACAGTGAGAGAGAGAGCCACCATGGAGCTGCCAGAATCAGACATGCTAAATCTTTCCCGGTAAGCCACGACCTCTTGATGATAGATACAAATTAATAGAAATGGGTTAAATCAAGATGTGAGAGTTAGCCAATAAGAGGCTAGAGATAATGGGCCAGGCAGTGATTTAATTAATACAATTTCTGTGTGGTTATTTCGGGTTTATGCTAGCCCGGCCACCAGGACCAAAAGTAGGCCCTCTCTCCTTCAACATTAAGATTAAGATTATTCCTAACACTTAGTTCTTTTTCTTTCTTTTTTCTGTTTTTTTTGTTTTTGTTTTTGTTTTTTGTTTTTTTTTTTCGAGTTACTCAGTATATATACATATATATATGTATATATATATATTTCTCAAGACAGGGTTTCTCTATAGCTTTGGAGCCTATTCTGGAACTAGCTCTTGTAGACCAGGCTGGCCTCAAACTCACAGAGATCCACCTGCCTCTGGCTCCCTAGTTCTGGGATTAAAGGGGTGTGCCTCCACCACCCAGCCTAACCCTTAGTTCTTAAGTATTCCCTTCCAACCACACTTATTTTTATGTTTATTGACATCAGCAGTAACAGCACTAATGTCAGCAAATGCAGGACTGGAGAGATGGCTCAGTGGTTAAGAGCACTGGCTGCTCTTCCAGAGGACTGGGTTCAATTCCCAGCACCTACATTGGGGCTCACAACAGTCTGTAACTCCAGTTCCAAGGGATCCAGCACCCTCATACAGAGTATATATGGGCAAAACACCCATGCGCATTAAATAAAAATAATTAATTTTTTTAAAAAATAGCAAATGCTTATAGAGTTCATTATTTGTGCACCAGTTTTGCAGGGGTTTTTGCTTTGTTTAGCGGTGGTGGTGGGTAGGGGTGTATTTCATCCTGTAGTCTGCAGTCCATCATCCAGAGAGGTCAGGTCAGGAACCTGGAGGCAGGAAACGAAGCAGAGACATGAAGGGCTGCTGCTTACTGACTTGCTTTTGTTTAGTTTTTGAGAGAGGGTCTTACTATGTACTCTTGCTGGCCTGATCCTCACTATGTAGCCTAGGCTGGTCTTGAACCCGAGACAGACAGTCCTTCTGCCTCACTATCCACAGTGCTGGTTTGACAGAGCTGTGCTGCTGGGCTTGGCTCGGCTGCTGTTTCCAAGTTTTCTTGTTTTGTCTTTAATCCATATCCGCTCTCTCCATCCTCACATCATCGTGACAGCATATATACGATCGCCAGATTCATTTTCTAGACGAGCCTCGATGCTGCCAGGAACCTGAGATGAGCCTCACTTCGCACCGTGGCTCCTCCCAGCACTTCGCACCCTTCCCCCACCCTAAACCCTCCCTCCCAGGGCCTGGGCTTCCCTTCTCTTAGCCCTTGATCCCTGTGTAACTCAGCCATTTTAGCTAAGCCTGTCTCTTGGCCTCGACTTCCCCAGTGAGTGGCTCCCCCGTTAGTTCTCCCTTCCCCTCTCTCCTCTCATGGTCCAGGTTAGTCTGCCAACCACGTTCAGCCTGGACTCCTCCCTCGGTCTGCTCTCCCCCTTACAGCTACAACAAAGTCTACTTACTTTAGGGGAAGTCATGTCCTCCTCGTTTGTTTCATTTTCTTTTCAATTCAACAAGGAAAAGGAAATCCAGAGAGGACAAAGAACTTGATACAGGTCTGGTGACAAATGGCAGAGCTGAGAGTTGAAGTCCCAGAGTCTACCCTCATAGTCAATGACCCTGCTGGTCTTAGAGGGTGCATTAGAGCAGAATTCAAGGTAAGGAGACAGAACCGATACAGAGATTGTGTGTGTAGACTGTCGTATACTGGCCCTAAAGGAGCCACTGGCTTCTGAAATCGTAGGTCATTTTCTCTTTCGTGGAATCTGTGGCAGCATGATGGCTTCATTGAAGCAAGGAGAGTTGGTATAATTAATTTTATGGGACTTCAAGCCAAGCCTTAAGCGGTCTGGAGCGTCTCATTCTTCTTAGATCCTGATTGCCTTCTGAAGAAGTCGAAGCCTGAGTGAGAATGTCGCTCAGTCGTAGCCTACTTGTCTGGCACGCACCAGGCCCTGGATCGGCTCCCAGCATTGTATAGAAAAAGAAGACAAAGAACTGTCTAGGCCATCTAGTCACAGACAGAACACATGCAGAGAGGGGCCTCAGAGGCTGAGAGGCCTTCTGCTCAGAGTGCCCACCAACAGAGCAAACCTCTCCTGTCACACTGTCCCAAGAGACACCAACCTACCTGCAAAGCTCTGCCCACAATCCGATTCTAAAACTGTTGTATTTCTAATGTACCAATTTTACCATTGCTGATGATCTCTCTACCACCGAGCATCCCCCAGGCCAGCTTTAAACATTTCCGAGAACGCAGTCCAGTGGCAGTAGATGCCCTCACGTTGCTGTTCTACCAACAGCGACATCAATCTTCGAGGTCTCCGTCACCCGTGCCAAGGCTCTGTATCCATGAAGGTTCCCCATTACCCTCAGCACAGCCTGCTGGCCACTGCCCTACTTCTGTCTCTGTGGATCTGTCAATCAGGTTGAAGGCGGTTTGCTAGGCAACAGCATAACTTAATACCAAGTTTAACGATCACTTTTGGAGCACATCCGTGCGCTTGCTAGTTTGTCAAGCATCAGTGTCACCAAAGGGTCTGGAACTTGCTCAGAACCTCAGTCCACTTCGTCATTTATTCTATTGCATCATGGACTACAGCGTTATGAGTTATAATTACACCTAACACTTACTTTAAAATTGAGAAGGCCGCCTCACATTCTTTTCATCTTTCATAATTTCTTTGCATTTAAATATCATTTTTGATAAGTAGCTTTTCAAGATATTATTTTTAGTTGTTTATTTGTGCGTGGGTGGTGTATGTGTGTGCACACGTGTGTACTTGTCCACGTGAGCATATGTAGAAGAGGACATTGTCCTGTTCTGTCACTCTCTGTCTTCTTCCCTAGAGGCAGGGTCTAACAAACTGGAGACTAGATAGATCCTTTCAGAAATAACCAGCTAGAAACCAGCAATCCTTGGTCTCCACCACTTCCAGCACTGAAGCTGTGGACATGCGCTCAGCTTTGTATGTAGGTACTGAGGATTTGAACTCAGGTCCTCATGCTAACACAGCAACTGTTCTTACCCATGGAGCCCTCTCCTGCATCCCCATCAACCATCAGCTGTAACGTCAGTGTAGTGACAACAGCTCAGCCACACACACAATTGTGCCTGTAAATTAAGCCACGTATATAAAAGGTACTCGGAATTTCTCTGGAATTAAAAGCGTATGGTCATGGTGATCTTTTGCTGGCTGAAGAAACATGACTGCCCTGTGGTTGGCTGGGTTTCAATCCTGGTTCCAATGTAGAAGGACAGGAGCTCCCAGACTTCAAAAAGTCACCTGGCAGAAGAGATGGGAGCCCAATGTTTTCTAGTGCTGACTGTTGAACCCAGGGCCTAGTGCGTACCAAGTGGGCAGTCCACCATGCTTCCCCCTTGACCTGCTCTCTAAACCAAAAGCAAAGGTGGGGCATTTCTCAGAGCAGATCAAAAAGAAAAAAAGACAAAAAAAAAAAAAGACGGCTATATTTATGGTGCAGCTCGATCCCCAGGACTGCCAAACAGTTTTTCTGTTTGTTTCATTTTTAAAGAAAGGAAAAGAAGGAATTTGGCAGCACAGGGCTCTGTTCTGCCAACTGTGGCAGCAGGGCAGGTACAGTGTTCTGAGTGTCCCTTCCATCTGCCTGGGAGCCTCCATCTGACTGGGACCTCCATCAGACTGGGACCTCCATCTGACTGGGAGCCTCTATCTGCCTGGGAGCCTCCATCTGACTAGGAGCCTCCATCTGCCTGGGAGCCTCCATCTGACTAGGAGCCTCCATCAGACTGGGACCTCCATCTGACTGGGACCTCCATCTGACTGGGAGCCTCTATCTGCCTAGGAGCCTCCATCTGACTAGGAGCCTCCATCTGCCTGGGAGCCTCCATCTGACTGGGACCTCCATCTGACTGGGACCTCCATCGGACTGGGACCTCCATCTGACTGGGACCTCCATCGGACTGGGACCTCCATCGGACTGGGACC
>NC_022027.1:23034965-23041197 GCF_000317375.1 Microtus ochrogaster
AACCTTCCCACACCCACGCTTCTTGGTGTGCAGTGCTGGCCACTATACACAGGTGGGTGGGTCTGAGGAAAACACGTTAGCTTTATAGCTCTGTCTGCAACTTCAGAGCAGAGATCGTATTCATCAAACAGAATATTCTTGTGCGTTGAAGTTCCGAAGTAATGCTTTCAGAGATGATTTGAGCAAATTAGTCTTTGTTGGAGGAGTTTCACATGTTTGCTCAACTTCAGGGAAAAAAATTCTCTAACTGTGAATTGTGGTATGAAAAGAATCACTTTGTTTGCCCCATCTCCACCCCACCTCTTATGGTATAGAGAAACGTCTGTGATTTGATAGCTGGTCATTTTTTAAAGGAACTTCAAACAAGACACTATCATTGCCCAACTCTGTGGATATGAGAAAAAAAAAAGCACAGAAGGATAAAATTGAAGGAGAAAGTAAGAAATGATTAAAGGGCAAGGAATTATATTATTTAAACCAGTTGCTGTTCCCTCTCCCCCAACACACGCACGAACCCCAAGCCCACGCTATGTTAGCAAGCCAGCAGAAATTTAATCTGGGCCTCTGCTATATATTCAGTACATTCTGGCTGACATTTAAACCCTGTTTGAAACCTGGCTGGCCTCCAAGCACATGCAACACTAGAATGGAGAAATAGTATAGATGACGATCTCATTTCTCTTTCTGTCCGGAACACTGACAATGATCCTTTGTAAAATGTCTCAGGTCCCTGGAGGAAGTTATCAACAAACATTTTGCAGAAATCTATCTAGGGCTGATTATTGTAATTTACATAATGTGGCTATTTCATTTCATAGGCTTGGTGTGTTGTATGATCCAGACACGCATGGAAGGCAACAGGGTCTCCCAGCTGCTGAACACGGGAGTGACCGGCACTCACGGCTGAGTCCTGAGGCTGTTCTCAGCTCCCTTGAGGACAGAATGATGGCCTCAGGTGACAGAGGCAGGACTACCAGGCATGTGCCAGTCCCTCCCAGTACTGCAAACATGACCCGGTAGAACAAACGTTTCTATCTCTTTGGTTTCTCGGAAGGCTCTGTGAGTGCCCTGGCTCCAGTGAGGAGCCCTTGTTGGCATTTCATGCTATTCAGATAAGGCCCATGTCTGGATTCCTGGAGAACCTCTTCTCCTTATGATAGCCATTTAGTTGAAGTAAATTTGCTTCACCAAACTGTAACCATGTACCGCATAGCCAAGGCCTCCTCTGTAGGCAGGCTCCTCCTCCTTCCCCAACTACAACCTGCCAACACACCAGCTGAGTCATGGCGTGTTGAAAGAAGTCACAGAGGCCATGGTTCAGGGCTCAGATGGATGTTAATTATTTGGCAGCTGACAACAGAGTGCCTCAGAAAGCCTCGTTATAGTGACACACAGGTGACAGGTTCACCTAATACTCAGAATCAACCACCCAAGGCAAACCTCAGTAGGAAAGAGACACGTAGATCATGGGGGGCTTTTAGTTCCATTTTACCCATGCCCACCTGCTCCTTTTATCCAGAAACAGCAGCACGTTTGTAGCCTTCCTCTAGCTTACACAACAACGTCACGCTGGCAAATGGCAAGCAAGAACACAGCCAAGCTCATACTCCTCAGCAAAGATGATGACGTTTCCTTTTATGACATTGCCCTTTAACACATCAATTTAATCAAACCATTTGCCTAAAATAAAGTTATGTGGAGTAGCTAGCCATGGTGGTGTGCTGTGGAATAGAATGTTTGTTTAACCAAGATGTGTTACACTTGTTTGTGATGTGTTTGTTTAACTACATAAAGATGTGTTGCGTTTGTTTCCCCTTGCCTGCCTGAGGCACCTGATTGGCCTAATCAAAAGCTGAATGGCCAATAGCTAGGCAGTTGAGGGATAGGCAGGGCTGGTGGGCAGAGAGAATAAGAAGGAGGAAGAAGAATCTAGGAATGGGGGGGGAGGGGGAGGGAGAGGGAGAGGGAGATGGAGATGTTCGGGGGCAGCCAGCAAGGCAGACACAAAGAAAGCAGAAAAGTAGGACATACGGAATGAAAGGAGGGAAAAAAAAAACCCCTAGGCAAAACATAGATGAAGAGAAATAGGTTAAATTAAGTTATAAGAGCTAGTAGGACAAGCCTAAACTAAGGCCAAACACTCATAACTAATAATACGTCTCCCTCTCATGATTTGGGGGTTGGTGGTCCACAGAAGCGTGCTGCAGTGGTGTGCTGGGGTTCAGCTCAATGAGTGCTTGCTTGTCTAGCCCCAGGCTCCTCCGGGCACAATTCTCAGTTATCTGTGTGAAAAGAGAGGGGTAGGAGAGTGAGCCTTGCTGTGTGCTTCAAGCTGACCTCAACCTTGGGATCCTCCGGAGTGTTTGGATTCCAAGCATGAACCACCATGCCTAGTTTATGGGTAGATATCTAGATGGGTAAACACTTCAAATGAGTGTGCGCACAATTACACAAAGCAATCTTTTTTCTTTTGTATTTAGAAATTTCACATGTATGTATTGTGTGTGTCTGGAGGTGGGGCACATCATGCCAGGATATGTGCTCAGAGATGAGAAAACAACATGAGGGAATTGGTTTTCTCCTCTCATTGGGCGTCAAGCTCAGGCCATCAGCCTTGGCAGCAGGCGCTTTTACCTGCCAAGCATCTCACAGGTGACATTAAAGGTTATTTTATTTTATTCGTTAGTACTGGGGTTCAAACCCAAAGTCCCAAGCATGCTAAGCAGGCAGTCTTCCTCTGAGCCATATCCCTAGCCCCCCAGATAAATTCTTTTGTTGTTGTTAGGTTTTTTGTTTGTTTATTTGTTTGGTTGGTTATTGTTGTTTGTTTGTTTGTTTGTATAGTTCCTACTGGCTACTTGCTAGGTAGGCCAGGCTGACTCCAAACGCCATAAAGTTCAGTCTGCCTCTGTTTTCTGAGTGTCGGGATTAAAGATATATGAAACCACATCCAGTCAAAAAAATTCTTCCTAGAGATACTTTTGAATAGTTTTCACATCTGAGAGTTCGTCTTTTTGTTTGTTACCACCACCACCACCACCATCATCATCATTACTGAGATACTTTAGGGACAGGAGAGATGGCCCGTGGGTTAAAAAGCATTTGGTGCTCTTGTAGAGGACTTGGCTTGGTTCCCAGCACCACATCATGTCTTAAAAAGGTTATACATCCAGTCCCAGACGTCCAGCATTTTCTTCAGGCATCATGCACCATGCAGCGCTCTTACACACAACTGGGTAAAACAGTCATATACACAGGATAAAATCGTCTTTTTTAAAAGGAAAATTTAAAGAATTTCTGGTAGTCAGTTTGTTCCTGCCATAGAAACTGAACTGTAACTGAAGCCCTGCCTAGAGATAGCAGGGCTGAAGGTTTCCATAGGAACGAAAGGCTCCAGCGTGCATAGATCTTCCTTGCCTCACTGAGCAGACTTCTTCTTCCTGTCCTACTTTCATTCTGTGGGGCATCTGAGAGACACACTTGCAGCGGTCATGTGCATCTCATACACGACCACTACTAGCAATGGTTTCCTTTATAACAATCAGAATGGTGTTACCGCTCACAAAATATATGCTTGTTGTTGTCTTGGGATCCCAAAGAGGTGAGCAGAACAGGAACTAGGATTTTAAAAACTGGGACACCGCCAGGTGGTGGTGGAGCACGCCTTTAATCCCAGTACTCGGGAGGCAGAGGCAGGCGGATCTCTGTGAGATTTAGGCCAGCCCGGTCTACAGAGCTAGTCCAGGACAGTTAGGGCTGTTACCTAGAGAAACCCTGTCTTGAAGAAACATACAAATGAACAAACCAAAAGCTAGGATGCCAAGGCCAGATGAGGTTTAGTGACGTACCGTTTGTTCATAGTGTGGCACATGCAAACTCATACCTTCTCGTCTGATTTACTCTCATGTCTATACACCGGCCTTCAGCAAACGAAACATGCTGGTGTGCTTTAAGATAGACCCACACTCCCCTTTGCTGGTTCCTTTTCTGAAAGAAAACTCAGTATCTCACCAGGTAGTGTGGTGTCTCTACCTATGCAGTGGTGTCTCTACCTATGCAGTGGACCCTGTGTATTGGACAGCAGGATGGAGTCCAAGGGACAGCTTTAGGATGTGGCAGGAGCTGCCCTGTGCATATCCTTGGCATGGAGAAACCTCAGAGCTCTGTGGTTGGGCCACAGCCACCAAATGTTCCTTCCAGTCCAGCCCTGTGGCTCCCTGCTGTACTTGCCATGTTCTTATTGTCTGAGAGAACACAAGAGTGACCTGGGAAGGGCAGCTGCGGGGTGAAAGGTTGGCACAGCTCCTTGGAGATACTTGAGGTGCAGAGAGAATCAGAAGATGGGAGAGATTGGACACAATTCTTGGAACACGCCCCGAGGCAGAGAGCCAGGAAGCTTTTGCGCAAAGTATGGGGACATGAAGTGCCAGTCTTGGTTCAGCAAACTGTAGTCAGTAAGGTGGAGAGGAACTGGGGGAGCTTATCAAAGCATTCATTCATCGGTTTAACGAATCATCACTGAACACCTAGGATTGATGATGCAGCAAGGAACAAATCAAGGTTGTTCCACAGAGTTCGTACTCAAGAGGGGACAGGCAAACATTAAGTACAAATAAATTAAGCAAAATAAATGGTGACAAGTGCCACAGGGAAAAGAGGAGGGTCTGAGACATGCATTAATCTAGTTTCCATGACTGCAGCGAAATGCTTCAGGCTAGTAACCTCATAAAGAAAAGGGGCTTGCTTTACTCATGTTTCGGAAGGGCACAGAGCTGGCACATGTCATTTCTAGTGTGAACCTTGCAACTGACATCAAAATGGCCAGCACATGGTATGAGGGAGAGAGGTCACATGGTAAGAGAAGGTGCCAGAGAGCAGTGCAAGGGTGAAGTTTGCTCTTGCATTGGCCCTGTCTATGTTGCTGGGGATGGAACCCAAGGACTTTACACAGGCTAGGCTAGTATTTTATCACCGAGTTCCACACCCAGTTTAGTCTTACTCAGTTTGTTGTTGTTATTGTTGTTGTTTTGAGACAGGATTTCTCTGAGTCACAGTCCTAGCTGTCCTGGAACTTGCTTTGTAGGGCAGGCTGGCCTCAAACACACTGAGATTCACCTGCCCCTGCCTCCCAAGTGCTGGGATTAAAAGTGTACGCCATCCTCCCCACCACTGCAGCTTATCCTTTTATAAGAACTGTTTGGCGTGATAATTCCAAGTCCCATGAGAACGACACCAGTCGGTTCCCAGAGTAGCATGCCCCAATAACCAAACCAAGTCCACCAGGCCACACCTCCTTTTGGACACATAGGGCCTATCTATGGACACATAGGACACGTCTCCTGCACATAGGGCCCTATCTCTGTTCCTGAGTGCTGATGAAGTGAGATGTTTGCAAGATGGAGAAGCCTAAACACGAAGACCAGCAAGTGAGAACTTTACCACAAGGAAATGCATGGCACCTTTAAGGGATACAGGTAGGAGGCCAATGGCATTGACGTGGCAGGAGGCAGGAACTGAAGAGGCAGGAGAGACTATGGGACTGGAGTTTTGGGCTAGCCCTAGGCTCAGGTGACCCAGGGCCCACTGGAGGGCTCTAAGCAGGGAAGTGGTAGATACCTTGGGAGTCCGTCACGCACTTTGATGGAAACCTATTCTTGGAAGCTATCCTGCACGACTCCATCACCCTGGTGTCTTCCAAGTCGGTTTGCCTACATCTCACGATCGTATCCTTTAAAACGGGCAGTTTGAACCCGCCACGTCACTGTTCTTTCCCAATCCCCAAACCGTTTTTAATGGGTTTCACTTGCTCAAAAGGGAAAGCACAGTTCCGTTTCTGCCCCAGACTTAGCCCTTGCCCACCTCTGCTTCCCACTGTGCTTTGCGTGGCTTCCTCTTTCCACCCAGTCCTTGGCCCTAGGCCAAGGCCTTTCAGGCCTTCCTAGAACACAGAGTTCCCCTGACCACACTCCTTCCTGGCATGCTCTTCCTATGACCAGGTGTCTCGGTCGTGACTCTCCTTTGAGGAGCAGGCTCTGGGAATGAGTTGGACCCACTCCATCAACCAGTTGTGTCTGGTAAAGTGAAGTTATTGCTGGATCCACTGTTCGCAGTTATTTGTTCTGGAAAACAGACTGGATTGCAATAATTCCAAAATTCTGTTTAGTGGTATTTTAAATTATGTCAATGGATTTTTTTTTTTTTTTTTGGTTTTTCGAGACAGGGTTTCTCTGTG
>NC_022027.1:23041297-23043155 GCF_000317375.1 Microtus ochrogaster
AGAGATCCGCCTGCCTCTGCCTCCCGAGTGCTGGGATTAAAGGCGTGCGCCACCATCGCCCGGCTGTCAATGGATTTTGTAATGAATATATATGATACCAATAAATTATGATTTATAATGCTGGCAGTTTCTGTCATTGGGGGGGGGCTTGCAAATTCTAGGCAAGTATTCTACCATTACGCTATATCCCTTTTACTTACTTATTTTAAATTCTATTTTGTTATTAGTGTTGGTATAGGCACATGCAAGGATGTCAAGAAGAACCTCAGGAGTCAGTTTTCTCTTTCCACCACGGGCTCCAGAGACTGAGCTCAGGCTCTAAGACTGGTATACGGCAAGTGATTTTTACCTGTTGAGCAACTGCTCTGGCCCTATTTATTTATTTTTGAGTCACAGCCTTGTTACTTTGTAGCCCAGGTTGATCGTCATAGGCATACACCACCACACCTGGATGCTATAGTTCTAACAGATCCTCTTATGTTATTGCATCAGGACAGGGTACACAAGCATTTTTTATTAAATATAAGAAGATGTGGAAGAGGGGTTGGAGAGATGGCTCAGTGGTTAAGAGCACGGTCTACTCTTCAAGAGTTCAATTCCCAGCAACCACACGGTGGTTTACAAACATGTCTAGTAGGATCTGATGCCCTCTTCTGGCATAAAGTTGTACATCCAGATAGAGCACTCATACACATTAAATACATAAATCTAAAAAAAAAAAGATGTGGAAGAATATTAAAAGCATATTCATAAGTGAAAGACATCAATCTGGGGGGCAGTGAGAAGTCTCAGTGGGTAAGAGTGCTCATAGCCAAGTTTGCTGGCTGAATGCAATCCCCAGAACTCACATAATGAGAGAGCCAACTCCTGCAAGATTCCTTCTAACTTCCACATGTGCCTCAAACAGACACACCACACACACGCACACACACGCACACACGAGTTAATAAATGTACAAATTTAAAAGGGAAGTAAATCTGAAAAGATTACATATATTGTTGGGGACGGGGAGCAAATGAGTAGACAACACATAGTAAAATATACTCTGTAGGATACTAGAATGATGAACATATTCATTTGCTCAAAACAACACAATGCAAGGCCCGAGCAGCGATCTCCATGAGACCAGGCCCAGGCCCAGGCCAGTGACCTTCATGGAACCAGGCCTGAGCCAGGGGCATCCATGGGAGCAAGCCAGAGCCAGTGACCTCTGTGAAACCAGGCCTAAACCATCAACCTCCTCCAAAGAAGGCCCTAGCCAGCATCTTCCACAGGGGCAAACCTGAGCCAGTCACCTCCTCTGAACCAGGCCTGAGTCAGTGACCTTCATAGGAGCAGGCCTGAGTCAGTGACCTTCATAGGAGCAGGCCTAAGCCAGTGACTTCCCACAGGAGCAGACTCAAGCAAGTGATATCCATGAGAACAGACCCGAATGACCTTCAGGATTGCAGAGCAACTTCCAGGAATGCTGAGTGACCTCCAGGGTGACTGAAATCATGCCCCAACTCTACCATGAGGAGCAACCATCTGAATCTTAGATCCACTGGCACCTGGAAGATTGATTACCAGAGACACAGCCCCACCTACAACAATCAGAGGAATAGATGGGTGGGTAGGCAAAGTAAGAAACATTCAACACCACAAAGAGCAACATGACACCAACAAAAACTAGTGGCTCCACAAAAGCAAGACTTGAATATCCCAATAGAGATGAAGCAGAAGAAAATGACCTAAAAAGTAACATTAGGAGAATGTTTGAGGCCCTTAAAGAGGAAATGAAACATTCTCTCAAGGAAATGGAGGAAAAGACAAAAAATTGGGAGAAATCAACAAATACCTTAAAGAAGACCAAGAAAAA
>NC_022027.1:23045650-23046176 GCF_000317375.1 Microtus ochrogaster
AAATAATCAAATTGGAAGCCGAAATCAACAAAATAGAAATAAAGAAAATAACACAAAGAATCAATGAAACAGAGTTGGTTCTTCGAGAAAATCAACCAAATAGACAAACCTTTAGAGAGAGAGTATCTAAATTAGCAAATTCAGAAATGAAAAAAGAGGACATAACAACAGACATGGAGGAAATCTAGAGAATCATCAGGTCATACTTTGAAAACCTGTACTCCACTAAATTGGAAAACTTAAAGGAAATGGACAATTTTCTGGATAATTATCACTTACCAAAATTAAATCAAAGCCAGATAAGCAAATAAACAGACCTATAACTGCTAAAGAAATAGGAACAGTCATCAAAAGTCTCCAAACCAAAATAGCCCAGGACGAGATGGTTTCAGTGCAGAATTCTACAAGATTTTCAAAGAAGAACTAATACCAATACTCCTCAAATTATTCCATACAATAGAAATGGAAGGAACACTGCCAAATTCTATTTATGAGGCTACAATGATATCCTGATACCCAAACCACA
>NC_022027.1:23047246-23053017 GCF_000317375.1 Microtus ochrogaster
CCCGTCACAATAGCCACAAACAACATAAATATCTCTGAGTAACTCTAACCAAACAAGTGGAAGACCTGTATAACAAGAACTTTAAATCTTTGAAGAAAGAAATTGAGAAGACATCAGAAATCCAGAAAATGGAAAGATCTCCCATGCTCTTGGGTAGGTAGCATTAACATAGTAAAAATGGCAATCTTACCAAAAGCAATCTACAGAGTCAATGCAATCCCCATCAACATCCCAGCAAAATTCTTCATAGACCTTGAAAGACCTATATTCAACTTCATATGGAAAGGCAAAAAAAACAGGATAGCCAAAATAAAATTCTGTACAATAAAGAAACTTCTGGAGGCATCACAATCACTGACTTCAAAGTCTATTACAAAACTACAGTACTGAAAACAGCCTGGTATTGGCATTAGAACAGACAGGAGGACCAATGGAATTGACTCGAAGACCCAACTATTAGTCCACACACCTTCGAACACCTGATTTTTGACAAAAAAGCAAAAAATATACTACACAGTGGAAAAAAATAATGACATCTTGAAATTTGTGGGCAAATGGATGGATCTAGAAAACATCATATTGAGTGAGATAAACCAGACACAGAAAGACAACTATAATATGTACTCACTCATAATTGGCTTTTAGACATAAAGCAAAGAAAACCAGCCTACAGCTCACAATCCCAGAGAACCTAGACAACAAAGAGGACCCTAAGAGAGACTTACATGAATCTAATCTACAAGGGAAGTAGAAAAAGATAACTGCTCTAAATTGCCATTAATATGTGTGTTTCTCTCCTTGTGTATATGTGCATACTTGTGTACCATAAATTTTAGTTTGTCTATTTTGCTAATTTTTTGTTGATTTTTTAAAAAAAAATTTTCTTTCTTTCTTCTCTTTCTCTTTCTTCTCTTCCTCCTCCTCCTGTTCCTCCTCCTCCTTCCTCTTCTTCTTGAAACAGGATCTCTCTCAGGGGACCCAGGTTTGGTTCGCAGGTGGCTCACAACTGTCTGTAACTCTAGTTCCAAGGGATCAGATGCCCTCTCCTGGTCTCTGAAGGGAAAGTACCATGCATATACAAAGTACACAGATATATATGCAGGTGAAATAGTAATACACACACACATTTTAATTTTAAAGCTTATTATGATGTATGTGTGTGTGGTGTGTGTGTGTGGTGTATGTGTGTGTGTGTGGTGTGTGTGTGTGGTGTATGTGTGTGTATGTGTGTGTGTGTGTGTGTGTGTGATGTGATGTAAATGGTGCATGCATATGTCATGATGTATGGGTGAACATCAGAGAACAACTCGTGGAGCCAGTTCTCTCTTACCTTTTTTGGGTTCCAGGATCAAAGTCAGGCTGTCCGGCATCTCTGCAAGCACTTTTCCCTTCTGAACCATCTTTCTGCCCATTGTTTTGCTTTTGTTGAAACCGTCTTGTGTGGCTCAGGCTGACCTTGAATTCACAAGACAGCTGAAGCTGGTCTTGAACTGGAGACCTCTCATTTCTATCTCCTGAGCTCTGGGATTACTGTGTATGTACTGTGTATGCCAAACCTAGCTGTTATATTCTTAAATTCTTGGATTAGGCTGCTCAGTAATAGCCTGAGCTAATAGGCCAAACAGTTTATAATTAATATAAGCCTCTGTGTGTTTCTTTGGGTCTGAATGGCTATGGGACCAGGCTGGACAGTAACTTCTGTCTACACTTTTGACATACTGCAATCTCATATACTTAAAAAGGTTTATTTAAAAAATTAATTTATGTGTGGGTGTATCATGTGTGGTGTGTCACATGTGTGTGTGTGTCACATGTGTGTGGGTGGTTATGGAAGCTAGAAGAGGGCTTTGGATCCCCTGAAACTGTAGTTACAAGTGGTTGTAAGCTGACATGGATGCTGGGAACTGAGCTCAGGTCCTTTGGAAGAGAAGCAAGTGCTCTTAACCACTGAACCATCTCTCTGGCACAGATTCTGAATACTTTCAAAGGCTTTCCATCCATTAAACAGAGTCTGACAGGGTTCAGCAAGTGTTTTCCATAAAGGACCAGTTGGTCAATTTTGCTAGCAGCCTGGTGATGTCGGGGGCTGAACCCAGGATCTTGAGCATCCCAAGTATGAGTATTACCATCAAGCTGTTCCACCACTCGGCTTCATTCCCAAGTTTTCCTAGATATTTCATATGTAAAGGGTCATGTGGCCTCTGTCCTAACACCCAATGCTGTCATTGTAGCATAAAATCAACTACATAACAAATTCCATAAACAGCTTGGTGACAAGTGTCTATAATTTCACTAGGAGGCTGCAGCAGGAGGACCAGGAGTTTGAAGACAGCCTGGGCCATATACAAAGAGCCTCTATTAGAGAAACAAAGCAGAAGATTATATAAATTAGCCTGTCCTTTTGTTTAATGGATTATGGAATTTGAATTTTATGTATTTTCATGTGATGAAACATTTTTTTAAAATTGTTTTCAACTGTAAATCTAGAAACTTTATTAAAGCAAATAGTAAGATCAAACCTTGTGATATGTAGACTAGAACGGGTTTTGGTCCTCAGTTTGTCGACACTGATCTTAGAATGTGAAGTCAGAGTCTTAAGGAATGAAGAGAGCTGCTTAAGAATGTGAAGAATTAATCTTTCCTTCCTCTTCTTCTCAGCTGACGTGGTTGTGACTACTGGAAGATATGTGAACAAGGAAAGCCATATGAAGATAATTTGAGCAATCTCTGGGGAAGGAGCATTTTAATGTAAAGAACTTGGGCTTTTTTGAAATAACCTTTTTAAAAGACTTTTTATTTCATACGTGTGAATGTTTGCCTACATGTATGTGTGAGTACCACATGTGTGCCTGATGCCTGCAGAGGCCAGAAGAGGGCATTGGATCCCCTGAAACTGGAGTTACTGATGTTTCTGAGCCACTCTATGAGTTCGAGGCCAGCCTGCTCTACAGAGCAAGTTTCAGGACAGCCATGGCTGTTACACAGAGAAACCCTGTCTTGAAAAACAAACAAACAAACAAACAAACAAACGGAACAAATCTGCCTCCCGAGTGCTGGGATCAAAGGTGTGCACCACTATGGCCCAAAGCTGATTCTTTCTTAGCAGGTACTTCCAACACAGGCATGGGAAGCTGCCCAGCAGATGCAGGGAATCCTTCACAGACCCTCTGTAAGGCAAGCTGTTATTGCTACAAATTAAAAAAATACTTTCGACACTAGCAATATATCCACTGAACTTTAATAAACTAAAAAAAATTTTTTTTTTCCTAACCAGCTTCTTTTATTTCCCTTCCCAATCCCTATGTCAATCAGTTAGAAACAATCACATGCAGAATGAGGCGTAGAGGCACACACTGGTAATCCCAGCACTCAGAGGCACAAGTGAGATCACAAATTCAAGGCCAGCCTGGCAAACAAAAGAGAAACCACAGCACTCCAAGTGATAGGCCATGACTTCGTGGCCATCCAGGGTGGTGGGATGGTTAGAATGAAATATCAGGGCTAGAACTCATAGCTTCTATTTTTAAGAACTCCCCCTTCACACATTATTTCTCCTGTTTAAAAAAAAAATCAAACAAACTATTAAGCAGAAAAGTAGCTCCATCTTTGAAAGTCAACTCTCTTTCATCCACAGCATTTGTGTTCAAAGTAAGCAAAAACAAGGAAACACCCATCCCCTCTTCAAACTTTAATTCTATAAACCCAGCAAACAAGAAATACCAGATAGACCTGGAGTAATTACCACACAAGCTGAACCCTTCCCTGAAAGATCTCTTCCTGTGGGCCATAAGGAATCATAACCGCAGTGTGGCCATTCAGATGAGCCACAGGGTCATATGGGTGGGGTTGCCTTGAAGAAATGATCTTTTTGTCTTCCCATTGCTGGGCCCTACCACCTCCTGGTCTGAGCATGGAAACAACACAGCTGGTAAAACCCATGCCTTTATCCAGATGTATTTTTCCACTTCTGCTTTGTAGTCTGGGGTGGCCGCTGTGTTAAGACTTGGCTAAGAGCGTTTGGTGGTGAATTAAAGGCTAAAAGTACTAGAGTGGTAAAATGGTGGGAGGGGCACCAGAGGTAAAATGGTGGGAGGGGCACCAGATGTAAAATGGTGGGAGGGGCACCAGACCCATTCAGTTCTTCCTGCTTGTAACTTTAACCCCAAAACTTGGCTGAAGGCTGAAAAGACAAATAACTGACATCCAGATGAAGAAGGCTACCAAGGACCACTGTTGTAGTTCTAATCTAGTCTGTACAGACCCTGAGATGCTGCATTTTCATATCAACTTTCAAGGTAGCTACAGGCTGGCAGGAGGGATCCCTTGTCCAGGTCATCTTCAAGCCTGGAGCTAACCAGGACATGCTAATCTGACAGACACTGAAAGTTGTTAATTAGGAGTGTCTCCTGCATTTTACTAACACTATATGGATATGGTTATTTCCTTTTCCCTGCATGCTATAACAAAATATCTTTCTTTAGTGGGGCTTTTGTTTTGTTTTTAGACAGAGTCTCAGGTATCACTGGATGGATATAGCAATGACTTTGCACCTCTTACTTTCCTGCCTCAACCTCCTGAGTGCTAGTATTATAGTAATGTACCACTGCCAGAGCCCAGCTCCAGCGGGACGTTCCCAAGGGGGACAGCATGGCTTCTGCCACACCAGGTGTCCCTAGCGATCAAACCCAGGACTTTGTGTGTATGCCAGGTGAGCTCTGTAGGGACTAAGCTACATCCACAGTCGTGTATCTGGTACCTAGTATTTTATGTCATCCTGAGACGCAGTGTCTTTTTCCCCACAATAATCTACTGCTGCTCCTCCCAACTCTGCTTCCCCTTGTTCCCTCCTCACTTCCCCTTCTGCAATCCTCTTCCACTCAGAACCTCCCGGCACTGTCTTCTACAGACTTCAATAGCCAGGACACCTATAGCCTCCTAGTCTCACTTTAAAAAATAATCGACGTAGGGCGGGAGAGATAGTTCAGCAGTTAGGAGCACTTGTAGATCCTCCAGAGAATGGAGTTTGACTCCTAGCACCCACATCATGTGACTCACAACCACCTGTAACTCCAGCTAGGCTCCAGTGTCCTCTTCTGGCCTTGGCAGGCCCCTGCACTCATGTGCACATAGCCATATGCAGACACACAACAAAATAAATCTTTTCTAAAAAGCAATGAAAAATCGACATAGTGCAACGAATAAAGTTTACTTGTGCAAGAAGTGGTTGAGGGTGAAATGTGAAAACTGTAGGCACTCTGTGGATTGATGGATTGAGGTGGCATATCAACAACCACCACGGGACTTCGGAAGGATATTGAGGGATCGCTGTCAGTAAGCAGACACCCTGTTGTTGTGCCGTGTTTTGTGCTGGAGACCCACTTCTCTCATCAAGGTGGTTTATGGAAGTGTAAACGTATTTCAAGGGTGACCTCCTGAGCCATGAGAATCTATTAGCACCTTGGGAAGCTAACCATCTATAGAATGAGGAAAGCTCTGATGGAGAAGACATGATCGTGAAGTGTGGAGAGCAACTTGGAAATAGCTCCAAGGATGCCTGTTGGGGAATATTATTTTAACTAGGCAAAGATGTGCTAATGTGTTTCTGCTATGAAATATTACTTGATGCGAAGGTGTGTTCCATTTGTGTCTGCTGCCTCTGTTAATGATGCAGAGATGTGTTACCTTGTTTGGGTTGCATTTGTCTAATTGATGTGGGAGTGTCATATATCAATCTGTTGATTTCATTGGTTAAGCAATAAAGAAACTGCTTG
>NC_022027.1:23053377-23054819 GCF_000317375.1 Microtus ochrogaster
CCGCCGCTCTTACTACTACATCTAATTATGTAAAAATGTGTTGCATTTGTTTCACTTTGCTTGCCTCAGGTACCGGATTGATCTAATAAAAAGCTGAGTGACCAGTAGCTAGGCAATAGAGGGATAGCAGGGCTGGTGGGCAGAGAGAAGAAATAGGAGGAGAAATACAGGCTTGAGAGAAGAGAAGGAGAGAAAAGGAGAGGGACACGCCAGGCACCAGTCAGCCAACCATGAAAAGCAGGAAAACAGGACATACAGAAAGAAAGAAAGATAAAAAGCCCTGAGGCAAAACGTAGATAAAGAGAAACAGATTAAAATAAGAGCTAAAATAAGGTCAAGCATTCATAATTAACAATAAGTCTCCGGGTCATGATTTGGGAGCTGGTTGGTGGCCTAAAAGACAGCCTGTAACGGGTGTCTGTGGAAAGCTGATGGAAGAGAAGACGAGTTCTGCAGAACTGGGCATTTCCCTGAGTGTTCTTGTCTGTTCCTGATGATTGGAAAGAGGGCCCTTCAGCACGACATCATTGCTGTCCATTATAAATACAATCACAATCACAGCCAAGTGCAGTGGCATAGAACACGAACACACACACACACACACAGAGGGGGGGGCAGGTTAAGCTGGGAGGATCAGGAGTCCCAGGCAAGCCTGGGCAGCTTAACAAGACGTGTCTCATAATAAAATCAATAAAATTAGCAAAGGCTGAGGTGTAGCTCGGTGATGGAATACTTGCCTGGCATGAACAAGGCTGTAGGCTTAATTCCTTTACCGCTTCCTCCTCCTACCAAAACAAGTAAAGCAATGAGAACACTAAATTAAATTGCTATAGCCACATGTTAAAAAAAGAAACCTATAATTAATTTTATTTCATATGCCCACAATATTATTTTGATGTGTCATCAATATGAAAAGTAAAAATGTTCTACCTTCTTATTTTACTAAGTCTTTGAAATCTGGCATGTGTGTGAGCATTTCATTTGGGCTACACACAGTTCATATGTTCAGGAGTCACACATGGCCTGGAGCCATCTGATCACGTGTTCAGTAGGCACACATGGCCTGGAGCCATCTGATCACGTGTTCAGTAGGCACACATGGCCCATGGCCATCTGATCACGTGTTCAGTAGGCACACATGGCCCATGGCCATCTGATCACATGTTCAGTAGGCACACATGGCCTGGAGCCATCTGATCATGTGTTCAGTAGGCACACACAGCCCGTGGCCATCTGATCACGTGTTCAGTAGGCACACATGGCCCGTGGCCATCTGATCACCTGTTCAGTAGGCACACATGGCCATGGCCATCTAATCACGTGTTCAGTAGACACACATGGTCCGTGGCCATCTGATCACGTGTTCAGTAGGCACACATGGCCCATGGCTGTCTGATCACGTGTTCAGTAGGCACACATGGCCTGGAGCCATCTGATCACGT
>NC_022027.1:23054919-23062740 GCF_000317375.1 Microtus ochrogaster
GTAGGCACACATGGCCCATGGCTGTCTGATCACGTGTTCAGTAGGCACACATGGCCTGGAGCCATCTGATCACGTGTTCAGTAGGCACACATGGCTCGTGGCTGTCTGATCACATGTTCAGTAGGCACACACAGCCCGTGGCCATCTGATTATGTGTTCAGTAGGCACACATGGCCATGGCTGTCTGGTCAGTCAGCTCTGCTCTGTAGTGAGGACAGTGGCGTTGAACTTTCCTCTTAGGATGTCAGGTGGGAATTACTAGATAATTAACCTATTAATTTCTTTCCTCACTTGTCAGAGGGAGGATCTCACTCTGTAAACCAGTCTGGCCTGGAGCTAAGACAATCCTCCTGCCTTAGCCTCCCTAGTAGCCTCCCTAGTGCCCTCCCTAGTGCTGGGATTATAGGTATGAAACACCATGCCTACTTTTCAGACTCTTTTCTTTTCAAAATACATGTGTGGAGGCCAGAGGATAACCTTGAAGGCCATCCTTTGGGACACCATCCACCTCCTTTGAGAGAAGGTCTCTCATTGGCTTGGAGTTCACCAATTAGGCTGAACCAGCTGGCCAGAGACCCCGAGTCATCCTCTTGTCCCTATTCAACAGTAGGATTATGAACACAGACCGCACACACAGACTTCTTTTTTTTTTTTTTCGAGACAGGGTTTCTCTGTGGCTTTGGAGCCTGTCCTGGAACTAGCTCTTGTAGACCAGGCTGGTCTTGAACTCACAGAGATCCGCCTGCCTCTGCCTCCTGAGTGCTGGGATTAAAGGTGTGTGCCACCGCCGCCCGGCCACACACAGATTTTTAAATGGGTGCTAGAATTCAAGCTCAAGTTCTCATGCTTGAGCAATGGGGGCTGAGCAATCTCCCCAAACCCCGAGCCTCCTTTCTTAATGAGTCCTGGGCTCATAACAGAGACAGGCAGACCCTTTATAAAAATTGACACTTGGAAGGTAGGCAAACCTTGAGGGTCAGCTTTAGGCAGACAGGGGTCTGGTCTGCTACGGGTTGGATCTGGAGGATTCCCCAAAGACCTATATATTGAAGGTTTAGAGGAGGAGACCACAGGGTATAAGATGGAACAAGTGGGGAAAGAGTGTAAGAACCGGACCAGTGGGTTGGTGTAGAATCTGACTTCTGGCCATGACAGGGCCATCGGGTTCCTGAAGTCTCAGCAGCTGTGATTGCCTGAGCAAGATGGGTCTCTTCAATACCCTGGCACAGAGGAGTAGTGATTCACAAGGTCCCGTCTCTTTGTGAGAATCCATAGGTGGTTAAGGGGTAGTGGGGGAGGGAGAGACTTTATCCTTGGTGGTACAGCCACTGGTAAGGTGTTTATGCCTCTGTAAGTAACTCTACCCTCCCTCCTCTAAGTAACCATAATGAAGCTCAAGGGGTTTAATGGGAGGAGAACAAGAGAGGAAAGTGGGGTTAAAAAAAGAGGTACATGTATGAATGTGCCATAATAAAACCTATTATTTATAATTAACACATGCCAACAAAAACATTTTATTTATTTATTTTATATATACAGAGTGCTCTGCCTGCATGTACACCTACAGGCCAGAAGAGGGCGCCAGATCTCATTACAGATGGTTGTGAGCCACCATGTGGTTGCTGGGAATTGACTCAGGACCTCTGGAAGAGCAGTCAGTGCTCTTAACCTCTGAGCCATCTCTCCAGCCCAACAAAAACATTTTAAAATACCAAATGAAGAGGGGAAGCTAGACGAAGGTCTCTTGGGACACTGGGGACAAACCTTTGAAGGGCAGTGGGATCTAGGCGCTTCTATCTTCTCTCTTTTTTTTTTTTTTTTTTTGGTTTTTCGAGACAGGGTTTCTCTGTGGCTTTGGAGCCTGTCCTGGAACTCCCTTGGTAGACCAGGCTGGCCTGTCCCAGCCATAAGATGACTGTTTTAGCCATGGGTCACTTCCAATACAGGCTGCCTTGTCACAGGCTCGAGAGCATGGGATGGAACTTCCCAAACTGTCAGTCAAAATAAGCCCACCTTCTTTAGGCATTTTATCCTAAGATTTTGTTGTCTTATTTTGAGTGTGGTGTGTGGGATGGGTTGGTTTGTACACACAAGAGCCTGAGGTGGCTAGAGGCATTGGGTATCTTTGGGCTGGAGTTACAGGCAGTTTAAAGTTGGGACTCAAACTCAGGTCTTCTGTGAGAACAAGAAGCGCTCTCAAGTTCTCCAGTCCCTATGGGCATTTTCTTTCAGAAAGCTGACAAACCCAGAATGTGTTTATCCACTTCAACGTCTTAGCACGGCCTGACATGGAACGCACACTCAACCATGACATTTAAATCCTAGCGAGCGTAGCTTGTTCCTAAAAATTAGTGTCTGAGCATAATTTTTAAAGTTAAGCTCAAACATTATAATGAGAAAACTTTGAAACTTATAAATTAAAATTCTAAACTGGTCTCAAAATGGAAAGAAGCCATTTTTTTTTCTTTTTACACACACAGAACTATTGCTGAACACAGCAAAGGAATTTGTCCCATTGACTGGTTTTTACAAAGCCTGGAGTCACAGTTTGTCACATGTCACACAGTACAACTAAAACACTTTGCAAAGTTCTCTGTAATTTTAATCTATCTCTTAAATTCTTTATTTTTATCTTACATGTTTGGATGTTTTGCCTGCATGCATGGCTGTGTACCACATGTGTGCCTGGTACCTATGATGCCAGAAACAGGCACTGGATCTACCAGAACTGGAATTACAGCTGTTCGCTAGCATGTGGGTACTGGAAATGAAATCCAGGTCTTCCAGAGAAGCAGACAATGCTCTCAACTACTGAGCCATCTCTCAAGACCCTATTTCTTAAATTCCTAAAGTTTTTTTTTTAAATATATTACTATTAATGCATGTGTGTGCGTACATGTGTGTGTCATGGCATATGTACGTAGGTCAGAGGACAACATCTTCCTGGAGTCCTTCCACCTCTGTGTGGGTTCTGGGGGTTGGGTTGCCAGGCTTTGGGCTGCCAGGCTTGCATAGCAAGGACCTTTACCCAGTGAGCCATCTCGCTAGCTCTATCTCTTAAATTCTCTTAAGCACAGGATCAAATGAGCAGGCTTATTCACAACAGCTGATCTCATTTCAGACTCAAGTTATTGCAACCTAGGGTTTATAAAATGTCTCTTGAGAACTGTATGAATTATGATCATCAACATTATTATTATAATAGCTAGCATTTGTTGGATACTTATGTTCTGATAGCAACACTAAGGCTCTCACAGACATTATCTCATTAAGGCTTGAAATAATGCTGATAATCACTTGATTAACACTGCCCAGTTAGTACAAGAAATAACCAGCATCAAAACCCCAATTAAAGGCAGTGGTGGTGCACGCCTTTAATCCCAGCGCTTGAGAGGCAGAGGCAGATGGATCCCTGGGTTTGATAACAGTCTGTTCAACAGAGCAAGTTCCAGGACAGCCAAGGCTACGCAGAGAAGCCCTGTCTCGAAAAACCAAAAGCCAACTCCCTGATCTGCTTGATCTCTGAGCCCGTGCAGTTATGGAGACCCTTGTGTCCATGCAGCTGACACCATCTGCACTCTCTCTGCTGGAGTTTAGCTCTCAGGGCGGAAGCCAGGCCAGGTGACGTGAGTGTTCACCTGCTCCCGTGAGTGCCAAGCTTCCTACCAGTAAGATACAGCCCAGCTCAGCCCTCCCTACTTCTGCGATTTTCCTACCACCATCTCTTTAGCCCGTTCTACTGGCAGGTGGCACTGTAACCAGCCCTCCCCGGGTTTGTAACAAGAACATACTGAACTGAGGGTTGGCATAGCAAAGTGAGGAAAGGCATCCACTGCCAAGTCTTAGTATCCGAGTTCAGTCCTCAGGACCCACCTGTGGAAAGAGGAGCTACCCCTGCAGGGTGTCTTCTGACCTGGGCATACATACACACACACAAAACCAAAAAATTTTGCAAATACAATTTTTTAAAAAAAAATTTAAAACACATGGAACTCAGAAAAATTACAAGTTATTCAAGACTATACAGCTAGTAAGTGACAGACTGAGAAAAATTTACATCCCTGACTCTTTTATATATAGATATATATATATATATTTATTATGTATACAATATTCTGTCTGTGTGTATGTCTGCAGTCCAGAAGAGGGCACCAGACCTCATTTCAGATGGTTGTGAGCCATCATGCGCTTGCTGGGAATTGAACTCAGGACCTTTGGAAGAGCAGGCAATGCTCTTAACCTCTGAGCCATCTCTCCAGCCCCTACATCCCTGACTCTTAAGGTCAGACCATTGCCTTTATAAAACACCAATCTGTATGTAAGCAAAGAACAAGGCACATTATTGATCTAAGATTTATTTATTATATGTTTGTCAGTGCCTAGGGACTAGACCCAGGAGATCTTGCATATTAGATATGCGTTCTACCATTCAGCTTATCCACAGCTCAGATATTTTTTTAAAGATTTATTATTTATTTATGTGGATGTATGTGTATATGGGCATGTGAAGGTGGATATGGAGGCCAGAGAAAGGCATCGGATTCCTTGGAGCTGAAGTTACAAGTGGTTGTGGGCCACCTGATGAGGGTACTGGGAACTGAATTCCAGAATCATTGATTCTCCATGCAAGAATAGTGTGTGTTTGTAACCACTGAACCCTTGCTCCAGTCCCCAAAGTAAGCTTTTTTTTTTTTATTTTACCTTTTTTGTTTTTCTGAGATGGGTTTCTCTGTATAGCCTTGGCTAACCAGGGACTCACTCTATAGATCAGGCTGGCCTTGAACTCACCGAGATTCTCCCGCCTCTGCCTCCTGGGTGCTGGGATTAAAGTTATGCACCATCACCGCCTGGCCCCAAATGTTTCTAAAACCACCCTAATTGCTTGGGCCCAGTGACATGTGCCTGGGAATCCCAGGTACTGAAGAGTGGGGAAGATCATGAGTTGGAAATCAGCCTAGGTAACCTAATAAGGCCTTCCCACCAAAGGGGAAAGAACGAAAGAAAAAGAAAGAAAGAAAGAAAGAAAGAAAGAAAGAAAGAAAGAAAGAAAGAAAGAAAGAAATGTAAACCTAACCTATATAGAGAGAAAACTAGTCATTGGTTAGTAGTCCATTTTTTTTTTTCCATTAGCAAAGTATCATATTTGTAGCCAGGAAGAATACTGGAGAGCTGAGCGACATAATCACTGACCCTGGTCCCTAGCAAGTGAGTTAGTCACTCTGTGAAGGAGGTGATTAGCGGTAACTATGGCAGCCACAACAGAGGGCTCCAGAACGGCTCCCGGAAAGAGCACAGAAGCCCCTGGTTGGGGCTGAGAAGGGATAGTTTAAGGGAGAGAGCTGTCCTGGGCTGCTCACAGGTGAGAAGTCTCCCCCAAATCCCTGTAAAGGCCTTTTCGTCCATCCCTCTTTGACTCTCTAGCTCCTGCAAGGCTGGGGGCCAGGAGCTTCCCCTGGGGTTTCAGTTTTGGAAGGCAGTACCTATCAATCTCCCTAAGCCCCAGCAGAACTTGAAACAAAGGCCTCCTCAGTCCTGGTATTTGCCTTGGATCTCCTCAAGGCCACCTCCTTTTCATGTAAGTCCCTTTTTATTGAAGGCAGCTGAATGCTGTCTGATCCGCATTAAGGGTTTTGGGGTTACTCATGGCTACAATTAGGTTTTTGTGTCACCTGAGCACAGAACACCATTATGACAGGTTTTCCACTTTGAAGTTCACAGTTAATTTAAATATTTTCAAAAAGCTTGTTTTTTAAAAATTTATTTTATGTGAACAAGTGTTTTTCCCTGCATGTATGTCTGACTGGACCCCAAGGAGGCTAGAAGAGAGAGTGTCAAATCTCCTGGAGTCGGAATTGCAGACGGTTGTGAGCCACTGTGTGGGTTCTGAGAATCGAACCTGAGACCTCTGGAAGAGAAAGCAGTTGAGCTATCTTTCCAGCTCCACAGTTGCCTTTTGATCAGCAAACTATTAGAAGAAAGGAAAACTAGAGCTGCATACAGCAGTCAAATGCTACCAGCATCATACAGAAGGTCCAAGGCAATGTCAGTAATAAACAACCACAGGAAGATGACTCCCGTTGTCTCTCTGTAGACAGCCGTAACCATTCCCATAACTCCCCTTGCTGGCCAGTGTTAAGAGTGACATAGGAAAAAACCCTTCAGGTACAAATAATGCAAAGTTAGAAAAAAACACAACAGGAGCCAGGCGCAGCTCAGTGGTAGGGCACCTGCTTATCATGTGCAGAGCTCTGGGATCAGTTTTCAGTGCTGGAAACAAAGTGGAATTTAAAAATAAGCCAGACATGATCACACATGCCTTTAATGCCTGCACTCAGGAGGCAGAGGCAGACAGATGAGCTATGAGTTTGAGGCCACTCTGGTCTACAGAGTGAGTTCCAGGATAGCCAAGGCTACACAGAGAGACCCTGTCTCAAATAAATAAATAAATAAACAAATAAACAAACAAACAAATAAATAAATAAATAAAATGTAGTGGATAGCTTTTGTTTTCTGTTTGACCAGAGGAAGTCTGCTGCTCTTACAGGAAATAGAATGACATCATCACGAGGGTGAAGACTCTTGCCCTCCCCGTTGTGAACAATGCATCTCGTTCACCTTCTTATGCTTTGTAAGAAAGGACAGGAGCTACATGGGTGAGATTTATCACCACAGCACTGACGAGCCTAGATATGTCAAAGCCGTGGCATCCAGCTAATACCAGGGTAGTGAAAGTGAATTATATTTGTTGAGTGTGACATAAACTGTGATAAACTTCGCATGCAGGAGTGCCATCGATTTGGTTATCTTGCTGAAGTGACATCTTTAATTTGGAAGGAAAGTGCTGGCTATGGATACATAGTGAGAAGTTAAAGCATCGGCACTACGGTCAAGGCACTAAATCCAGCGCGAAAGTGACACGGGAAGTATAATCTGCCGGCTACACAACTTTTTGACAGAATAATCTCGAGAATATCAGGAGAAATATAGGTAGGTATCTGCTAAATAAAAACGCATTGTCTTCTGAAATGAAAAGTAATAGTCCTCGCATCTTGGAGCCTCATCTTGTCATAGTGGATTTGTGCTTTCTTGTGGCTCTGCCATCATTCACTCTCATCACTAGGTCAGCTTCTAATTGAATCTCATAAACAAATCCCGTATAATAAAGGAATGGTTTTCTCCAGTGCTTGCCTAAGCGACGCTGAGAAAGCAAGCTTGAAGCCCCCACACGCTTACTACTGTTATGCTTTATAATAATTTGCCAACTAATATCCATGGCATTTATACTTGCTATTGATGAAGAGAAGTGGTTATTTATTGGCAGGCAGTTGCTAACGCAGAGCAGAAGATTGCTAACTATGAGATCATCCACATTAAAATGTTACAAACCATGTTTGTCTCCGTGTTATCTCATTTATCCTGTGGCTAATGAGTACTCTAAGTTCTTCTGATGACACTGAGCATTGCGTCCTTCAGAGGATTATATCTGAAATAAGAATAATATAAGCTGGGCGGTAGTGATGCATATTCCAGCACTAGGGAGGCAGAGGAAGGCGGATCTCTGAGTTCAAGCCTGGCCTGGTCTACACAGCAAGTTCCTGGGCAACCAGGATTACACAGAGAAACCCTGTCTTGGGGGGAAAAAATCCAAAATAATAATAATTTGGTTTTCATCAGACCAAGCTGGGATATAATATGAGAAGAAGTGGTGCTTGGATCTGAAAGCTGCCTTCTAAAATACTGCTAAATACTAAGGGCAAACTGAAAAAAATGAAACCAGGTAATGGTTTCATTGGAGAGAGGAAGAGGGAGGGAGGGAGGGAG
>NC_022027.1:23062947-23067361 GCF_000317375.1 Microtus ochrogaster
GAGGGAGGGAGGGAGGGAGAGAGAGTTGTGCAAAGAAAGACTGACCTATATGAAGCCAGGAAACCGAGCTCCTTCACCCGCTCCTCTTCACACCATGTCTTCCTCCAGTTTCACCTCTTTCCCCTTTGAACTTCAGGTTCTGGGGGACAGCATGGCAGCTACCCTCGTGTGCTCATCCATGACTGCCAGCCAGGCCATTCTGGATCAACTTGGGCTATACAGCAAGACTTTGTCTCAAAAGAAAAAAGTTCTGAACCACATCACAGGTTCGTTTTTCTACTGAGATTCCCATGCTGAGCTTGCAGGGCTCAGGGAAATGCACACATTGCTTGCCACAAACTCAAGGGCTCCAATTTTGATTGCTCCCTCAAAACAGTGCAACATATTTAGTACTCTTCCAGCTGGCATTCTCTCTCTGTGTACCATGTCTTGCAGAGCTCCACCTCCTGCCCTCCCTCAGACTTCCTACACTAGCATATGACTGAACCAGACAGAGCTGTTGACTTGCCCTCCCTGAAGTGGCTAGAATAAACACGCAATGACTGGCTCTCTGGGGGTCTAGAATGCAGGGAAGTTTTCACCTGGGCATGTTGGTCTTGTTGCCCTAAATATTCTCAGTGTGGCAAGATTCCAGCTGCCAACGATCACATAGGTTAAACTTGTCAAAGTCCAAAGTCCTGCCAGTTTCACAGTGGGCTGCTGAGCTGGTACGAGCTGGTTCTAGCATCCACTGAAGGAAGCCCAGACACTCAAATGCACTCAAAGCGTCTTCCCCTTCTATGGTGGCTTGAATGAGCAGTGTGCTTCCCCCCACCATAGACTCATGATTTAAAAACTTGGTGGCATTTTTGGGACACGTGACAGAACTTTTAGGTCATGGGACCTTGCTGGAGGAAGTACATCACTAGAAGTTGGGCTCTCCCTATTTTCTACATGTGTTTAATTAATTAATTTATTTTATTTTATGTGATTGGTGTTTTGCCTACCTGTATATCTGTATGAAGGTGTTGGAGCTCCTAGAACTGGAGTTACAGACAGTTGTGAGCTGCCGTGTGGGTTCTGAGAATCGAACTTGGGTCCTTTGGAAGATCAGCCAGTGCTGTTAACTGCTGAGCCATCTCTCCAGCTCCTCTACGTGTGTTTAAAGCTATGCTCTCACGGTTTCTTGCTTCAGCAGCCTGCTGCTATGTCTCTACACCCATCATGGTCCCTCTACCTATAAAACAACTAGATTTTTCCCTAAGTCAGTTTTGGTCATGGTGTCATACCACAGTGACAAAAGGCAACTAGCAACTTCTCTTCCCTCTGTTACAGTGATCACACTCAGTTACTCCAGTTCTCTTCCTAAATCCCATGCGTGTCCCCACCCCATCTCCACCCCCCTGTGTCATATAGCCCATGTGTGCCCCCACCTCACCCCCGCCCCTGCATCTTATACAGCATCTTATCCTATTAATCACAACTTTCTCTCTTGCATTTTCAGCATCTCTTCCTTGGTTTGTTGGCAACCTTTTACTGCTTAAACTCAGTTAACTCTGTCCTATCTTTTTTGTTGGTTTGTTTGTTTGTTGTGTGTGCATTTAAGAAAATTTCTTTGGGAAAAGGACATTTCTTTCTGGCTATGCCACAGATCAACTTCTTAAAATAATTCTCATGTCTCTCATCTGCCTGTTGAAAATTAGATTTCCACTGAAGTCTTCAAGTTACCAGCAACTCCCCTGTTACTAGGAATTTCAAAAGAAGCTTCGCCTCTGTCCCACTGACCTCCCTTCGGCATTGGGCGCATTTCATCACCTCTTCCTCTCCTGGCTTCTGTGACACAATGACCCCACGCTTCTCCTCTTTCCTTCTTGGCTGTGTCTCTGTCTGCTTTTCAGGCTCCTTCCTTCTGTCGAGTTCTCTCTTGCCTGCTGCTGTTTCCTCATGGTCATGACCTGCGATTCTCTTCTCCTTCTTCTTCCCCCAAGGTCTCACTACTACGGCTTCAGTATCCGTTTATTCCACGAGCCCCCTGTCACTGTGACACCACTTTAGCCAACTTCAAAGGAGGAAAATTTTATTTAGGCTCAGGGATTCAGAGGCTCAAGTCCACGGTCTCTTGGCCTGTGATGTCCCAGTATATCATGGTGCAAATACGTAAGAGAAGGAGACCTACTTACCTCGAGGTAGCAAGAAAGCAAAGGAAACAGGAGTGGCTCCACATCCCGATAATAACTCAAAGGGGACGCCCCAGTGTGTGACCCAACTCCCTGTATCTAAGACCTGCTTCTTAATGGGTTTGCCACATCTCAATACCACCGCAGGCAGAGGACCAAACTCTTAACACACAGGCTTTGAGGAGCATTCCAGACCCATACTCAAAGCAGTGACTCATTTGTCTATAGCTCCAGGTTAACCTTCTGTGCAGCAGACCTAGACTACCGTTGCCATATTCAATCAGATGTTTCCAGAAGCACCTAAGCCCAGCACGTCAACAACTGAAATCTCCTCTCCTGTGTCCCCAAGACAATGAATGACCCCTGTCACTCATGGCAGAAACTTGGAATAATCCTAGGCTCCTCGCGGACATTTTACTCCAACTGCTCTAAGTCTTGCTGATTCAACTTTTGACACATCTGTTCCCTGGCCTTACTTCAGTGCCACCACTCTAAGGCACACAGTGTCACCAAGATTGCCCCTCCCCATCCCCAAATTTTCCTGCTTCTGGCCTTCCTTCACTCTAATCCAATCCATTCCCTATGCTGCAGAAACTCAAATCAGATCAAGTCACGCGCCTCCCGAAAGCCAGGTGACAGTCCCTGCTGTCACGTGTGATCTGCCTCCTCTTCTCACTTCTCCCCGTTTCCAACTCTGTTCCCGCTGAACTGATCATCTCCCACACCCCAGTATTCTAAACATGCCACGGGCTGCTTCATTTAAGGCTCCTGAACGCAGGCACCGTTTACTTTGCCAAGGGCACCCACAATAGATTTCCTGCTCCTCCCCAGCTTCCTCCGACTAACTTACCTGTCCTTAAAAGTCACTGCCTTTGAAAAATGTCAGGGGCCTAGCTCTTTCCCTTTCACCCGTCACATTTTACAAACTGGGCTGGCGTGAGGGTTATTCCCGTCTTCCGTTCATAGAGACGCTGATCTCCACGAATACAGGGGCTGGATCTATCTGCTGCACCATTCTGCTTCTGTTGCTGTGAGTCAACAAATCCCATATCCGTCAACAATCACTCCCCATTCCACCCGTCACTAGCCCTTGACAGTGTCTAGCCTACTAGGTCTCTATGGGACTTACCTCCCTCAGTAACTCAGTAAGGTCCAACAGGAAACCATAAGCCTTGGTCTACTGCTAACTTTTAAAATAAGAATACTGGCTGGGTGGTGGTGGTTCACGCCTTTAATCCCAGCACTCAGGAGGCAGAGGCAGGTGGATCTCTGTGAAAATCGAGACCAGCCTGGTCTACAAGAGCTAGTTCCAGGACAGGCTACAAAGCTACAGAGAAACCCTGTCTGGAGAAACATATATATATAAATACTGAGTAACTTTGGACAACTCTTAGACCCTCTTACACCCATATTCCTTAACCTCGAAAGGGTGCCTACTCACCCAAGGGCCTTGGGCCTAAGGTGAACTGCAGTTTTTAATAAATCAATTGTATATATTTTGACTTTCATATAAAATTTCACGTTTCTCAGTTTCTCGCTTATCATTGTGGTGTCTTCATTCCAGTGAAAGTGGATGTCTACTGCAATGAGCCAAGCCTCTAAACTCGCCCTGAAGAACCTACCATGGCGGCTATGACTGGTTCTTCAGCTCTTTGCCTACCAGCCCCAACTGTCCCCTTCTCCAAACATGAGTTCCTTCCACTCTGATCTCAGAGAACTAGGATCATTGCAAACAATATTAAAGGCCACACCTTTCAGTATCACAGTGTTTCTACATAAAACCGATTTTTTTTTTTTAGCTAATAAGTTAAGGCCTGTTTTCAGAAATACAGGATGAAAACTAGTAGTGTAAAAACGACAGTCATTTTCTGACAGCATTGGTACAGCCGTCATTGTCAGAACTTGACGCTTGTTTTGTGACTCTTAGCTGGAAAGAAGGGCTGGGCAGGTAATCTTTCCCTCAGTCGCTGTATTTGATGTTAACAGAAGATTGCCGTACAATGCTAAGGCAACATTGCTTCTTTATTTAGAAACCAGGACAGGCAACCCAGCAAGGTAGAAGATGTCCTTTTCTTCATTTAATGGATGAGGAAACTAAGGCAGGGAATAAATGACTTTCCCAAGGTCACACAGCTGACAGGGATGTCTGCTCTGAGTATAGCATCTAGGGTCTTTTTCCCGAGGAAGTAAAAAACAAACACATGAGGAGCTAGTCTCATGTCTGTCCGCCTGAAAAACACCAATAAATTTTTTTTATA
>NC_022027.1:23067878-23078001 GCF_000317375.1 Microtus ochrogaster
TAAAAATGTGCTTAGGCGAGCCCATCAAGAAACATTTGTGTTTCCTAACCACAGATTCCCAATGCCCTGGTTTTCCTTCCCAGCTGCTAATATGATTACCACAGAACTAGGGACATTCAGTAGTGAAAGAACTGCTTACAGGCTTAGGAGATTAGTGAAATCCCTTCCTATAACTTCCTTCCCATGATGCTAGCTACACATTGCTGGATTTTTCTTATTTTCATTTTGTAATGAGTCAAATCATTAGAATTTAGATGTCTGTTCACAGTGGGCACTTACTAAATGCCTATTGAGTAGATGATGTTTGCCCATGTGGAACTTTATCAGTCTGACTTCTGCAAGGAAAGAGTCACACAAAGAGGGCTTTAGGCTAAGTGGGTATCAAAGAAATGGAACTCTATGGGTCTAGACGTATTATTTGCTTCTAAAACGTTTAGCCAGTTGCTCTATAGCCGGTTCAGGCTACATTAGCCTTGTTTCCATAGCCAAATTTTACTTAAAGTTTTTCATTTAATTCTTGTATTAGCCCCACTGAACCGAGCACAATGATGAACCCTAGTAGGTGACTTAGCAGAATCCTTATCATAAACAATAAAGGTTTAATGAATCCTAATATGGCTATAAAATTAATTTTCATTTGATAAAATTATATTAGAAACACCAACAGATTTGTTTTCTAGTAAAAGGTGAAAGATTTATGTGATCTGAAGAGAAACCAGAGTATTATTTGTTCTTTCTAATATTTACAATTTGCCCTTTATCTTGTTCTCTATGGTTAGCATATGGATAGTAAGCAGTAGAGAGTGCTTTTCAAATTTCTTTGTTTGTGTATTTGTGCCTGCCCATGCACGTGTGGGGCATAGCACAGGTGGAAAACAACTTGTTGGAACTGGTTCTCTCTTCCTACCATGTGGACCCCAAGAACTGAACTCCAGTCTGTCAGGTTTGGTTGTGTCCAATACCTTTACTGAGAAAGCCATCTCACTAGCCCTTGACTTGATTTTAATTCTGGCAACTTTGACACTCCTTATGATTGTTTTCCCCAGAATCCTTTGTTCCTTTGGGAACACTGACTCCAAAACTCCAAACTACTGTTAAAGAAAGCACAAATCCATTTACATCTTATCCCCAACTGTTGTAGTATGAGCGGCAGGGCTGCGTCCCCACCACCTGGCTGCCTACACGGCTAGCATAGGAGCAGTGGAGCTGTGTCCCCGGTACCCGGCCGCCCACATGGCTAGCTTATGCCCCGAAATAATTACACAGAAACTGTATTCTTTTAAACACTCCCTTGGAGGCCACAGGGCAAGTCCTTCAGAGTGTACCATGTAGGGCTGTCGCAGAGGGGAGAAAATTGAGGAGACTGTGGGGTGGGCCTAGAGCCATGTGTGTGAGCTGTGTTGAGGATGGGGAGGGTGGCCTAGCAGCGTGTGTTCAGGAAAACGCTAAATTACAAAGATGTTAAGGGCCTGGCAAGAGGCCTCTGTGGGTGAGGGCCTTTGTTTACCAGGCCTGGTGACGTGATGTCATTCCCTGGAGCCCACATAAAAACGAGAAGAGAAAACTGACTCTTGCAGGTTCTCCTCTGGCTCCTGTGCATACACAGTGTAACAGAAAGTTTAGTAAACAGGTTTTATGCCAGGTAGTGGTGCCGCTCATCTTTAATCCCAGCATTCCCAGGAGGCAGAGGCAGGTGGATCACTGAATTCAAGGCCAGCCTGGTCTACATCTACAGAATAAGTTCCAGGACAACCTGGGCTACATAGAGAAACCCTGTCTCACCTGTCTCAAAGTCTCAAAAAAAAAAAAACCAACCAAACAAACAACAACAACAACCACCAAACAAACTCAAAGCAGGTTCTACATAAGAGATACTATGCACTTGTACATGAAGACTTTAAAATTTTTATCACATTTATTTATTTCTCTATTTGTGTGTGTGTATGTCCGTGCCACAGCATGTGTGTGGAATCAATTCTTTCCCCCTCCATGTAGGTATCAGGGTTCAAACTCAGGTCATCAGGCTTGGTAGCGGGTACCTTTACCTGCTGAGTGAGCCGTCTTGCCTGCCCAAGGAGCTTTTTAAATGTTTGAGAGAACACAGAGTAAACTTTCTCGTTAGAAGGACTTTCAGGCCGCAATGTCATTCTGTGACTGTCCTACAGAAGTCCCTACTTTATAAACCTTCTCTGTGCTTCTTTGCGGTCGCTGGTTAAGGGAGCA
Organism: Microtus ochrogaster; assembly: GCF_000317375.1. Classification (NCBI taxonomy): domain Eukaryota; kingdom Metazoa; phylum Chordata; class Mammalia; order Rodentia; family Cricetidae; genus Microtus; species Microtus ochrogaster. The sequence continues at coordinate 23,070,102 of NC_022027.1, forward strand.
GCTGGAACACAGAGATGACAAGCAGAAGCACAATGACAGCTGTAGAGGGCACAATAGTTTGGGCACAATTGGATACCTGTTTCATGGTAAGGGAGACACGAAGCTGACTGAGCTATGCTCTCTGTCCTCTGCAAGATCACCGCCTAGTTAAAAAGAACTTAATGTCATCAGACATTGGTTACCACTCCGATGTAAGCAGGGCTTATTGCGTAGACTCCACTAAGAGTCAAAGAGTTGCTTTCTAAGAAAGAAAACAACAGGCTTTGATATACAGAGGCTGACCTTTTTCAGGTACAGCCAACCCTGAGTCTTCTCAGAAGTTGGCCTGGGACTCACAACCCTAAATCTCCTATTGGGCCTAATCTCACAGAACACTAATGTCAGTCAGGGTCACTGTGAGATCACAAGGAAGTGAAAATGCGAACAAACAGAAAGGCCATTTCACAATGTCGTCTCAGTTCAGACAGGGTCACCAAGCAACCCCTACAATGCCAGCTCACTCCTCTCTGAGCCGGTCGAGTCTCAACCGATCCCTTCCCGTCAGATTTTCTACCCTCGATATAATTAATAACGAGCCACGGTCATAGATTGCCTTTGCTTTCTGAGAACATTTAACCCAGAACAAACCCAGGCATCTTTGGACCCATGGCCCGAGTCCAGTAGCAGGTCCTTCCCAGCTTCTACTGAGAAGTCACATAGCTGCTGGCAATGTGTGTTCTCCCCCAGATACACACATACCCGCTTTGTTCCTAGTCAGCTTTTGTCCTGGCAGGCTCTGAATGGAGGCTGTTGTCCTGTCAAATGTTTAATTTTTCTTATGAGCATATTGGGAATTTATAGATGACTTAAAGGTTATTGACCTTTAATTCAGAATTCCAAGCCAAAAGTGATAAAGCTGGGGCTTTGGGACCTGCCATCTACTCTACTGTCCTCTGCTTTCAGTAATGTCCTTCCTTATGGTGTCACCATTTCAAAGGGTCTTCGTTTATTTCTTGTGCACACAGGAATTTCCAGGTACCTGAAGGACAGGGCCGGGCGACTTTTCGGTACATAGCCTCTTGCATCCTAGAACGACTGTGAGTATGTGCTTAGCATGAGCAGGCCCAGGTCTGACCTCTGGCCCCAGAGGAGGAATGTGTAGAGGTGAAAGTTCAAGAATAAGCTACGCATGCAGATCCCGCGTAATGTTCCAAAACAGAATCGCTAGCTAAGGAATTACAGAGGATACAGTGAATTCTCTTTTGGTGTTTTATTCTCCAAAAGAAATAGACACAGGGGGCTGGAAAGATGACTCAGAGGTTAAGAGCACCGGTTGCTCTTCCAGAGGTTCTGAGTTCAATTCTCAGCAACCACATGGTGGCTCACAGCTATCTTGTAATGAGATCTGGTGCCCCCTTCTGGCCTGCAAGCACACATGCAGGCAGAACACTATACATAATAAATAAATCTTTAAAAAAAAATAGGAGTAGATATAGATTGCTTAAATGTGACTCTGTAATGGGAAAAGTGGAGTTCACACACTAGAAAGAAGTTGACTAAGAACAAGTAATTCCAGCGATGGGAGGCTGAGACAAGAGGATCTAGAGTTCAAGGCCAGCCTGGACTAAAAAGCCAGACACGTCCTCAGAACAGAATAAAACAAACAAAGCCCCTATCCCCAAAGCAGTGGCAACATCAGAACACACGGACAAGAAGTCAGATGTGAGGTAGGATAGGGGAGGCAACACTTTCCATGTTGAAGCAATGGGAACGGAGCAAGGGAGATCCAGCAAACCTAAATAACGGAGCTGTGTACAGCCAGGACTACATAGAGAGGCCTTGTCTCCAAAACAAAGGCAAACGGCAATAATCATGATGTTTGGAGTTCAAGAGAACCTTCCCAGAGTCCCTCACAAGAGTAGAGCAGGTGACAAGGGCCTGTGGGGCAAATACTGCGCTATCTTAACACACGGAAGTGCTGAGAAGTTAGATATCTGAGGTTTAACTGGGCATCTGGTCAGTTTTCTGGAAAGCCAACCAGTAAATCCACTTGGAAAAAAAAAAAAAAATCAAAGACAACTATTTGCCAGTAGGTGGCTCCCTGAATCCAGTGTATAATAAAGTATGTGTTGGGCCCAGTAACAAATCCTATTGTTTGCTGTAGTTGTTTTGCTCTTTTTACTTTTTTGGCTTTTGGGGGCCCACCACCCAGCTCCTCAATAAATGCACAAGGAATCTCATTTTTTTCTTATGAATGCCCAGCTATAGCTTGGCTTGTTTCTAGCCAGTTTTCTCAAATTATCCTGTCTACCTTTTGCCTCTGGGCTTTTATCTTTATTTTTTTAAAGATTTATTTATTTATAATGTATACAGTGTTCTGCCTGAATGGGCACCAGATCTCATCACGGATGGTTGTGAACCACCATGTGGTGGCTGGGAATTGAACTCAGAACCTTTGGTGCTCTTAACTATTGAGCCATCTCTCTAGCCACAGCCAGCTCTTCTTACCTTAAATTATCCCATCTATCCTTTGCCTCTGGAATTTTGTCTTTCTCCATTTCTGTATACCTTTCATTACTTCTGACTCTGTGGCTTGCTGTGTAGCTGGAGGCCGACCCCTGACATCCTCCTTTTCTCTCGCGCCTCCTTTCTATTTATCCTCTGCCTGCCAGCCCCGCCTATCCTTTCTCTGGCCTCGCTATTTTCTGTTCAGCGCTTTATTAAACCATCAGGTGTTTTAGATGGGCAAAGAATCACAGCTTCACAGAGCTAAACAAATGAAGCATAAACAAAAGCAACACACCTTTACATGTTAAACAAATGTTCCAGAGCATAAACATAATGTAACACACCTTAAAATAATTTTCCACAACAGTTTGGGGTTTTTGTTGTTTAGTTTGGATTAATCATGGGGTGGAGGAATAGAAAATGTTTATTTAAATTTCACATAAAATGCTAAGCAGCCTTTCCACCATTGCATATCATTCTTCATGATCCTTCATGTCTTGTTCCCACCATCATGCTATAGGGATGCATATTGATGGCACACGACATGCTCCCCTTTTAAATGCGTGTATAATGTATTTCGATCGTATGCAGCCTTCACTCCCCTCTCTTGTCCCCCTCCACTCTCTCCGGAACCCTTGCCTTCCTGATGTTTCATGTATGCATAGCGGGGTAACTAGGATTTCTGTCTTTTACCATTTATATTTGGAGCCTTAGAGCTCCTCTTCAACTTCTCAAATACATCCTAGCTTGTTACATTGTGTAATCCACCCTACCGTGATGAATCTAAAACACATCCTGCCTGACAGTCCTGTGGTGACTGTCACCTGACCTCCACCCCTCTATTATACTGTCCCCAACTCTAGTAACCACTGTTATACAATCTAATACTCTGAATCAACATTTTTTTAGCTTCAAATATAAGACAAAATACTCAGTACTTATTTTCCTGTGCTTGCTTCATTTCATGTAACACATTATCCTGTTCTGTTCATTTCGGTGCAAGTGAAAGGGTTTCATCCGGTCTGATCCTATGCCACTGTGCATGTATGTGGGGGAAGGGGGGAGCGTGTCTTCCTTTTGTCTTTTTCCCCCTTTTTCTGTGTCATACCTTCTTTATTCAGTCCATGTTCCTTAAACTTAAAATTCAAGTGAAAAATAAAGAGTAACAGTTTTTCATGCTTTCTTTGTTTAGTTATAAAAGGTTTTAAATGCTAGGACAATGTATAATAAGATATGGCATTTCACAAGAGACTCCTATATCCATTGGACTATATGCAAGGATCTTCACTAAAAATCATATCATACTTTTTTTCATAAAGTGAATAAAATGTAGATGCCAGAATATTTTGATTTTTTTTAACCAAACACACCCAGGGGTTAGAGCTCAGTTGGTAAAAGGCTTCTAGCATGCACGAAGCCCTGGGTTCAATCCTCAACACCACGTCAACTGGGTATGGTGTGGTGACGCTCCTGCAATCCCAGCATTTGGGAGGGTGAAGGCAGGAAGATTAGAAGTTCAAGATCAATGTCAGCAACACAAGTTCAAGGTCAACCTAGCCTACCTCAAAAAGATAACTATGCATAGGCCATGCTCACAATGAAATTATTGTTTCAGGCAGAATCTTTAGCCTTGCTAAAAGAACAGTTCATTTTGAATCTGTTGGGTTTGTACAGGGCGTTCTCGGCACTGGCTTGTTGTGTTTAGAATGTAATTACACAGACAATTTATTGGTATCTATTCCCTACTTCTGTGTTCCATGTTATTTTTTCCCCTCGATCCATGCAAATTTGGGTGTGGTGGCGTACATCTTTAATCCCAGCACCGGAGAGGCAGAGAGGCAGACAAATCTTTGTCAGTTTGAAGCCAGCCTGGTTTACAGAGTGAGTTCAGGATAGCCAGGGCTACACAGAGAATCCCTGTCTCGAAAAACCAAACCAAACCAAACCAAAACAACAACAAAATCTGTTGGAAATGTGAAATAAAGTGAGGGCAGAAGTGCTGTAATAAAAATAAATCAGCAACATGCCGGGCATGGTGGCCTGTGCCTTTAGCCTCAGGACTCGGGAAGCAGAGGCAGACGGATCCTGACTCAAAACAAAAACAAAATCCAGTAACTCTTTTTGATACTCAATATGTCCGATGTTTAAGATGGCCCATTTAACCCTTTGCATCTCATACTCCTTTCCACATTTCTATAGCAAGCATCTGTGGAACTGGACACAGTTATCTATGTCCAGGTTAAATTTAAACAATTTACATGGCTAAATGATACCACTACTCCAAGTCAAATGTAAGGAGTATTAGTTTATGAATATTTCAAATATTCTACTTCCTGAGGGGAAAGCCTTCTTCTAAACTCCTTTGGCAGGCAGGAAGTCCTAGGTATCTAGTTTTGAATTTTATACCATCTCTACTTTAAAGTTCTGATCATGGTACAGAGTGTGACTTAGACAAAGAATACCTGTTTTTATTACCCAGCTTTCCCAACAGTTGAATCCACAGATTTCTCGCCATGGCTACTTGTTTGCACTGTACACTGAAATTTAATATGTTTTTCTGTAGCCTTCACTTCCAATACGGCAAGTCCACAATGAGGCCATAAACCAGAAGTAAGAGCTAAGGAGGCAGGATTATAATCATTTATACACATGATTAAAATAACTACTAACCATGAATTTATTAACACAGCTACTTGCCTAAGTTTTACTTAGGAAGTATGGATTTTTCTATTCAATCTCATTTTCAGTGTTGCAAAGTGTCACACAATAACCTACTAATAAAAAAAATGTTCCTCAACTTCTTTATATCCTAGAAGCTAGCTGGGAACTCCCTATATAGAGCAGACTGGGCTCGGAGTGCTTCTGCCTCCCCAGTGCTGGGATTAAAGGTAAGCACCCCCAAACCAGTGCCAACAGGATTTTAAGTGAAAAACTGCTGTGTTTAAGCCCACTGTGATTTTGGATCTCTTCTTAGTAAAGAAGTTTCCATTCCAACAAAGGCAAATGCCAGACAAGGCAAAAATTTTGTTGTTGTTTACCGGGTAGACAAAAGGAGTTACTTTTCAAGGCAAAGAGAAACCTCATGGGAGGGCAGGCCTGTGATCCCAGCACTGGGGAGGTTGAGGCAGAAGAATCAGGATCTGAGTTTGGAATGGGGGGGGGGTGTAGAAGGAAGAAAGAGGAAGGGGAGGGGGAGGAGAAAGCAAAATCACAGCGAGAAGCAATAGCTTGCAGGCTCTCTCACACGTAGACATAGACAGAGAGACAGAGACACACAGACACACACAGTGTAGGCAGGCTTAGAGACACCAAGCAATTCAAGATGGAAAAGTAACAAGGGCCTTCTACCAGAAGACCTTGCCTTTTCAAAGGTTTGGAATTTACCGTGTACTAAGATACTGCATGGCAGGTGGGCAGCAGGATAGAAGATCAAATACACTATCTCTCAAAACAGGAGGGACCACCAATCTAGTTTATAGAAGGAGTAGAAAAGTCAAAGGACTGATGGAGTAACTACACTAGATAGGGCTAACTGCATTGCGATTACAAGAATTACAGGCCAAAAAAAAAAAAAAAAGTCACAGTCTCGAGTCCCATACCCTGACTCAGAATCCTTGGTGATGGGTCCAGAGATCTACATTTTAATGAGGACCTCAGAATTAAACCACGGAACTACAGCCTAACCAAATATCTCTAAGAGTTTATGAAGGAGATCAGTGAGTGCTCAGGGAGCCTGGCCTCGGTCTTCCAAGAGAGACTGAACTGGTATCACAGCACCCGGAGAGTCACCTCTGCCAAATCCGGTGGGTGAAGTCTGGAGTGTGGCGCCCTCCCCCCCTTCCCCGGGTTGCCATGGAGATCCGGGCCCTGCTGGGCGGGCCAACGCCACGGGGAACCGAGGCCTGGGCCCAGTGGGAACCGGACTCCTTGCTCCCTGCAGCCGATCCCTAAGGCGGCCTCTCGAGCTCAGGTGCGGTCTGGAGAAGCGTCCCCTGGGGGACATAGAGCGCAGCCTAGAGAAGGACCCTAAGCCAGGGCGCGGCCTAGAGGAACGACCCCTCTAGGGACCCCGAGAATGGAGGGCGGGACGCGCCCGGAGGGGACACCACGAGAGTGTCCCCTGAGAGACCCGGAGCGCGAGGGGCCCCGAGGAGCAGCGTCTCCCTCCCTCGAGCGTCCCCGCTGCCCGAACCGGCGGGGCTAGAAACAAACGGCCTCCGCGGGCTGCCGCCTCCCGGGGCTCCCGAGGGCCTGTGACCTCCCTCCAGCCCCCCAAGAGTGGCGGCTGCCAGCCCCGGGAACCATCCCAGCCCCAGACCAGGGCGGATTCGCGGAGAAGGTGATTCTGGCGCTTAGTCCCTTGGATGCTGATGATGCCAGGCCAGGGAGACTTTAGGACACTTGTGGGGGTCTGTCCCCAGTAGGCTGTGGCCAGATCGGCTCCTCTCAGGGGATCCAGCTCTCCAGCCAGCCCTCCCACCCTGAATGCAAGTTTTCTTTGCAGTTGGAAGTATGGGATGTTCGGGTGGATAGGACGTGCCACCCCCCTTGTCTCTAAGGTCCCAGGAAGGGGACCGCCAAGAGAGGTGCTTCAGGAACAGTGATTTACTGGGACAACCTTTTCTTTCCGCAGAGACAATGCTTAAGACTACATGGACAGCACTCTCCCGGACCACCTGAATTGTACTTGAACCTTGAATTATGACAACAGGGGCAAACATGCTGGATCCAAGTGAACTAGAGTTTTTTACCCAAGAAAATATGGAGGAGATCTCCCAGCTGGCTTCCCTGGAGATGTTAGGGGATGTAGTCGCCACGAAAAAATCTTCAACCATTGTCTCAGAAAAACCTAGCTATCCAGACTCCGTGTACGTTATGGCAGCGAACATTTTTCAGAGTATTCGGGTCGAAAAGTCGCCAGACAGAGCCATAATAAAGTACGGGAACGAACCCCTGCCGTCCTGGTCCCAATCTGAGGATGAAGCCTTCCAGCGCTCCTCCTATGAGCTGGCTTTCAGTACCCTGAAGTGTGAGTAATTCCAGTCTGGAAGGTCAGCGCTAGGAGAAAATAGCAAAGGTGGTGGTTTAGGCGCAGTTCAAGGTCACCCTGGGCTACAGGGTGAGATTCTGTTTCAGAACACAAGAAAAAAGAGAAGGGTGGTGGGGGAGAAGGCAAGGAAATTTCTAGAATGCAGAATGCAGCCTAGCCCCTCAAACATAGTGAATTTTGTTTTGTTTTGTTTTGTTTTTGCACGTGTAAATGTTTGGTCAGTTACAACAGTCTAAACATGAGGGGGTCTTAGTGAAATTAGTAGAGTTTTCCTTGTTCTTAGACAGGTGTGGTGTAGTCATTAAAATGACCGGGAGCCAGCTTGGTTGTACAGGCCAGCTGCTGAGCCAGGAGGATTTGCGC
>NC_022027.1:23078101-23085563 GCF_000317375.1 Microtus ochrogaster
CTTCCCCTCCCCACCTCTTTTTCCTCTTTCCCTCCCTCCCTCCCCAGACAGGGTTTCACTATGTAGCTCAGGCTGTCCTGGAACTCTCTCTCTGTAGACCAGGCTGGCCTCGAACTCACAGAGATCCGCCTGCCTCTGCCTCCCTAGTGCTGGGATTAAGGCATGTGCCACTTTGCCCAGCCACTTCTCTACATTCCTGCTGAACTCACAACTTGTATTTGAAGTTCACAGGGCGTCAGAAATTTAAGGGAGACTGGGGAGAGATGACGGAAAGTACAGTCTCTAAAAATACTTTTTAAAAATACGACAGTTAAGTCAACCCCAATCAAGATGACCTAATTCTTAGCCAATAGTTTTAATTTGGAATGCCAAATTTAAGGAGGAGTCTCCTTTATAATTTGCCTCCAGAGTGGTAGACCAAAGTTTCCAGAGGCCTTCATGGTGGTTAACTATCAACTTTGGAGAGTAAGGTTACTGTGGGTAGGGGCACAGCCAGATAGCGCTTCTAGGAGGAGAGCTAGCAAAGGATGTGGAGGTTCCTTTTGTAGAATTACTTCTTTTTATTGTGTGTGTGTGGATGCTTTGCCCGAATGAAAGGACACCACATGTGTGCGGTCTGGGAGGAGGCCAAAGGAGGGCATTAGGTCCCCTGGAAGAGATGGCTGGTAGGCAGCTGCTACTAAAGGGACCTAGATCCTTGGGAAGAGCAACAAGTGCTCTGAACACCTGAGCCATCTCTTCAGCCCCCTGGAGTTGTGTTTTATAGTAATTGCTACTATAAACTTTATACTGGTTTGTAAAATTAAGCTTAGGTCCAGAGAGACAGAACAGGAATGTTTGGACCGTCAGCAGCGTGGTTCAGTGACAAGTGGATGACCACAAGGTCACTCAGAAGAGGCTAGGAGCATTTTTATGATTTCTTTAGTACTAGGAGGCCTTGCTGAGAAAAGGAAGTACGAACTTGTTAGGTAAATTAAAATACTCCTATTGATTAATTAGACAGAAATATATCTTGTCTCCAAATGTGATACAGCTCAGCTCTGAAACCAGGAACTTGTCATCACAGAGAAGACAATGTAGTGTCTAAAGCAATGGCTCCCACCTTGAGGGTAGTGGCCCTTTCTGGAGTTAAACAGCCCTTTCACGGGGATTGCAGATCAGATATTTACAGAACAATTCATAACACTAGTAAAATAACGGTTGTGAAGTAGCAATAAAAATAATTTTCTGGTTGGGGATCACCACAACATGAGGAACTGTGTTAAAGGGTTGGGTCACAGCACTAGGAAGGCAGAGAACCGCTGGTTTAAAGCAGCTGCTCGTACATTCTCAACTCCTTGTTTTCTTGTGCTCATGATTTTTGTTTGGTTTTTGTTTGTTTGCTTGTTTGTTTTCTACACAGGGTTTCTCTGTGTTGTCCTGGCTGTCCTGGAACTCACTCTGATGACCAGGCTAGCCTTGAACTCACTGCCTGCCTTTACCTCCTGAATGCTGGAATTAAAAGTGTGCACCAGCACTGCCCAGCCTGATCTTTTTCCTTTAGATTATGATTTTGTCTCCCACACTTCCCACCAGTACAGTTCTGCACTTTACACGGAGCCAATTTATGATTTTGCATTTTCTCCTCGGACAGTGAAATGCAGCTTGATCAGCTATGTTAGTTAGTTGGTATTTAATGTTAATCCAATTTTAGGTAGTTTTAATTCAAGTTTAAACAGTTTCTTAATAGAATGTTGACCCTTATCTTTAGAAACCAATCATAAAAGCTTGAGTTTTTGGACATAAAATTAAATCATCAATTACATCGTTGTAACATGGAGATGTGTGTTCTTCTGACCCGTACCATTTTCTGTTTTATGCAGAGTTTTGTGACTACTGGATTTTTCTTACTGACCCAGATAATCTTTGTAATCATTATCTTGATCCTTTCCAACCTTCTTTTATATCTTATTTATTTGTCAGGGTCTTACCACCACGTGGTCCAGAATATATGATAAGCTCTGGGGTTGTTGCCTCCAGCACCATGTTACAAACGAACAAACAAACAAATCAGAATTTCAATGTAGTGAGTTTTCCAAGACAAGTAAATACCCAGTACTTTACATTTTTTGAGAATTCTTATGCATTTTCTTTTATCTTTTGTATTATCAGTGTGCTGCAAATCTTTTCATGTGTTACTGTGCACACTCCTGTGTACACTTACACTCCGCTTTACTGGTTTAGGTTCAGAGTGTCATGGTTTAGAAAGTAGATTCCATTTGTTTTCTAGGAGTCTTGGCAAAGGCAATCATTTCCGTGCTGTCCTTGGTATTACTCAGAAAGCATTAGCTTTTGAGTATCTAAAATTTATATGACATCCTTACTTTGAGATATCAATTTAAACAACAGCTATATTATACAAAACTATAACTAAACAATAATAGATACAATATGTTCTAGTGTAAGCTCTTTCTCTTAGCCGCCTTATGGTTCAGTATGATGCTTCCTCAAATGAAGACTAAGTAACCCCAAAGTAATCCACCCGCCTCTATTTTTGTTCTTTTTTATTTATTGAGACAGCTCTGGCTGTCCTGAACACACTATATAGACTAGGCTAGCCTCGAACCCACAGAGATCCTCCCTGCCCCTGAAAGTGCTGAGATTAAAAGCAAGCACCACCATGGCCTGCTTCTCAGGTCAATTTTTGATTAAAAAAAAGATGAAATTATTAATAAAGTCTGTTCTTATAAAATAGAAATTGAGAGAAGTTTGACTTTTGTCAAAATAGAGTTTGAATAATTTTAAGAATCTCTGCAAACTTCAAAGGAATACAGATTTCTTTTTAAAGAAGGAGTGGGAGCTGGCATGGACCTGTTTTCCCAGCACTCAGGAGCAGAGGCAGGAGGACTGCCTTACATACCTATACCCTCTCTCAAAAATCCAAACAAACAAACAAACAGATAGATAGACAAGAAAAACCTGTGAAACAGTCTAAGAAATGTATGAACAACAAATAAATGTTTTTAAAAGCTTGAGAAAGAGAAACTCCTGAAATTGCTAACTATTTTGCTAAATTGTATTTCTCTAATTTTTCTAAGTGTATAAAGTTGTTGAAGAATTTAACTCCCACAAATTGACCATGGCATTAACCTGGCCATCTTGGACTTTTTTTTTAACCTGCCAGTGAATAACCCAATAAGTGCTTCACGTATGGTTCAGTTCTACCTTTTGTGAATTAGAAATTATAGCTAAGGGTTTTCCAGACCACTCTTCAACAGTTCCCTAAAAGGGTTTGTAGAACCCAGCAAATGTTTTATGTGCATGGTTTAGTACAACAGAGGGATACATATTAAATTAGCAAGCATTATGCAGGGGGCAGAGTCCAGGAGAGAAAGATGCAAGGGACACATTGTCCTTTCCCAGGGAAGTCTTACAACAGCGCTTGACGTCTGACGAGGGGGAGGAATCACTGCCAATGAGGGGTGCTCACTTTGGCCTTGCTGTGTAGAATTTTTGTTAAGATTTGCTCTTAAAAGAAGACATGCTCAAATTTGTGGCTGACTGACTGGTTACTCAGACTAACTTCTGTAAAGGTCAGGACAATGAGGCATGACTCAGGGTCCAAGGTAAACAAAGACAGTGTGGACCAGGCAAATTATTGCCAGGGCTTAGGGCAACCGCCTACGAGCCAGTCAAGGGCCCTGTCTTTCTTCATAATGTGTAGTTTGTCTTCTAAAGCCTGCCGAGTTACCTAGAACTCCAATAACCTCCTATGCTTCAGCTGTGACCCAACAGTCAAGGCAATTCTCTTAAGTGACCATAATAGTACTTCTTACTTATTTAGCTCTTTTTTTTTTAAACAAAGTACCTAAATTCATTTGATATAAATGGGAAGAATATTCTCATTTACAAATGAAAAAACGGAGGAAGCTCAAGGAGATATTAAATAGTTTGTCTAAAAAGGCAGCCATGGGAATAAAAAGAGAAATACATCCTCTGGATGAAGAGTAGCAACATGTGTCCATAATTCCAGCTTTCTGTGGCGCCACATTCTTTTACTTTGACTGTGTAATTAATTATCTTGCATTTGTTAGCAGCTGTTCTGATTTTGCTCAAAGGACCAAAATAATTTTGTCAAGTTTCCTTTCCTTGCCCCAAACATAGAATACATTGAGTAAAGTGTAGCTATTATTTAAACTGATATTTCAAAGTAAGAAAGTCGTGTAACTTTAGCTACATGAAGCTGATACCGTCTGCACAACACCAAAGGTAGTTGGAGGTGATTGTTTCGGCAAGAGTCCTAGAAAGCACGTGTGATACTGGAAAATCAGGTTCTGTTTTCCTTCATTCTGCCCCCGGGGTCCCTAGTGACTCCAGAGTTCAAGCTTTACAGCCCACACACGTTCACTTAGAAGTCCTTCTTGGCTATGGAAATTATATTTTTTGTGTCAAAAAACTGAGATTCACGCTGGGAAATTATGAAGTTGATAGGAATTGGTTTGCAAGTACTAAGGATGCAAAATGCTGAACTTCCTTTCCCTTATAAAGGAAAATGAGAGCATTTCTTATATCCAAAGCTGCTGGCTTGAATATGTATAATGTTTCCCAAAAGATTGCCTATGAAAATTGTAGTTTCCACTTCAAGATTAGTCTTCTTTGATTTTTCTCATTTCCCGAATAAAGATAGAAATTCTGTGTCTACATGATAAAGAATAGGTTTTTCAAGAACGCTGAATGAATCAAGACTAGGCCTTGCCTAACGTATATATCAGAAAAACTCATGAATCCAGGGGAGAATTGCAAATATGTTAAACCGTTCCCCCCTGTCATGAACCGCTGTCCTATCAAGACCTTTTTGTGGCCACTCTTGTCATTTAGTTCGTAGTTAGTTCATCTGTGTCTTCACTAGTAAGTTCTACCAGATATTTAAGTTAAAATTATGTCTAATAAAAGTCCTGTGCATGAATAGAGGAAGATAAAACACTTCCCATTCATAAGGCTAGCAAGAATCCTGATCATTAACACCAGAAGGCTCTTAAATGAAAATAACTTCACTCATCAACATAGAAAATCCAGAACAAAGTATTTTTTAAAGAGGAATTTCTTTTTTATATAAATATTTATTTATTTATTATGTATACAATATTCTGTCTGTGTGTATGTCTGCAGGCCAGAAGAGGACACCAGACCTCATTACAGATGGTTGTGAGCCACCATGTGGTTGCCGGGAATTGAACTAAGGACCTTTGGAAGAGCAGGCAGTGCTCTTAACCACTGAGCCATCTCTCCAGCCCCCAGAACAAAATATTAACAGTATTAATAACTAATATAACATACCAGGAATACTTAAAACGGAAACTATCAAGGCTGTCTAACATTTTTCATGTTTTAACGTACCTGGCTGCTTTGCCTGCATATATGACTGTGTACCACGTGCATTCAGTGCCATCAGAAGCCAGAAGAGGGCACCAAAGCCCCTGGAACTGGAGTGACAGCCAGTTGTGAGCCTCTATAGGGGTGCTGGGAAACTCTGGATGAGCAGCCAGAGCTCTTAACTGCTGAGTCATCTCTCCAGCCCTGCTATTTAATATTAGTTATATCTTTTTAATGCCTTTCAAAGGTCATACATTAAAAGTGAAAATTCTGTTATGACCACATTGCTAATGCTTTGACTATGAGTCTCTGTAAAGCCTTAACTGTAAGAGCCCAGGATTCATGAAGATTATAAATATTTCATCTTGCTGTTGTAACTTATGTCTTTATGAGGAGCCAAGATGCATTTTAGATGTGAAAGTAATTTTAGAACATTATTTAATGTATTTAATTTAATGTCTTTATTCTAAGATTTGGTATTTTGGGTAATAGACTTTTCCCTTGTCTTGCAGATCAAGATATTTTAGAAACTATATTAATAGACAGCACCATCTTCCCAAGTACTACAATAGTAAGTAACCAGCTGTCAGAATTAGTCTACCTCATTATTACTTTTTAGGAAATGTGAAAATTCCCTCAATCTAAATAATAATCTGTGTCATGTTGAGACCACTCTAAAATATGTTTTTTTCTACTTCTAATGCGTGGATTTTGACCCTGGCCCTGTCATTTTGACTCCTGTACCCCAAACTGTCTTTTTGGAGAAGTTCCATTTCTCAAACTAGATTCCCACCCCCCTTTTGAAGACCTTCTCTTAGCTGGGCGGTAGTGGCACAAGCCTTTAATACCAGCACTCAGGAGGCAGAGGCAGGTGGATCCCTGAATTTGAGGCCAGCCTGATCTACAGAGTGAGTTCCAGGACTGTACAGAGAAACCCTGTCTCAAAGAACCAAAAAACCAAATCAAACCAAAACAAAACCCAAAAAGAAAGAAAGAAAAAAGGACCACTATTTCTAAATCTAACCATACTATGTAAAAATGTTTGTGTTCTTATTCTGTTATTAAAAAGTAAAGGAACATAAAATATTACTGTTTATTATTATTTATTTATTATTTATTATTCACTCCTATCCTCAGAGGATCAAACCCAAGCCTTCAATCAGGATAGGCAAGCATTCTCCTCCCGAGTTACATCTCAAGCCTTTGGATATTGTTTCTTTAGTTTTCTTTATGTATGTTTCTCCTTGGTAGCCAGATCATTTGAGCAGTCTTATTATTGTGATGCTGTACGATTTCCAAGATAGAAAATTTCAGCCCCGTGCCTTTCCCAGTAATGAAGAGTCCATATCAGAAGTTCAAGAAGTGGAGACCCTGCTTAACAGGTAAGAGGAGGTAAAAGGACGTTCACACAACACCCGCATTAGCTCCGTCCCTTCTGGAACTTCCGTGGTGGAACTTAGCGATATCTGGGCCTCACACATTAAGAAAGGATGTCAAAGTGTCTTGAGTTCCTTAGCAAACAGTCTTGAAGAGTTTAAATAACTAACTTTAGAGCAATTGTTAAGATGTGGGATTGCATGATCCAGTATATAAACATGTGGGGACTCTTCACAAATTTCTAATAGTTTCAGTATGTGCGTAAGCTAAACTTAATTTAAAACAACTAATGTTTGCTTCCTTAACTGATGTCTTTACAAAAAAAAAACTAACACATAACAAATAGAAAATTCCAAAACTATACAAAATTCACTGTTCTGCCAAACTAAAAAAATGCCTGTCTAGTTAAGAACAAACTGATGTGTTCAGTTTCTGCTTTATCCTAAATATCAACAAGAAACTGCCATGTGGATAATAGAGTATTCGTCTTGAAGGGAGGCAAGGAAAGATAGCAGGTTAAGAGTGGAGTTGAAAGTGGGCGTACTGTGGTACTGTGTGTCAGTGTTGCTGTCGTTCTGTTCTGGTGATGTCCCCAGAACTCAGATGTGGCACCAAGTGAGAAGTGCATCAGCAACGAGGGCTTTGCCCTACAGGGTGCATCAGTGCCATCATTCTTACTTTACCTTTTTGGTTTCTTCTCCTTTTCTTTTGAATAGAATTGGAATTAAAGGTA
>NC_022027.1:23087916-23113121 GCF_000317375.1 Microtus ochrogaster
CTTACAACAACAATGGTACAGAAGGTTTCACAAAAATATGGAACGCTTCACGAATTTGCGTGTCATCCTTGCGCAGGGGCCATGCTAATCTTCTCTGTATCGTTCCAATTTTAGTATATGTGCTGCCGAAGCGAGCACTGTTAAGCAGTTCTTAAAAACTTGAGTTGCACCATGTACAGGTAATACGGTAATAAGGTACAGCCTGTTTCCTGCCCAGTCTAAACCTTAATGCGCTGCTTTTACGGTAATTACGGTAGTTCCTGCCTGAGACCAGCACAGTTCATCATGGCGAGCAGCTCCTGCCTCAGAGCCCTTTGGTGCCCCTGAGCCACACACAGTTCCAGGCACACAGCAGTCCACATTGCCATCAAACAAATCGTAGCACTTTACTCCAAATGCTCCATTCAAAAGCTCTGTCTCCCGCAGGAGCCAGACAGAGATCGCAATGGCGGCACAGCCCAGAAAGCCGGCATTTTAAAACAGCCAGTTTTCCTGCTGCTGAGTCAGGACAATTTTTTTGCGGCACGCAACTCAGAAACAGCAAAAAGCTGTCTTAAATTCTCTTTCTCTCTCCTTTTTAAGCCTTCTCAGGTTTTACATGGAGTTCATTAGCACGTTGGGTGCCACTCTGTTGTAATAGGAGCTGCGGGCTGCGTCCCCGGCACCCGGCCGCCCCCACGGCTAGCTTTACCTGAAATAATTACATGGTAACTGTATTCTTTTAAACACTGCCTGACCCATTAGTTTCAGTTTCTTATTGGCTAGCTCTTACATATCGATCTAACCCATTTCTATTAATCTGTGTAGCCCACGAGCTGGCTTACCAGGAATGATCTTAACCTGCGTCTGCCTGGAGTGGAAGAATCATGGCGACTCCCTTACTCAGTTTCTTTCTCCCAGCATTCTGTTCTGTTTACTCCTCCCACCTATGTTTTAACCTATGAGGGCCAAACAGTTTCTTTATTGCTTAACTAATGAAATCAACAGATTGATATATGACACTCCCACATCACCCTTTCATACGGCTTCCTCAGTTAGTTACTCCCTTTCTTATTTTTAGGCACAAAGTCTCAGTAAACCTGGAGCTCACTGGTTGTGTCAAAGTAGCTGGGCCAGCAAACCCCAGCAATTTTTCTGTCTGCTTGCCAAGCATTAGAATTACAGGTGCTGAGCCTGGAATTTTTTATGTGGGGGCTAGGGGTTTGAACTTAGGTTCTCATGTTTGTACAATATGCAATTTTCATACTCAGCCATCTTCCCATCCCTTTATTTTTCCTTGGAAATGGGGTCTTATGTACCCCAGAATGGCTTGGAAAGCTTATATAGCTGAGAATGACTTTGATCGCCTGACCCTCCCTCCCACAATCTCCTAAGTGCTGCGGTTATAAGTTTGTGCACACACACACGTCCACACACAGACACTCATGCAAACGCATCTTCATGGCCATCATAACTTAGTCTCAGACTGGCTAGCGGAAGCTCAAGTTAGCTGAGTTGTCCAGAGAAGTCAAAGCACTCCAGGAAATGTCAGTGTATGGTTTCATCATTGAAAGACGAGGTGACGCTGATAGCCAGGGACCTGGATTATGAGGCCAGAGAAATCAGAAGGTTTTACTGCTTAGTAAGGGACTTCAGATCCCTATATATCTTCTTTTCCTCATAATATACAGCATCCTCCTTTGGATCATAATGCAGATATGGTTGCATGGCTACCCATATAACCCCCAGCCCCAACCCCGGTTCATATGAAACCAGGTCTGGTGGTACATTCCTTAAACACTGGGAGATTGAGACAGAAGGACTGTGTGAGCCAGGCCAGCATGAGATACATAGTGAGACCCTGGTTGTTGTTGTTGTTTTTTTTTTTTAAATAGTAATAAAATACAAACCTTATCCAAAATTAGTCAGTCACATATACTCATATTCACAATATTCTATGTAAGAAATGCCTGTATTTAATAATTGAATTGCAGAGAACATCAGAGCTATGCAAGGAAAATATATGTACAAAGAAAAAGGTACATGGGGGCTGGAGAGACGGCCCAGTGGTTAAGAGCACACACTGCTCTTGCAGAGGACCCGAGTTTGGTCCTAGCACCCACTTGGTTGGCTCCAGGGCATCTGATATTGTCTCTTGACCTCTGCCAGCACCGCACTCGTGTGCACAAATGCCCTCTTCTCAAACACACCTACACATAATTAAAATTGTAACATAAAATCTATAAAAAAGATATACTTCGCAGTATTTTTTTTAAAGTGCTGTGTTACTGAAGTTGGTTTCAAACTCCTACGCTCAAGCAATCTTCCTACCACAGTCACCAAGTGCTACCCTGCCCAGCAGAGCCAAAGTATTTTAATAAGGGTCTTAACTCTCAAACTGTCCTCAGTTAGCTTGAGCAAGAGTGGAAAATGTCCCGATAGAGGGAGTTCTCACCTGGGAGAAAATGGAATTGGAGGTAGGAAAGCCGGAAGGAGTTGGCTCCTTTAACCCTGTGCCCTTTATAGCACTTTTCTCTTGGTCTCTGTCTCACTCTCTCTCGGTGAAGTTCTGTCTTCTGCTCCACTTCTCTAGCCCGTGTTGGGAGAGCCCTGTTGCTGCTCCCGGTGTCTGCCCGCTAGTTTCTTTTATTAGACTAACTTACTAGTTCTATAGCCGGATTCGAAACTCCTGTCAGAGAATTTCCACACTGTTCAGCCCCAAGTCTTCCATATTATAATTAAGGCACTACCATCTACCTAATATTTGTCTTAACTCACGCCTCCTCCCCACTGCTCCACTCTGTGATAGCTAACACATCAAATCCTGTGACTCCAATTCCAAAACACATGTGAATCTCCTCATCCAGTCCCACTTTACCACACTTCCTTACACTAAATCCTTACACTATGAGTAGACTCTTCACTGGATTCCCTGTGCATAATCCCTTACTCTGACCCGTTCCATAGGGCAAGGAGAGTGAGATTTGTTTATCTTGAGAAAAGGTCTCTGGTAGACCAGACCAGCCTTGGACTTGCTGATCGCGAGTCTGGCCTTGAACTCAGGGTTGTTTTGCCTCCATCTCTCAAGATGTTGAGATTACAGGTGTGTAACACTCTGTCCAGCTAAAGTGATTTAAAGATGAATTATGTGGTCAAAATCAAATATCATGGATCAGACTTAGAAAATGTGTAAGATTAATGAGGTGAAGGTTCTAGCTTTTAGTAAGAAACAGCCTAAAAATTGATCCTGCACAAACAAAATCAAGTAAGTTGAGCCTTAAATGTCTTGGCTCCATGCTTACAGGGACTTTCCAATTGCAATATAGGAAGTGGAAAAGAACAGTCTTGCTGAGTTAAGGAAGCAGAGACCAGTTTTAAAAGGCTGCAGCGTCCTGTTTTCCTCTAAGCGGTGATGTGTATTAAATGCCTCGTGACTGTTAGGCTAACTCTACAGGTTATCTGTCACATTTGCCCAGAGATGTGCTTTTTCTTACTTCCCCCAGTTTTCTTATTGCACATCATGCCCCAGAGTATATCATTTGCCAAAAGGTCCCATAAACAATTCTTAAAACTGAGTTTTTCCTCTCATGCTTTTTTTTTTCTGACTTTTCTTTGGAACCTCTTTGATCATTTAACCTTTCTCGTGGAGAATCTGAAACAGAGCATCTGATGAGGGTCAGTCTTATGTTTTCAAGCAGATTTTCTCCAGGCATCAGGAAAACGTTCAGCTTGGAACTGGAGAAGCTAGTGTAGAAGCCACATTGGAGTAAGTGGCTGAGCACAGGGTAACTAAAGGAACGGAATTTCATCAGACTGACAGTGCTTCTCTGTCTCTATCATCTGCTTGCTTATTGTTTCCGTGAACTTCTTGCATATCAGATCAGTAGATGCTACTATAGTCTCTGCTGTTGCTGCCATAGATACCAACAGGCCAGCTTTAGGGACCTCTTCCAGGAAAGCTACAGAAGCTGTGTCACTAGAGATCTTAGAGAAGGAATCTCCAGGGACTAATGCCCCAGGAGTGCCCTCAACACCCCAACAGGGAACCCAAGATTTCTGGAACCCAAATAGTGCTCCATCCAGCACACTTCGGTCTGCCTGCCTTAATTGCAGCGATGACAGTTGAGGAGAGATCATTTCTGCTGTCGTCAGCTCCTGGAAGTGTCTGTTGATTCCGTGAGTGAGTTTAAGCCAAGGACAAACGTGATAGGAGAGAATGACGCAGAGCATAGTCCAGAGCTAGAACAACATGGAGGACTCCCAGTGGTGAAACAAGACTCTCATAATCGAGCAATTGGGTATCCATATTCTGTATATTTACCTTGTTCTTATTCCCCATTACAGCTGTATAACACCCAAGGTCACTGTAGCAGGCTAGCTGGCCCCACTGTTTGCGTCTTACAGAATTTCTCTTTTCACCTTTGCCCACAGTGTTTCTTTTTCCCTTTTTCTCTCCCAGAGAACACAGACTGGCCAGTTTCACAGGTGTCTCGATTCGCCCTCCAGAGAGACGAGACTGTTTCGGTCACCTGGATGCACACCTATGGCCTTCTCTTTTCAGTCCTCCTTTAAGGGAAACTCCCATACCCCAGCATTTGTAAACCATTTCCCCGTTTATGTGTGTGCATCTCTGTCCTCTACTTCCTGTCTAGCAACCGAGATGATCACTAGTCCCACCACGGCTTCTTCTCTTTCTTCATATCCATAACAACCTAGGTCACATACTGCTGTCGTGGGCCTTTGCTCCCTAAAGCAGTTGGTACAAAGGAGTGATTGACAGTTTCAGTCAGCTACGTACGACTCTTGTTTCATAATGGGTTTATTGCTGCAGTGACAGTTTCAGTCAATGCCAACTGTTAGGGGAGAACTTGGGATAGGCCTAGTGCTCTGAACACCAATCTATCAACCCTTCTACAGCCAGTTTCTTAGGAACTCTGCAGCATGGAAAGGAAGGCTTGGAATAAGAACAATTCTACCTGCCCCATTTACCCACATTCTAACTCCAGAAGGGCAAGTCTTGGTGCAAACCACAAGAACCATGAAAACCAAGACAATATACCTTCTCTAAAAATGACGAGTTCCATAGTAACCCCCTGTAGGAGTGACTTAGATAAAAGCCTAGACAAATAAAGAAATGAATGATTATTTACATGAAGAAGAATCAAACCAGATCCTTTTCTTACATTGCACAAAAATCAAACCCAAGTGGATCAAGGATTTTAAGACTTGAAACTCTAAAAGTGCTAGAGACAAAACCAAGATATACATGTCAAGTTATAGGCATAGATAGGGCTTTCTGAGCAGGGCTCTGGGGTCAGGAAATAGGGCAGCAATCGACAATGGAACCTCATGAAATTAACAAGCACAGGAAAGGGAACTGTTAATCTAATAGAGTGAAGAGGTAGCCACGGAATAGGAGAAAATCTTTGCCATCTGTATATCTGATTATAGACAAAGAACTAAAAAAAAAAACAAATATTATAAAACAACCCAATCATAAAATGGGCTATGGAACTGAACAAAGAGTTCTCAAAAAGAATACAAATGGCTAATAATTTTTAAAAAGTGTTACACATTCTTTACCATCAAAGAAATGAAAGTTAAAACTACCTTGAGACTCTCTCTCACTCCAGTCAGAATGGCTTTTATCCAGAAAACAAACGAAGGGCTAGAGAGATGGTGTACTAGTTAGGAACACTTGCTGTTCTTGCAGAGGACCCTGGTTCAGTTCCCAGCTTCCACATAGCAGCTTACAACCATCAGTGACTCCTTCCAGAGGACATCACACCCTTTTCTGGACTCTGTGGGCACTGCATGCTTATGGTACATTCGTATAAATGCAGGTAAAATACCCATAACAAAGTAAAGTCTTTTAAAAGAAAACAAGTCAGGTGGTGGTGGTGCACATATTTAATTCCATCACTTAAGAGTCAGGGGCTGGCGGTTCTCTGTGAGTTTAAGCCAGCCTGGTCTACAGAGTGAGTTCCAGAACAGCCAGGGCTATGCAGAGAAACCCTGTCTTGAAAAACAAACAAACAAAGAACAAAAAGGAAACAAATAACAGCAAATGCTGGTGGAGAGGTGAAGAAACAGAAACTCTATTTAGTGTGTGTGGGAATTCAAACTGATACAGCCACTGTGGAAACCAATGTGGCCGTTTCTCAAAACACTAAATAGAAATGCCGTATGATCCAGAATACCATTCTTGGGCTGGGCATATTGCCAGTGATGATGCATCACGAGAGAGCTATTTACACACCTGTGTTCATCGTTGCTGTATTCACAATTGCTCGAAATGACACAAGTCTTGGTGTCTATCAATTGGTGAAGAGATAATGCAATTATAGTACATAAACATAATGAAATTTTACTCAGCTGTAAAGAAAGACGTAATTATGGAATTTGTAGGAAAATGAATAGAACTAAAAGTATCCCGAGTGAGGTGGCCCCGGCCCGGAGACAGATTTCACATAAGCTCGAGCTGCTCCGAGTTTCCATTTGTGTTTCCTGTTCCTCTGTCTCTACATCTCTCGTCCTGGGGTGCGTATTTCAGAATTAGTAGGTACCTTCTGGCCCGAGGGGTCCTCTGCTTCAGCTGTTGGCAGCCTATCTCATGTTCCGCTTTACTCTCGGCTGCCTTCCGCTCTCTTCCCTTTTAGCTTAGCTGGAACTTAACTCTAGGAACTATCCCTTGACTCCCCTAGCAAGGACCCTTTAGTCCACCACAGCACAGTAAAACGCTTTTCCTTGTTATTAGTACTTAGGACATCTCAAAAAAAAAATTGTTGTTGTTTTCCACTAGACTCTAAACTTCGAATGTCAGGAGCAACTTCTTTCTGGTCCACTCATTGGTTTCTGGAACTTTGAACATTGCCCGCAATATATAGTAAGAAAACAAGTATATTTGCTCAATGAATTCATTACTATTTCTCTACTTTTAAGTATCCCTCTATTTTCTGCACAAAAAGTTGCAACATCCTATCTTCAGTCTGCGAGCTGTGTTGTGATTTCCCTCTGGATCTCTCTCCACTCTGCTCAGCAAAGGTGCTGCGCTGTGTAATGTCGTCTCCACGTCTCTATGGCACTGTGCCTTCTGTCTGTGTGTCGTTTCCCACCGTGTCTGGAAAACGCATGCTCTCCATGTCTCCTCTTCTTTTGTGGTCTGGAAAATGTTGCTCTTCCTTTACTAGTTAACTCAGCTTTTCTAGAAATCCCTTTGGACCAGCATCAGTATATTTCTTCCTAATGCATTTCCTCTCTTCTCTGTGTCTCACAGCAGCCATTGTGTTATGCTGGGGTTGTTTCTATGTCTTTTTCTGCAGCAAGCTGTTAATTAAGGATCAAAATCATTTTTGGGGTGGGGTGGCAGGGTTTTATTAGGGAATACTGGCTAGCTTGAAACTTGCCAAGTAGACCAAACTGGCTTCAAATTTGCAGCAATCCTGTTTGCTTCCCTGGTGCTGGGATTACAGGCAGATTCCTTTACAGACCCCAATTATCATTTAGTTTTTATAGATCCAGATATCATTACGGTATTTAGTTACTAGTAGAAATGTGATAAGCATATTAATTATAAGATTTTCTTGACTAGCCAGACTCTTAAGTAAATTTTCATAGATATCTGTGCAACAACCTTGTTCATTAGATACTAATTGCTAAAGTAATTACTTGCAGAGTTTAGAAAGGTTAAACAACTTGTCTAAAGGCATGCTGCTAATGATTGGTGGAATAAAAGTTTGAACTCAGGTAATTTGATTCAGAGGCCAGGCAGAAGAGAGAGGGGGAGCCGGAGGGAAGAGAGAGAAGGAGGGAAGAAGGAGGGGATGGAGAGAAAAAGGGGAGGAGAGAGAGACGGGGGAACATGCATATTATAGGCTTGCAAATATCTAAAGATAGATGCATGGAAGGAAGTGGTAGAACTGTTGCAGGAAGAGCCGCGTGAGGCTAACTTACTAGTATCCTAGTATACTCATGCTAAAGCTTAAGGATTCTGTCCTGTGGCCAGTGAACTTTAGAACTGTCTAATATGCTGAGAAAGGATCTCTGACTGTGTGTGGATGGGAATGCTGGTGACGGGAGCAGCTGGGCAGCTGTGGTAGCAGAGATTAATCAGATAATCTACTTGGTAGCATTTATTATGTATGGAAAACAAGAAATAAGTTGGTATTTGGAAATAAATGATCAAAATATTCTGCAACCAAACATCTATACATGTATACTATAGAACAGCAATTCACAGTCTTTGCTTACTCTTCGGTATGTATCAATATGCTATCATTTTAAGTCTCCTGCTGCAATTTTATAATATAGCTTAATAAGTTTACTGTCTGCCAAAACCACCCTCTTCAGGTACTCCTGATTGCCTCTCTCAGACCTACAAATTAAGATTTTTATTTTGGCAAGTGGATGTGAAATTTAGACTCGGGAGTTTGAATGGCGTAAGGAAAAGAAAGCAGTGTCCCGCACGTGGTGCCCATCACCAAGCTCTGCATCCTACTGTTCTTTCAGGGTTTGTGTTGCTGGCCGCCTAGCAATTCCTTAAGGATGTCCTCTTTTTCCTAAATACACATCAAGCGGACCTCAGTTTGTACTTGACCCTTTTGTGACATCTGTTTCTTATTTTTCCTTTATTTCAGTTGGATTCCTACTCAGTTCTAGAAGAGGCACAAAGTAATGCTATTTACACTCGTTAAAATGTATTGTGTCTTCGGAGTACTAATGTTCTTCTTTCTCTTGTTTGGGACGGTGAGGCATTGGGGTGTTCGGAACTAAGCAGGGTTTGAGAGAAACTAATGAAATCTTTGGAATAGTATCAGCACACACCATTGCCATCTTGATAATATTAACCAGACTATAATGTCTGCCTGCTGTGTGTCTGTCCTGTGCTAAATACTGTGCACATAGAAGCACGTTAATGCTAAGGTAAGCTGACTACCTCGAGAGGTGGGGAACTGATGCTGAGGGAAGGAGAGACGTTCCCAAGGCCTCACCGCTGGTGAGCAAGAGCGCCTGGATTCACTTCTGCTTCGTCTCACTTGAGATTCTGTGCTCATTCCTTGAACTATCAATGTTGTAATATTTTAGGAGTATATAACTACACAGCAGCAAAACAGAGCAGAAGATCAGGACTATTGGGTTTCTATTTTTGAATATCGCAAAATTTTATTTTAGCTTTTAAAAATTTGAAATGGAATGACAGACAAATTTGTTAAAACTCAAAATGGGATTTTGTAAATGTTTCAAATAGAGAATTGATAGTCTTGTTTCACGTTCATGGTCATCAAGAATGAGTTTTCTGTCTCTAGCTGTAAGAGAAAGTTGGCTGCATCATTGGCGAGATGTCGAATCAAACACGACGCCCTTTCAATTTACCACATTCTACCAGAGACAATTAGGAAACAGGAGCAGAGGGCCTCCACTCTGCCTCTTTACGCTTGGATAAATACTGGTAAAATCAGGTATGCATCTCAGTCCAGTTCTCCATTCATATTTCAAAACCCTATTAGTTTAAGATAATGTAATAAAGACTTCCTTTCTTAGGGGTGAGGCCACATTTAGGGAAATGATTAGAGTCATAGTTTAATTTTAGCTCTTGCCACCAACTTACTAAATTGATAAGCTTATAGTAATATGTTACACTTTCTGTTTCTAATTATTTTTTAACTTTGCTAAAATTGTTTTATCACATGCAACATGTATAGTGATATTTCTCATTGTTACAGGAGCAAATGTATTAATGCTAAATATGTTTGAATACGTTCTATTTATGATTGTGTTGATATGTGCAGCCCTGAAGACGTCTATAGTAATCTGAGGGGAAAGGGTTATCATAGAGTCAAGTCTGTTCTGCATCTCGAAGACAGAGTTTTCGCCGTGGATCAGCACTGCGACGATGTTTTAATTTTTCCAGCTCATCTCAAAAGAGATCTTGTAAACACAGATCTCTTCAAAGATTATAAACTTATTTTTCAGGTAAACTACTATTTATTTCCATTGTGAATCGAATAATACTGCTTACCCAAACAATCCTTGCACCTAAAAACGAATTTAAGGTGGATTAACTTAGTGCTCTAAGTTTTAACCCCCTCCACACACCAGCATTCTTTGGTTGGCTCGGTTTTCTTGAGACGAGATCTTGTTATCCAGCCCAGACTACGGGGAATGCTTTATCTTGCTCAGGTTAGGTTCAAGTTTATGTCAATCCTCCAGCCTCAGCCTCCCACGTGCTGGGATTAGGCCCAGCTCCCACACCCATGTCCTTGGATAGAATCTCTTATCATTTCTGCCTTTTATAATTTTCCCAAACATCTCAGTTTCATCTGAGCTAGCAGCAATTTAGATGGCGGTGTAATTGGGAATTAAAAATGGTAGTTGTGGGTGAGTGGGGTTTCATGAAGGGGTAAGAGTAGAGGCGAAGGGACTGGAGAGATGGTACTCCCATGGGTTAAGGGAGTATCACATCAGGCTTCTCAGAACTGCCTGGAACCCAGACTCCAGAGGAACCGACACCACCTTCTTGCCTCTGTAGGCACTGCCTTCATGTGCACAAATTCCCACACAGCCACATAATTAAAAACATTCACAACACAAAAGAATGGAAGCCAAGCCATAATAATCTATAAATCATATTTTGCAATTTTAGGATTGGCTTGTCACTATACAGAGAATAAATGGTAGACATAACTTAGGTTAAATGAGTAAGCCTTTTATTTTAAATATGTTTCTCAGTTATCTTCATTGACTTTCATTTAGACATATATTAAGATGCTATACTAAAATGGATCAAATCTTTTCAGAATTCCTACCAAGCGCTTATGTTTATTTAAAGTAAAATTAAGTCATCTTATTTTTCTGTTACCCATTTTAAAATTCTAACCGTACTATTTTCTGTAGGACAAATCTCGAAGTCTTGCTGTCCACTCTGTAAAAGCTTTATTAAATATGGATGATGATATCCTAATGGTCAACACAGGCTCGTGGTACACAGTTGCCCATATGTCAATCTTAACAAATAATAACACCTCAAAAATATTTGTATGTGGAATACAATCACAAGATAAGGAATCTGAACTGACGAACCTTTTTGCAAAAATGGGATGCCAAAGTATGTGCAAATATTATTTGATGATTATTGTTCTAAAAGAATCTATAAATATTTGAAGTGTTTGAAGTTTTACTATGTTGTCGTAATATAAATTACATGTGAACCATCTTTCTAAAATCCTCACAAACCCATGTCAGGCTGTCTGTGTTTAATACGGGACTGAAGGCTCCAGGTTAAAGTAATTAGCTTCTAGGTGTTTTGGAATTGGGCTGCTTTTCTCTCTGACAGAATAACATCTGATTCAAAACTCATCGTTTAATAGATGAGAAGGTATTAACATAGATGTTTAATTTACAAAGGGAACATCAGGGAACAGAAATGAAGTCTTTCATGCTCCTAATTTTTAATATCTCATTGGATCCTGAAAAGACCACACTCACTAGAGGCTGCAGAAGTAAACAGAATGGCTGCTGAGTGGCAGAGCCAGAGAAGCCAATGGTATGCAATTCCAGGCTAGGAAAGGTAGCAAATCAAATCCTAGATGTCTTCCTTCTTAATTTCTAGTTGAGTTAAGGTGACCTGGGACTTAGAGTAACCAGTCTTAGGTGGGCCCACTCTACCTGCTAGAAGCAAAAGTAACTTCTCTCTGGAAAAAAAAATCTAAGTTTCAAGTTATCTCCTAAATATCCAAATGCAATGTCTGGCACTCAGACAAAAAGAAGGAAACACATAACTCAAAAATACTAAACTGAAAAGAAAAGAGACTGTGTTATTTTAGCTGAGAAATGGTAGATAAGACTCAAAGAGAGTACACTGGACAGGAATGAGACCAACCGAGGATTCAGATACTGGCTCCACCAGCTGTGGATTTAGCCAGGGCTAATGGTTGCGAGCTACTCAGCTCTGCTAAGCAGCCTGCATAAAATAAGTTAATACCGTGGGCATCACAGCCTGGCTGCTTAAAGCAAAGACAAAGCACAGTCAGAGTAACTGAAGAGGCTGATGGGAAGCTATAGACTTGGAACAACAAGACAAGCCAAAGGAAAATACAAAAATGCCATGTGTACAATGAAGAAATAAATGGGCAGGGGAAGCCCAGTAAAGGGAATGTGTGCATAGCATGCGCAACACCCTGGGTTTGCTCTCCATTACTGAATAAACCGAAAGAGAAGAGCTGAGAAGAATTTCAAGCTGAGACTGGCTTTACCCACACATACATGCATGAGCCCCCCATACACACGTAGTTATAAATTTAAAAACATCTTTAAAAAGAGGACCAAACATACAAGAATACACTAGAGGTGAAAAACAAAGGGGAAAGATTCACTTCATAAGAAAATTTGACACGAAGTAAAAACCCACAGCGGTGGTTACGGTGTAAAAGCGGATGAGTAGCAGAGGGGAGCAGGCAGAGTCCAGACAAAGCCTGCACTTACGGGGCTTTAGCTATGGCTAAGGTAACAGCAGAAGGCTCAGGAACAGATGATCTCTTCGTAAACTGTGATAGGAAGAAAACTGACACTTCATTTCAGTGTATATCTAGAATCTCCTAGAATATGTTATAAAAAACATATTTCATAACCTGGGGAGTTTATTTAAGAGTTCTTCAAAGGAATGTATAACACATTGATCATTGAAGATTTATTAACTGGATACCAGATATTAAAGTTTCTGTATAGTAATAAAATAAAATAAGTTATAGAAGAAGCATATCTATTGATTTTTATCAATAATGCATAAAATTCTCATGAATTAACAATAAAAACCGCATGCTTTAGGCTGGTAAGATGGCTCCTTGGGTTAAAAAATAAGACACTTGCTGTGTAAGTCTGATGTTTGAGTTCATCCCTGGAGCCTTTACAAAGGTGGAAACAGATACCTGATGCCCTTAAGTAAATGGTCTTCTGACCTCCACATGTGCATCCTGGCACACACATGCACATACACATATGCACACACAAAATGATCATGGCAATAACAGAAGTGATAATATAGCTTATAACTCAATAGGAAAAAGTACAAAAGATATAACCATATATTACACAGAAAAAGAATATACTCAGAGCAAAAACAAAACAAAAATTTACATTAAAAGTAACAAATCCCAATGGTAGTTAGGGAATTAGAATGTTGCTGTTACATGCCTACAGATGATTAAAATAGAAAAGACTGGCAATACCATGTACTGACAAGCTTTAAAAAGCATGATAAATGTTCCAATACCATCCACGGAACTGTAAATTTAAGCAACCAGTTTGGAAAAACTAGCTATTAAAGTCACATGTGTACCTGTAGTAACACCCAGAATTTCAGGTCTGTGTAGATTACCTCCCTGCCCCCACAAATAGTGCAAATATGCACACAAAAACTGTGTGCAACAATATTCAGAGAAGCATGATGTCTTTCTAACAAAATGCCGGAGGCAGAGCAGTTCATAAAAAGTGGGTTGTTTAGCTCACAGTTCTGGATGTTCAAAAGCATGGTGGCACTAGCATCTGCTGACCCTTCTGTCTGCATCACAGCATGGCAGATGGCAGAACTGTGGGCCGTGTACAAGAAGAGAGCACATGGGAGAACAGGAAGCCAGAGATCAGGGGAAGCAAGTTATGCTGTCTTAAAATAGTATAGTCTTGTGGGGAACTAACTCACTCAGTGACCCTCATTCTGGGGCAGTGTCCAAGTCATCTCATTACCTTCCAAGACCATCATCTCCTAGAGATTCCATTTTCTCCCTTAAATACTGCCACATTAAGAACCAAGCTCCTAACACATGAACTTGTTGGTGACAGACGACATCTAACTATAACTTGTTACTTTCCATAGCCTCAAATTAGAAACAACCTCAGTATCCATCTAATGGGATTTTATACAGAATAAACTATTGCCATACCTAACAACACAAATGACTTAAAATGTAATATTCATCTTCTAACGAATGTGGAACAGATTTTTTTTTTTTTTGGTTTTTCGAGACAGGGTTTCTCTGTGGCTTTGGAGAAATTACTAATATTTGACTGTTCATACAGTTACCTTAATAGTTAACTCTTTTTTTTTTTTGGATTTTTCGAGACAGGGTTTCTCTGTGGCTTTTGGTTCCTGTCCTAGACCAGGCTGGCCTCTAACTCACAGAGATCCTCCTGCCTCTGCCTCCCGAGTGCTGGGATTAAAGGTGTGCGCCACCACTGCCCTGGAACAGATTTTTAAGACAAGTCGTGTTAGTGCAATTTAGAGGGGCAATATTAATAATAGAAACAAAAATTTTAATGATTTATTCAACACATTTATTGATGTATATATGTCTATCACTGTCTTAGAGGTCACAACATTAATTTTGTTCTGTTTTGTGAATATAGTTAGCAGTGAAACGAAGTTTCACTCATGAAATTTACATTACAGTATGAGATGATGAATGTTTGAAAAGTACACACACACACACACCAGGCAGTCCTTAAACCCTTGGTCTTCCTGCCTCAGCCTGCCATGTGCCAGGGTTACAGAATGTTATCGTTTGATTTCTGTTGTTGTGACTGAACGCCCTGACCAGAAGCAATCTGGGGAGGAAAAGGGTTTATTTTACCTTACCCTTCCAGGTTATAATCCATCCTTAAGGAAAGCCAGGATAGGAACTCTAGGCAGGAATCTGGAGGCAGGAACCATAGAGGAAGGCTGCTTAGTGGTTCATGCTCAGCTAGGTTTCTTAGACAGCCCAGGTCCATTTGCCTAGGGATGGTGCCACTCACAGTGGTCCAGGCCTTCTTACATCATCAACCAAGAAGATGCCCCTGAAGAAATTCTCACAGCTAGTCTACTTGAGGCAATGTTTCAACTGATAGTCCCCCACCCCAGGTGACTCTAACAGCAACAACACACACACACACACACACACACACACACTTCACAGAGCAGTCAGGATAGATAAACAATATTAACAAATAAGTATTAATAAAAGGGAATTGTGACTGGAGATTTGACTGAGTGGTTAAAAGCACTTGTTGCTCCTACAAAAGACCCAGGTTTGGTATCTTGGCACCTACATGGTGGATTTCAACCATCAATAACTCCACCTTGAGGGGCTCCAACACCCTTCTCTGACCTCTGTGGGAGCCAGGCATGTATGTGATGCACATACCTACATGGAGGTAAAACACTCATATACATAAAATTAATAAAAAAGGGGCAGGAGAATTAGCTACATGGTTAAGATCGTGTAGCAAAAGGCCTGAGCAGTTCTGACCACCCAAGCTAGGCTACTTACACCAGTCTATAATCTCCATTTCAGGAGATCCCTTCTTCTGCAGTGAGCAGCCACACACGTGACATACCACACACATACACACAGCTAGAAGTCTTAAAAAAGAAAGAAAAGTACTTGATTAACTTTGGGACGTTTATTAATAGAGAACAGTGTCCTTTTCTAATTACATTATGTTTAGTTTTTGCGGGGCTGAGGATTTGGAAATGAACAGTAAAGAGCTACAATCCCATGCTGCATTCAGAGTTTTAATATTTAACATGAATTTTTTGGCTATTTTTCCTTCTCAGACATTGAGATTCTTTATGAAACGTTTGTCAGCATTGAGCCCAAGGATCCAAGGCTACAGAACGTCAAAGTCATTCTGCTGCTGCCCCGCTGTTCAGGACAAGGTGTCAGTAACCCAGTAGAATTTATTTTAAATGAACATGGAGGTACTTTTGATTTCTAAATTAATGAAATTCGTTGACTATAACTAATCAATTTCAGCATTGGAGAAAACATCTTTGTTTTTATTTCCTGTATTGCTCTACAAGTTAGTTGTATTTAGTATGCAGATGACTTATATACAAGCTCTTTTGGTGACTCGTAGAAACTAGGATAAAACTAGTATTGTGTTTTCTAGATTCCCTTTGAAAAATGGTAATAAAACGAATTACCTTTATAGATGTTTCAATTTCAAGTCAGCATTTTAATATTATCGATTGCACTAGTAGGAATTTTCTGTGAAAATTTAGAATGTTAGATAATTGTTTGAAAAATAATGAGATAGCAGCGATATATGACAAGTTCCTATAGTGTTGTATTGAAAAGTCTATCTTTACATTTTAAAATCCAGATACAGGTTTACTTCAAGATCTTTCTCAAGGTGGTCCAACAAAAAGTAAACTTGAGATTCTTGCTCAGCAGCAGTACGAACAGCTCGAACACGCAATGAGATGTAAGTTGTTAAAGCGCAGTGTTGATGCCTCAGTTGTGCACACACTTCAGTCATTGGTAGAATAGAGCACTAATAGGTGGACCATGAGCAAAATTTCCACCTTAGTGTCTTCAAGTAAACCGTTCGGTTAAATAAGCTCAGTAAGTTGTTTTTGTTGTTTTTGTTTGTTTGGTTGGTTGGTTTTTTTGAGACAGGGTTTCTCTGTAGCTTTGGAGTCTGTCCTGGAACTCGCTCTGTAGACTAGGCTGGACTTAAACTCACAGAGATCTGCTTACCTGTGCCTCCTAAGTGTTGGGATTTAAAGGCATGCATCACCACCACACAGCTTAAATTTTGTAAGTTTTTAAAACATGTTTTATTCTCATAAACTCATTTTATATAAATTAATAATTTATTAATCTGAGGCAAAATAATTATGTACATCTATGATGTTACATTTGTTTATTATTTATTTACACCTAGTTTTGCTGTGTAGCTCAGGCTGGGCTTGAGTTTGTGTTCCTCTTGCTGCCAGCATCCCAGTGTTATAGGTACATGCCACCAAACCCGGTTCATGCACGTCCGTGTTCACCTTTCCTGTCTGTACTGTGACTTCTCACCAGGTGCAATTCTGTTGTTGGTCCATTCCTGACAACTCTTCAGTAGTTTATTAAACATTTTTTACTTTATTTATTTACTTATTTTGCAACAGGCTCTCAAAGCCTAAGCTAGTCTGGAGCTCTCCTCGTACTGTAGCATACTGAGTTCTGGGATTACAGATTTCCATGGCCAAGCCCAGTTAAACCAACTCTGGCTTCTGCATCTTGCTGTGGAGAGAAGAGAGGAGCAATTGCAGATAAAGGCTAGTGTAGTGATGAGGCGAGCAGGCCGCTTTTTGTCCTGCCCAGCTTCCGCACAGCTAGCTTTACACCTGAAATAACAACACACAAATTGTATTCATTTAAATACTGCCTGGCCCATTAGCTCTAGACTCTTACTGGCTAACTCTCACATCTTGATTAAGCCATTTCTATTAATGTGTGTAGCACCACGAGGTGGTGGCTTATCAGGAAGATTCTAACCTATGTCCATCTTGGACCTGAGCTTCATAGCGTCTGCCTGACTCTGCTTTCTTTCTCCCACAATTCTGTTCTGTCTACTCCACCTATCTAAATCTTGCCCTATCAAAAAGCCAAGTCAGATTCTTTATTAACCAATGAAAGTAACACATGGACAGATGACCCTCCTACTTCAGGCTAGATCACCCCACTTAAAGTCTGAGCAGCGATCTTAAAGCATGCACATCCAGTTCAGTCACACCATGCAGATCTGAGTGCCACTGTTGCTCTTCTACATTTGGATGCTGAGATCTCAACATCTGTGGGAATCCTAGCCAATCATGGTGGCCCAGGCCTGTGATCCCAGCACTTGGGAGGCACAGGTAAGAGGCTATCATTGGCTACATAGCAAGTTTGAGGCCAATCTGGGCTACATGACAGTGTCTCAAAAAGTAAACCAACAAATGAGTGTGGGGCTTTTACTGCAGTGTATATTTTCCATACGACTCTGGTGGGTCAGGTGCTAAAAATAACTGGATATTAGGTTTATAAGTGAGCATCCTATGAAAACTCAAAGATGAATCTATAGAGCAGAACTTACTAATAATGCTCCAGTGTTCATAAGGAAAAGCAAGGCAAAAGAGCATGAAGAAAGTCTTCCCTTGGAACTGGTAGCACGGACACAGCTGTGAAATGCGTTGGGCGGGAGATTAGGAAGCTTGTGAGTAACACACTTCTACTAAAGTTTAATGGACTATTCCAAGATTATTTTATTTTTTAAAAAGATCTTCATAAAGAGTCATAAAAACTGAGAAGTGGGGCTGGGAGATGACTCAGTAAGAGCACAGCCGAGCAAGCATGGAGATGTGACTCGGAATCCCCAGTATCTGTGTAAAAACCTGCATGGCTGTGCACGTGCCTGGACTCTAGAACTTGGCGAAGGGAGTGACAGGAGGATCACTGAGACTTGCTGGCTGCTGTCCTAGCTCCAGGCCCATTGAGAGATCTGTCTGAGGAAATACGGAGAAGACCGGTAGAATATACCACTGCCATCCGGCACGGCCTCTGCACACATACACGCGTGTAAGGAGGAGAGTGGTAGAATATACCACTGCCATCTGGCACGGCCTCTGCACACATACACGCGTGTAAGGAGGAGAGTGGTAAAATGTACCACCTGCCATCCCGCATGGCTTCTGTACGTGTATACATGTATGTACACCATAATTCATGCAATAAAAGCAAAGGATTTTAATGACATAGGCTGTCTTATCATGCTAAAAAACAATATTTGGTAACTGTCAAGATTAAGACACTTCACATTTTTGGGAAATACATGGTAAATCAAGCTGTATAATTTCCCCATAAAGCAATGTTAGTCACAGTAATTAATTAGGGCTTGGCTCCAATTCTTGACAGAAATGACTCCAACTTCCATTTGAAACCAACAATGTGAATGATGGTCCAGTTCTTTTAATATTTATGAAAATGCTTTTAAAATATTTGAATGTTGACTGACTGGTTATGATTTCCTAATCACCTCACTGTGTACTTTATTATTTTGTCCTCATGAAGTCCTCTCCCTGAGCTTCTCTGTCATTTTTGAACAAGGAAACGAGGGGAGGGCCTCAAGCTTCCTCATTTCCCCGGGCATCTGAATCTCACAGCCTGTTCCCAGGTCTCTGCTCCCAAATCGTCCAAACCCACACCATCATATGGTGAAGGCAGTGATCTCAAGAAGCCCCGAGGTCATTCCTCATGTCTGGTTTGCAGGTTTCTGTAACTTTTCATGTCTTCTTGTCTGCCCTCTCTCTGTGCCCACTGGAACAAGAGCGAGCAAGAACCCCCTCTATGGTAGCTTCTCAGAGTTAAAAGTGCAAAACGGAAGTTCTGCAGTCCCTCCCCCATACTGTCTTTTCAGTAGACCTCCAAGAAAAGCTGTAACTCAGTGACTACTGGGGACGCCAGCCTCCATTATTTTCACTATGTCCACGTGAACACCTTCTGCAGGATAACCGGGTGGCTTTGATCTGCCTACCTACTTCTACCACATTCCGCTACCGTCTCAGCGTAGGCAGAATGAAATCGTTAGAGTCAATGGGTGTCAAGCGGTGCAAATCTACAGTCCATGTAGTGATCCACAAATCTGTTGCCGAAAGTGCCCTTAACAGCTGAGCCATCTCTCCATCCCTAGACTACATTTTCTAACTTCATTGTCAGTTCCTCTCTCCTCACTCCCTATAACCTGATCAGATGGGGCCCCTGACAGTTTTTGGAATGCTGTACTCACTTTATACTTGGCTGTTCCTCTCCTTAGGCAGCTATGGTTGGCCCCCTGATGCTGTCTAGCCACAGTCCTCTAGATCAGCAATGCTTTTTACAACTTAAGATTTATTTATTTATTACATATACAGTGTTCTGCCCGCATGTATGCCTGCATGCCAGAAGATCTCTTACAGATGGTTGTGAGCCACCACATGGTTGCTGGGAATTGAACTCAGGACCTCTGGAAGAGCAGCCAGTGTTCTTACCCTCTGAGTCATCTCCTCCCCAGCCCTATGCATGACTTAAAATAGCACTTTGTCCTCTGAAACTGTTACCCATCCTGCTTCATTTTATCACTAAATTGTTTTCCTAATCATGCTTTATTTTTTTAAATCCTCTACTAGAAAGTAAGTTCCACACTGGCAGATTTTTTTGTCTTTTTCATCGATAACTCAAAGCTTAGAAAAGCACTTGGCATGTGGTAGGTGCTCAATTAGTCTGAGTGAATGAGTGAATCACAGGTCTGGAATTTGCTAGTTTCATAGATGAGCTCTGAGGATGAGTGAGTTTTCTTTTCCAGGTTCACGGAGCAGCAAGACACAGAACTATGTCTCCCAACTATGTCTGTTTCCAGACTCTTGAAGCTAATGAGCTGATATGAGAGCATGCTGTATTTATTTCCTTGTGTGTGGAACTGGGCTGATCACAATGCTCAGACCCTCATTTCTCTGGACAGTCTAGCTGAATTTACTTTACTGGCTGGTTACTGCTTACAGTACTAACACAAGCTCTGTTGTACAGGAGAGTCATTCAGGGGGCAGTGCGGTGTCTCAGCAGGTAAAGGCACTTGCCTCTGAACCTGATGAATGGAGTTTGATGCCCAGTACTTCCATGGTGGAAGGAGAGGATCAGTTTCCGCAAGTTGTCCTCTGACCTCCACACGTAAACAAATGTCATTTTAAATTTAAAAATCCAGGGGAGATACTCAAGCATCCCTGGAAATCGTTTCCGTCAACACCTGGCAGTCTGTGCTGGTACAGGTGTGTCCTTTGCACTGGGTCACCGTTGTAATTGTGTCTTCTCTCACTGCAGTCGCTAAAGTTCAAGCAATTGTTTACTGCACGTGTTCTGTTTATGCAGAAGAAAATGAAGCTGTCGTTATGAAGGCACTGGAATGTCAAAATCAGGGCATTAAAATACAACCTTACAGGTAAGGAAAGGACAGAAAACCACTATCAAGCAAAGACTTGAAAGTGACAAGTATGATTTCTAGAGTTATAGAAATACATTATGCTTTTTGATAGACTTGAATATGATGAAACAGCCTAAATTCATACACCTATAAAGTGGATTCTGTAGAGCTTTTGCATGAACACGTTCTTAATAGCTTTATATGTATCTTGTGTATGTATTTGTGTGTGTGTGCGTGTGTACATACAGATATTAAAGGGTGGCTTGAAGGATATATTTTTCTCACCACCATATGGGTCTCAGGGATTGAACTCAGGTCACTAGGCTTGGCAGTCAGCACTTTTACCCACCAATCTGTAATCCTAGTTCATGAACATTGCACTGTACATAGAAAAGAGTCTTCTGATTTTGTTACAGTAAAGCTAAAGGCATTTGACTTTGACTTGGCTGATACCTGAATAAACCGGGTCCAAAGTTCATGTTCTTCGATACATGCATTATTCCACAGAGGAGAAATAAGTATGCAAAGTGTTTATTGAAAATAGACCGACAACTAGATGTTTATTATCTTAAGTACTCTCAGTATTTTGTACCCACTGGGAAATTGCTAAAATTAATGTGTCGAGATAAAATACAGCAGTAGAGCTGGGATAGAGAGAGCATCAATATTCCAGCCTTAGCTGCGATGGTTCACATCTTGGTCTCCAGCCTTTGTAAGGCTGAGGCCAGCCTGGGTTACATAGAGAGGCCTATCTCAAAACACCAACACTACAGGTCTGGGGATATAACTCAGTTGCAGAGTTCTTGCCTCGTATTCTTAGGTTCTTGGTTTAATCTCCAGTATTGCCCAAACAAACACTAAATAGTAGAAAACAAATACACCATGCACTGGCGATATCAAGAACTCACTCTAAGAATATATTTTTCAAGACTAATTAGTTTGCCAAGACTGTGGCAATGAAATAAATACCTATCTTCATGCTGAGATTTCTCCTTCAGAGTCTTAATGTGTATATCGTTTGCTCTGATCTCCTAACTTGATGCTTTCCCATTGTTCATCTCACAAGCTGCCAAGTTAATAACACCAACATTTCCTCTCTTGCTGACTTTCCTTTCTTATTTAGAAGCTCCTGTTGATAGCTGTCCTTGTTAGAGTTTCTGTTGTTGTGGGGAAACACCATGACCAAAAACAAGTTGGGGAGGCAAGGGTCTATCTGACTTATGATAGACCATATTATAGTCCATCCCTGAAGGAAATTAGGGCAGGAACCTGGAGGCAGGAGCTGATGCAAAGGCTATGAAGAGGTGCTGCTTACTGGCTTGCTCATCATGGCTTCCTCAGCCTGCTTTCTCCTAGAACCCAGGGCCACCATCCCAGGGATAGCACCACCCACAATGGGCTGGGCCTTCCCCCATCAATCACTGATTAAGAAACTGACCTACAGCTAGATCTAATGGAGGCATTTTCTTTCCCAATTGAAGTTCTCTCCTTTCAGATGATTTTAGCTTATGTCAAGTTGGCATAAAAATAGACAGCACAATTAACCCCTTGTCAACTTGACTGACACATAGACCCATCGCTGTTAAGCCATAACCTTTCCTTTCTTGTTCATCCCTGAGATCACATGTGAATACCAACAGAACAATATAAACATTTCAAATTTTAAAAGCCCCACAGTTATTAAAAATAACTAAAAAAAGTCATCCTCTTTGAAATATTCAGAATCTTTAAAATATTCAATCTCTTTTCAAATCCAAAGTCTTTGTAAAATTCCAAAATTTCTTTAAAAGTTCAAGTCTCTCAACTGTTGGCTCCTATAAAATCAAAATTAAATAATTTCTTACTTCAAGGGGGAAGAACTAAGGTATGGTTACCATCTGAAGAAAGCAAAACCAAACTCCAAGACAATGTCCCATAATTTTGGATTTCTTTACATCTTCTGGGCTCCTCCGAGGGGCTTGGATCA
The DNA here is from genome assembly GCF_000317375.1 of Microtus ochrogaster. Classification (NCBI taxonomy): domain Eukaryota; kingdom Metazoa; phylum Chordata; class Mammalia; order Rodentia; family Cricetidae; genus Microtus; species Microtus ochrogaster. The sequence goes on from NC_022027.1 coordinate 23,110,592, forward strand.
CTTCTGTGGCTCATCCCTCTGCAGCACACACAGCGTGTCTTCTTAACTCCACTGCCGCTACTCTCATGGTCCTTGCTGGCATCTCCAAACTGCTGGGTCTTCTGCCGCAACTGGGCTGCACTTTCATCAATAGCCGCTCCTGGCTCATCTTCTCTATGCAGCCCCTTCAGTCCTGGGCCTTTGACTGTTACTGAGGCTGTGCCTTCACCAAAGGCCTGTCCTGGCTTCTCCCAGTGCCAAACCTCAGCTGCTCTCCATGACCCCCTCATGCCTTCAAAACCAGTACCACCTGGGTGACAAACTACCAAGTTCAGCTGCCAGAGAGGGGTACAACCGTATCTGTTTCTGGAACACAGCTTCTCTGTGCTGACTCTCAGGAAACACTTCCAGAAGATTCCAGTGATGCTGGTCTCTTCTTAATCACTGCTGTTTCCTCAGCTCAGGCTGACCAGCACCAGTTAACCCAGCAAAGCAAAGATTCCCCTTCGGTGGCACCAGTCTCTTGCCAAGCACAGCTGAGTCTTCAGCCCCAGATAACTCAAACCTCCCTCTGGAGCATCACAAACCAGGCCTTCATTGTCTGTATTTCTCTCGGTTCTCTTTTCTCCCAGGCTCCCACAGAACAGTTCATCAAAGCTTTGAACACTCGGTGACTTTCCAGCTCCAAGTTCCAAAGTCACTCCACAATCCTCCCCAAAACACATGGTCAGATCTATCATAGCAACACCCCATTATCTTGGTACTATTTTCTGTCCTGGTTAGGGTTTCTATTGCTGTGCTGAAACACATGACCGCAAACAACTTGGGGAGGAAAGGGTTTAATCTGCCTGACACTTCCACATTATAGTCCTTCACTGAAGGAAGTCAGGACAGGAACTCAGACAGGACAGGAGCCAGGAGGCAGGAGCTGATGCAGAGGCCATGGGGGGTGCTGCTTTCTGGACTGTTTCCTATCTCTTGCTCAGCCCACCTTTTTATAGAACCCAGGGATGGCAACACCCACACTGGGTTGGGCCCTTCCCCATCCATCATGATTAAGAAAATGCCCTACAGTTGGATCTTACGGAAGTATTTTCTTCCTCAATTGAAGGTCCCTTTCAGACAACTGTAGTTTTTGTCAAGCTGACATAAAACTAGCCAGCACAGTAGCTGACAGTCAACCACATGTCCCGAGAGACCTGAGTGCCGTAGGAGCTAAATTACCACCTGTCAATAAAGAGCTGCTGGGTATACAGGGTCACAACCAAATCAGTGTGTTGTACATGGGGGCTAAGAGTTTTGAGACTATAATACAGCAAAGGTGAAGTGGACTTTGCTTTCTGTTTCCATGAGGCACTATTAATTTATATGTATTATAAAAAGGTACAACTTAAATTTTAAAGACAGACACAGTAATTCACACTTTAGATTGCTCTGAGATTTAAGCTCCAGTTGGAAAGCAGGCATTTGAGAAGCTCGGAACTACTTGTGGATGCCGTCAAAAGTAACCATGCATTGCCTTAGGGAGATATACGATATGGTCTATCATAATCATTTAGTTTTTCAAATTAGATTTATGTGCTGTATGTGTTGTATACATGTGCCACAGTGTGCATGCGGAGGTCGGAAGACAACTTGTAGGATATGGTTCTCTCCTTTCACCATGTGGGGCCTGGGTATCAAACTCAGGTCAGTAGGACATAGGCTTGGTGGCAGGCACCCTTAACCACCGAGCCATTTAACTAGCCTAAGAATCATTTCCTAATACCCCAACGTGATGAATTTAGAATGGAGTTAAATATCACGTTCCATCTAATCCAGTCACCCACCAGTTGCTTTGATTTCCTCTTACTAGCCCCAAAATAATTAGTTCATTTTGGACTTGAGCTACCATGATGTTAACTGGAGGCCTAGGTAAATACCTTACTTATTAAATCTCCTGTGTAGGCTGGGGATATGGCTCAGTGAGCAGAAGGAACGGCGAGCAAGCACAAGGACCTGAGTTTGGATCCTTACAGCACCCTGGTAAAGACTTGCATAGCTGCCGATGCCCATAATCCCAGCATGGGCCTAGTGGGTAGGAGGACAAGATGGGGACAGGAAGAGCTCACGATTTTGTTGGCCAGCTGGTCTAGCCACCCAATGAACTCCTGGTTCAGTGAGAAGCTCTCCTTCAAAAGAGTCAAGTGGAGGCCAATAGAGGCAAGCATCAATCTCTGGCTTCCACAGATGCATGCTTGGACACCACCCCCATCCCTGTACACGTGCAAACATGCACACACACCAATCTCATGTGTTAGAAGTAGTAACCTAAAAAGATGTCTTAGGATGGGAGCAGTGGCTCAGTATTTAAGACCAAGTCTAGTTCCCAGCATCCACATAGTGGCTCACATATAACTCCAGTTCCAAGGGACTCAACACCTTCTTCTGATTTCCATGGACTTCCGAATGAATGAGGTGCACATACTTATAACTTAAGCATTTATATATATAAAAATATTTTTAGAAGAACTTTTTAGGTATAACCATATTTTTCTTTTTTTAAAAAAAA
>NC_022027.1:23114142-23116352 GCF_000317375.1 Microtus ochrogaster
AAAGTTGCCATCTAACATTTTTCATTGTAAACTAGATACTTGTAAAATATATTTTCCCAGAATATTTATTATTTCTAAAATAATAAATGTAGTTTTAAATATGTTCCTCTTAATACAAAAAAATCCTATTAATATTTAGACTTTTAGTAAACTTTGTTATTCGACCTATGAAGATGATAAATTTCTTACTTGTTTTATAAAACTAGCTTTCATTTTCAAAGTCAAATTTACCTTGCCAGAGAAGTCTTATTTTATGCTTTGATTCAAATGAACATGTTAATATGATTTTGTGGCTTATAAATTTTAATCTAAGATACATAGAAATAAAGATTAAAAATGAATAGGAGAAATAATAAGAATGAATAAAAGAATCTCTTTCTTTAGGGAGTAGTTGACACAAATCGAAGAGAACTCTGCTAGAACCCACTCGTCACCAGGCCGTCAGCGAGCAGCAAACACACTCACCCTAATAGAAAAGGGAAACGTACCCCACAGGAACAACCCATCTCCTCACCCCTTCCCAGCCTTTTTGAAGCTATGGGGAACACGCTCATGAAAGTGAATACCTAGGTGGCTATTTTACAATACAAATTGGAAAGGGAAGTAGAAAAGAGGAAAAATGGGTCTGTAATTCAAGAGCAGAGCTTCACAGAAGCCGACACCATCTTGAAAATCCCTACCTTGGGCTGGACAGACAGCTCAGTGGTTAAGAGGTCTTGGTGTGCAGCCATGAGCTGCAGAGTTCAGATCCCAGCACTCACGTAGCAAGTCCAGTGTGGCCATCTGTAATTCATCGCCAATGAAGCTGAGACAGGATGCTCTCTAGTTCAACAACAATCTGGGCTATATTGTGTCTTAGTTAGGGTTTCTAATGCTGCAACAAAACACCATGACCAGAAAGCAAGTTGAGGAGGAAAGGGGTTATTTGGCTGATCTTCCGCATCGCTGTTCATCACTGAAGGAAGTCAGAACAGGAACTCAAACGACAGGATCCTAGAGGCTGATGCAGAGGCCGTGGAGCAGTGTCACTTACTGACTTGTTCCATATGGCTTGCTCAGCCTGCTTTCCTTCTGTTTCTTTTCTTTTTTTTTTTCTTTTTGTTTTCCAAGACAGGGTTTTACTGTGTAACTTTGGAGCCTGTCCTGGAACTTGTTGTGTAGACCAAGCTGGCCTCAAATTCACAGAGATCCATCTGCTTCTGCCTTCCCAGTGCTGGGATTAAAAGGCAAGCACCACCACTGCCTGGGCTCACACTGCTTTCTTATAGCACCTAGGCTACCAGTCCAGGGACAGCACCACCCACCATGGGCTGGGCCCTCCCCCATTGATCACTAGTTGAGAAAATGCCTTACAGCTGGATCTCATGGAGACATTTCCTCAAGTGAAGCTCCCTCATCTCTGATGACTATAGTTGTGTCAAGTTGATACACAAAACCAGGCAACACGTATAGTGAGACCTTGTCACAACAAACAAAAACACTTACTCAAGCTCTGCTTTGGTATGAGAGAAGTAAGCCAGATTCTTGGGTTGTCCCTTTGTTTACCTCCCTAGAGATTTCCATCTTGTACTAAACAAGATCGTGACAGTTAAGTGAGAAAGGGCACTGGGAGTGGAGAATCGGGAGACTTGGGTGTACCACAGAGTAACTGCTATTATTCATCTCAGCGGGTCTTTGTTGGGGTTGAGCATATTTAACACATGAGCAGTACTTGGCCCAGAGATGGTGCAGGGTATTTTATGACACTGTGTAAAGATGTGTCGCTGTTTTACCTCGCCTGCCTAAGACACCTGATTGGTTTATAAAAACCTGGGCCGGGCATGGTGGTACCCACCTTTAATCCCAGCATTTGGGAGGCACACAAATGGATCTTTGTGAGTTCAAGGCCAGCCTGGTCTATAGAGTGAATTCCAGGACAGGCCCCAAAGCTACAGAGAAACCCTATTTTGGAAAAACAAACAAACAAAAACCTGAATGACCAATAGCTAGGCAGGAGAGGTTAGGTGGGACTTCTGGACACAGAGAGGAACTCATGGGGATGAATTTAGGTGCATGGGAGACGCCAGTGAGACACTGAGGAAGTCAGATGTACCAAATGGAGGAGAGGTCAAAAACCACATGGCAGAACATAGATGAATAGAAATAGGCTAACTTAAATTATAAGAGCTAAGAACCTGGAAACAACCTAGATGCCCTTCAATGGAAGAATG
>NC_022027.1:23117492-23118415 GCF_000317375.1 Microtus ochrogaster
AAAAAAAAAACCAACCCTGTAATTATTAATTTTACTTAGCTGCTTTCCAAATGGATATCAATCTTTTAATATTTTGTCATATATTAAGAGTTTATGTATTAATATAAATTACAAATATTTCACATTATGGCTTATTTTCTTTTTCTATTCTCCCCGCCCCCTTCCTTCCTTCTTCCCTTCTTTTCCGGTACTGGAGCCTGAGCATTGGGCTTTCCGCTTGGAACCTCATCCTGCCTCCCTCGCTATTTCAGTTTAAAAATGTTTTTTTCGTTAAAAACTTGAACCTTTTCCTTTACAAGTATTTATTCATGCATGGTTCTGAAGATCCAAAATCCCTAGGAAGGTGTTGACAGGGTTAGTTCCTTGTAGAGCCTGTGGTGAAGACTGTGCCATGCTTTTGGTAGTTGCTGGCGATCCATGGCATTCAGCTCACAGCTGAGCCTCTGCTTCTGTTTCCATGTGGCCCCTCCCTGCGTGTTCTAGTATCCTTCTTTTCTTACAGAAGTCCAGTATTAGATTTGGGGTTCCCTCCCTCCAGCTGGACCTATTCTCCCAACAAGGTCTCATCTTGAAGGTTTGAGTGGACTTAAAGTTTTTCGGTGGGGGGCTGCTATTCATCACACAACAGTCTATTCTGTGGCTTCCCAAATTTACACTTTTCATTTGCAAAATATACTCACTCTACCCCAACATCTTCAAAGGTTTTCATCCATTCCAAAATCAGTTATAAACCCAAATTCTCAAATTATCAATTAAAAAAAACCCTCAAATGTCGCCATCTAGAACAGAGGCAAACAGGACTCTGGGTGTGATAATATTTGTATTTAAAGAAATAGGTTATAAACTGGAATTCAGAAACTATTTTGTATGGGCAGTGGTGGCGCACGCCTTTAATCCCAGCACTCGGGAGGCAGAGGCAGGTG
>NC_022027.1:23118910-23144668 GCF_000317375.1 Microtus ochrogaster
CTATTTTGTAGGGTCAGTTTCTGGAAGATGACTTGTCTAGTACTATTTATATAGTGTTTTAAACAATTCTATATTGAATACCTACCGTGTGCCAGACACTCTTCTAGAGACCAGCAATTTATCAGTGGAATATTTGTGCATACACGAGGTACTGGGGTGGGGATGGAATGCAAGTCTATGCACAGAATTTACTTACAGTCCACATGCGTACACAGAAATCCCGAGGGTAATTTTTGACAATATTTTGATGTATTAGTGTTTCGAGTGTACCCGACACCTGAGGTGGTCCAATGTGGGACATTCAACTATTGCATCATGTCAGCTTAAATAATCTTTGACTCGGAGTGGTACTGAGTGCCTTTGATTCCAGAACTCTAGAGGCAGAGGCCGGTGGATCTCTGAGCTTGAGGCTAGCCTGGCCTATATAGTTCTCTGCTAGCCAGGGCTACATAATGTGACCCTATCTCAAAACACAAACAAAAAATGGATTTGTATGCACGGTGGATTTCAGATGATCTGGTGAGGCTGTGTCCCCTCAGAAATCTCCGGCTGGCTATATGGTTGGTCAGAGGAACAACTAGGTCTCTCTCTACAGAGGAAGTTCCACCATTTGCTGTTCTGTTTTTCTTCAGCATCTGTGACAGACTCCCTGGTGAGTCATTTGAGGTCATGTATGTCTGCCCCTTTCCCAGGTGACACACCTGTTGTCCCAGCTACACGGGAAATAGTTGCTGAACACAGTATGATTTTCAGGTTGCCCACACTCTTCCTCGGTCTCTGTTCCGCCCACCCTTGCCACTAGGTTAGAAACTGCTCACTCTTCATTGGGGTGCAGCATTGGTACCCCACTTCTGTGAAGGCTTCTCTCTGCATGTTCCCATGGTTACTGTCAGCCGCACCTTAACTCTCTCCTCCCATAGGATCTGTCTCTACTTATGACAGAGTTCATTGTTGGTCTTATTTATTGTAAGTTGATTTATTTTCCAAAAGTGTAAATTAAGTGAGTTACAGTTCTATCCATGAGCTTTGCACCAAAGTAGGCAAATAATAAAATAAATATAAATTTTAAGTTGGTTTTGGATTTCACGATAGACAAAATAAAGTATTCCTGATGCTTTAATTCATATGGGAAGTGTTTAATTATTTTGATTAGATATATTCCAGCCCTTAAATATGGAAACGTAAGTATGTTATGAAGAAGTGAGTACAGCAGTCATATATAATGCTATAATCATATTGTGTTGAACAACATAATATGAACATTTATATCAGTGTAATAGGAACATAAGAATATTATTTATAAATGACATTAAATGAAAAAATATACTTATAAACATGTTAATAGTTAAAGTTTTTCTATTTGTATTAGAAGGTCTTTATTATATGCTTTTTTTGGTGACACAGGCTCTCATGAATTTTAGACTCGCTTCAAACTCACTATATAGTTGAAAATAACCTTGAACTTTGTGTGTGGGTGTCTGTATTGTGTAGTTTTACATTTTTGTGTGTGTGTGTGTAGGAGTTGGTTCTTTTCACCAACCCCATGGATTCTAGGGACTGAATCAAGTACTTTTACTCACTGAGACATCTTGCTAGCAGCTGAAGTTAATGGTGATCCCCAGCCATAGAGCCTGTGTGGTGGTCAGAGGACAACTTGGGAGTCAGTTTGGGTCTTCTGCATGTGTGTCCTGGAACTGAACACAGGGCATCAGGTTTGTGCTTCTGCCTGCTGAACCATCTCACCAGCCCTGCTGGGTGTTCTGTGTTGTTGCTTGTTTGCTCGGAGTCAGGGTCTTCAGTAGCCCAGGAGCTGGCCTTGTATGTGCTAACCTTGAAACTTGAAACCTTGAAACTTCTGTTCCTCCTGCCTCTACTCCCCGAGTCTGTGTCACTGCCCAGTTTATGCAGTGCCCAGGAGCCAAGCCATGGCTTCCTGTGTGTCAGGGGAACACACTGCCCTCTGAGCTGTGGCTCTACATCTGTCATGTGACTGCTGCGCTCGCCTGTTTTCATGAATGCTAATCCTTAGAGAGGCTTTCGGCTTGTTAAGAGCTTCTTCTTGGTAGTTATTTAGAGACTTTGGAAATATAATAAATTATGAGCTAACATGAAATATTGAGCTTTCAACTTAAGATCTGGGGGAAGACAGCTTTAGCGTTTTTTCTTATTTGAGGTTTTTATTTAAGTGATTGTCAAAACAGAAAATAAGAGTTGAAGAATACTCCTCTCTTGGGTACATTGTTATTTTAGCTGTTAGATGTTTCTTTTCTCTACTGCAGACTCAGTCCTCCTGTTCTTCCGCTGTGCTCCCTAAAGGAAATGCAACTGTCTGTGGACAAATTCTTTAGACTGGAACCATCCGATGTTACCAATGGTTGCTTTCTTTCTATTTTAACAAGAGAGGTAAGGGAGAAAAATCCTAATGCATGACATCCTTTGAAATTGAAAACAACAAACTCTCTTCACTGGCACCCACTTCATGACTATTTTGCCATGGTTGCTTGTATTTATACGAATATAAATATAGGGTCTTGTGTAGCCCAAGAGCTGGCCTTGTGTGCTTGTAGCTAGCTTTGCCCTTGAACTTTTGTTTCTCTGGCCTCCACTCCCCAGTTTATACAGCGCCCCGGGCACAGGATTATCGCTACACAGCGCACAATCCCAGCTCTCCACGCTTCTCCTCAGTCTTCCTCTTTGGCTTGCCCTCCACCCCACCTCTTCCAGCAGTTTGCCAACTGCCTAGTGCATCTTCCTTAGTGTATAAGAAATAAGCAGGGTAATTCTTATGAGGTTTGAAAATGAGGAAGTTGAACTAAGAAAAAAGTTATTTCTGGGGTTTATGAGTTATGTTAGGGAGTAAGGCCTAAATAACATTTACTTTAGTATGTTTTAATTTTCACTAAATCGCTGACAAATATTTAAAATTTGTGCACTGATGGGGTCCCCCCCCCCCGTCTTAACAATTGCTGTTTTCATTGCAGCGAGACCCATCTGAGACAGTGTCTGTGAAGGATGTTCTGGCCCGAGCTGCTGCCAAAGGTCTACTGGATGGGGTTGAGCTTGGGAAGACATCCAAACGGGAGAAGAAGAGAAAGAAATCTAAAACATCATTGTCCAAAGCTCCTACTAATGACAACAATGACATCCAAATGAAAATCACCGAGTTCATAAGTCAAGAAAGTAAAGCGAGTACTTCCCGAGGCGAGGCATTAACTAAAACACCTCTCCCGCCAAAAACTGGCTCCCAAGGGGGCACTTCCTCCCAGGTCAGAAAACCCAAGCCTGGCACCAATTCTTTACTGACCACAATGATGAAGACTACTTATTCTTCCAGGCCAGAAGACAGGCAGGTGACCTTGAGACGAAGGCCAGAAGGCAAAGTGATTCCTCTGAAGGCCGTTGAGATTGTTTTGCCTCCAGTGATGTTCCCATTGTCGAGTTCCCAGGGCCCCCGAGCTCAGATGCCAGCAAACCGCGTCTACTATCGCTTGGTTGGATCAAAGGTTGGCACGCATAGCTATGTTACACCACCAGCAACCAGAAGAGTGGAGAAGGCTAAGGAGAGCACACCTTCCTCCTGTGTCAGGCATCCTAGACCATGGCTTTGACTGTGCAGCCCTTCCTACAGGCTGGCTGGGATTTCTTTCCATTCAGACACTATTACTGGGGCTTCTGGTCACTTAGTATCTTCCCCTGCGACTTTACCTCCATGAATGAAGACAGAAGCAGTGATGGAGGGAGCAAGCGAAGGTGTCGTGTCACCAGCTCAGTGCTAATGTGTTTTAGGATGCCCAGCTGCAGATTCCTGGGAGGGAGTGTGGACTAAGCAGCTGGCTTCCCTGAAGAGGGCAGAGTGCCTCCCAGCAGGCTTCTCTGCAGACTTCATTGAGGGGCTTGGTAGAAATTCCTCAGATACAAAGAATGGTGTCCTCTCCTGCCTGCCCCAGCTCCAGCCAGGAACCTGATCCTGCTCCTTAGCCAGGAAGTTACTGTGCTCGAAACCTCTGGGATCCCAGTTGAGGCCAGCTTTTCCCTTTAGCACCCCACTGTTCCCCAAACAGGGCACGCCAGAAGGTTCTGCAATGGACTGAGCTTTGACTAGGAGTAGGGAGCCCAGTACCAGGTGTGCGCAGTCTGGATGGCCATACAGAAAACAATGTTTCTGGAGAATTTCCAGAATCCCGAGTAGACTGCACACAATAATCCCTTCCTTCTGTTTATGCCAAACATTGTTGGAACAAGGACAGCGAGCAAATTTCTACCTAAGTATTCTTGTTCTGAGAAAGAGGTCTAACTGTTGAACACAAGCAATGTATCATTGGAAAAAACGCAAAGATTTCTGATTCTATGCAAAGATCAGGTGACACAGCCAAATGTACAAGTCATTTTGACGGCACACAGTGCTCAAACCTTGGTAACTCATTTCTGATGCACAATTACAATATATTGTAGCACTATGTTAATACATTAAACGTCAATTACTCTTAGCTATATTAACAATTGTCTACCAATATTGACATGATTATCATTTCTGGGTCTGATTTTTTTCATCATGGCAACAGAAATTGTTTGACATTAAATAAAGTTATGACTAAAAATCTTATTTTTAAAGAGTTCTGACACATTTGGAGTTTGAATGTAAGCTTTATCTTCAGAATTCAGCTGTGGAGAAGCATGAGCGAGTGCCAAACGCTCGGTTAGGCACCAGGACAGCAGCAGACTGGGTTCGGTAGGCTTCAGCTCCAGAGGTCTTTGGCTCACTTGAAGTGGGAAGGACAAAGGATTGGTGGGTTCTCATAGAAGTTTTCTTTCAGCCAAAGATTTATATTTCTCATTAAAATCTGTGAGTCAAGAAGATGAGCTGATGCTTCAAGAGGCTTATATTTATATTCCAAAGAATTCTTGTCAGTTATGACTCTTAAAACACAGAGAACTTAGGAAACAGGCAGAAGGGTTCTCTCCCAGTTTCAGCCTAGCCCGAGCTGAACGGAAAGAGGCTATCTAGGCTGGGATGCGACCCCGTGGTGGAGCCCGTAGTTAGCACGGATCAGGTGCTAGTTTCCATCCCCAGACCTACAAGCCACAACCCCACGCTGCTTCCATTGCTTAGGTATGCTACTGAGATAGAAAACACGCAGGTCTTTATGTTTCGAGGTGCAGCCTAATTGACCACCATTCAGAGGGGAGCTGCCCTTTTAGCCCAGCAGTGGGAGCTCAGGCTGAAAACCATTCCCCCTGGTTTGAGATCTTTATTTTCAAGTGTATTTTCTGGGTCAACCCTTTGCCTTAGAGCAGCTAAGGATACTGTTTACTCTCTAGCAGAGTGTGCTTCCGTCGCCACTGGCAGCCACTTCAGAGTCTTCTCACTTGCAGCTCAGCGCTAAACTAGCTTCCTCTCTGCACATTTGAGGAGATTCTCAATGGACCTACTCATCTACTAAGCCTGTGTGCTCTTCTCTGGCAATCTTCTTGGAAAGACAGAATCAATCAATTACTGGTAGAGTGAGAAGGAAAACAGGATAAAAGCAACATGAGAAAACTCTAGTGAAAACTGCGGATTACAGTCTTTTAATTTGCATTTTACTTTCTTGAGTTTCTTAAAGTGTTGCAAAGTAAAAAAAACATATAGTATTTAAATACCACAGTAACAGTTTATGTATTTTTTTCATTTCATTTATTTACTTTGTGGAGCTGGGGATTGAGCCCAGAGTCTAAACAAGTTCAGATTTTTACCCAAAACTATTACCAGTGTAAAACCCCTGGAAGCAAGATGAAATGCCGTTCCTTGAGAGTTACTGTCTTTAGCAGCACAAGGGAGGGTGGAATGTGGTGGCACACATCTGTACACATCTGCAATCCCAGTACTCAGGAGGCTGGGGCAGGAGGATCAGCATGAATTCAAGGCCAGTCTGGCTTACTGCCAGATTGATCTCAAAGACAAAACAACACGACACAGCAAATGAACGACTTGGGCATATACTTTTAATTACTCGTCTTCTGTGTATCAGGGAGTTAACACCAGATCCAACTGACTCTCTGGTTACCCCCTTTCATTTTGGATTCAATGAACTGCCCACTTCCATTCTTGATTCTTACAAGAACGAAAGGCAGACCTTGTGTGCGTGCTGAGATACCTTAACCCTATGACACTGCTTACAAAAAATTCCCATTGATGACTGGATGGGTTTCTGTGTTTGGAACGCCAGCTCTTTACTGACCGAAGAGTAAGGGAAGAGCAAGTCCTTACAGTCACCAGCTCATTCTCACCAGGTAGGAAAGGCAAACACTAATGAAAGCAGAATCTTACATTACTAAAATGATTTTTAAAAAGTTTAATTTGAAGTAAGAATAATACAAAAATAAAATAACGACTGTAGAGACACTAGGTTTGCATCTGTTTCTTATATAAGTGGCCGTGCTGGCAGAGAAACGAGTCAAACCTCGTACGCAGCTACATTTATTCTCACAACATTTTACATTTAAATGTGCAAACGTGGTCAACAGAAAAAGGCATCAAAAAGAAAACAAGACGTCCTTTTAGGAGGAAGCGGCTGATACGGCTGCCTGGCAATACTCTCACAGTTGGTGCAAGCAAAGATCTTTGCCTTGAAGTGCAACCCTCCCTCCCCCCTCATGGTTCCAAGGCTTAAACTCAGAGCCCTGCACATCTTACACAAGCGCTCTACCACTGAGCCACACCCCCAGTATGCCGAAACAAGTTCACTTGCTTTCTGACTGGCTGTGAGCATGTCGGATGTGAGGAGGTGAGGTTAAACCCGGCCACTTGAGAGCTTTTGGCTTGATTAAATTGTGCTAATGTTAGCACAATTTCCCCACATTTCCCCACATGGTTTGTGAAATCTTGCGTTGCAATGCTCGTACAGGAAGTGTGCCCTAGAGTAAGGGAAGCTTTGGGGCTACACGTAAGTGGTCCTGTTCTGAGTGGTTTGTTCTGTGTCCTTCTTAAATGTCTAATGTGTATTAAAAAAAATAGCAGTGCCAACAGTTATATCACCAAGAATTTGTTTTAATGGAAATGGGTCTAATGTCCCTTCATGCAGTGAGACAGACAGACAAACAAATGAAACAATGGTTCCAATTAGCCATGGGTGATCCTGAATCCAGGTGGAAACGAAGGGCAAGTGGATGGATATGTAGCTCTTTGATGACGTCACGCAAGTTGTGAAGGATATAAAAACAAAGCACCGCACAGTGCCTTAGTCTATCTACGAAGACATGGTCTTAGCCATAGGCATGTTGGCTACCACGGTGATGCTGCCCCGGAGCACAGGGAAGGTGGGCAGAGCACTCCTACCTAGTTGCTTTTAAAAAATAAAAGGAACTTTAAGCATTCTGCCCTTGCTTCTACATATTCCAATAAAAATGTGACTACAAATCATTACAAAACCACCTTGTAGGCGATGTAGTTCACTGAGATTAATTAGACCCAGGTAACTGACGTTATACCCGGGAAAGAGAATACATTAACACAACAATGCGCCATATTTCAGTAAAAATAGAATAAATAAAATAAAAATATTTTAAGCTGTATTTAACAAGTTAATTAAAAAAATGCTAAGACACACAAGGCTTAGTGAACACGGCTGCCTGTTCCCGAATCCCGGATCTAAAGAATGCATAGATAACCAAAGTCACTAAGATCTCAGGTAAAACACTGGCACCCTTTCACCAACAAACGCAAACATACTTTCATACATACTTTTTGGCCATGGCAGAAAGTTGTCTGAATACACTGTTTAACATAATTCATTTTACAAAAATCAACCTGCATTTAGTAGGCAAAGCTATTTTCAAAACAAAACAGCCGCAGTAAGAGTTTTTTTTCCCTGTGTAAAGGCTATCATTCCTCTTACTGAGTCCTAAAATTGCATATATAAATCAGTTTGCTACTTAAAGCTAGCTCAGTATTCTTGATCCCGAAAACAAACAAATGTAGGTCTTAAAGACGAACAGGGTTTGGATGGAGACGTCCTATAGAAACAGGGATTACTTTAGAGTTTTGAAGTGGAGTGCATTAAAACATTTCACCATGGAGCTCAAAATGAGAGACTGTAACTGGATTCTGGACAGTTTTTCTCTGGGCACAATAAGGTTTTCTTAACTCAGAAATCTCTCAGATGGCACTAGTTACTTCAGCTAGTATGCAAGTTGGCACCAAGTATTAATGCATCTTTTTCTCAAGGAACATCACTTTTATTGTAGTGTGTGGATGCCAGAGAACAGTCCAGGTTCTCTGCATCTGATGCCATGGGTTTTCTGAGGGACCCACAGGTGGAACATGCTCACTTCAACGCAGTCTGTGGCTGCTAAGTGCCACAGTCGGGAAGGTTTCTACACAGGTGATGTAATATCTAGAAAATCTCAGCTTAGGAAGGCTGCTGAGGACAGACATTTGTCCTCTACAACATGTTTGAGGGACCGAGAAAGGACAATGGTCTTAACAATAAATGCCACTGTGTAGATTAACTGGACGTTTTCCCTAACACACTTGGGGATTCTGAAATTGCCTGATGGTATTTTCATTATCTGTTCTGTGTATAGACCTAGAGTCATCTGTGAAGGGTCTTCCTGACTGTGTGGAAGAGGCATAAGGTGGCAAAAGCTGGGAGACGTGGTCCTGGTTCTGGCTCTCAGGAACTTGGGTGAGATCCTTGGCCACTTAGCCTCTTGGTACAAAACCCTGTGTATTTGATTTCTTCAGTGAGTTTGGTACCTTTTCTACCTTGTAAGGCTCGACTGGGATAAAACTGTGGACATCTGCAGAGCAGCACATAAACACAAAGCATTACTTTTATAATGATATTAATTTTGATATTAAAAGTAAACAAGAGTAACATAAGACTGATCTTTGCAACCTCCTTTTAAAATAATGTCAACAAGAGTCTAAATTTGTGTATCTTTATAGTTAGGTTTCTTAGCTACATAAAAAGAGGCAAGAAAATGATATTTGGGGAACGCTATCAAACAATCCATTATTTCTGTGTATATTGTGCTCAGATAAGAAAAAATTAAATCTTTTGAAAGTAAAATGGAAAAATAGAAGTTTTAAAACATATCTAGTCAAGTCTTACCAAATTTCTAACATTAAATACATAAGTTCAAGAAAAGTACAACTTAAATTTGTTGCCATGGACACTGTATGATGGCTAGACAGCTCTCTGGACAAAAAGCATAGCGAAAGCTTGTGGCAGATAGGGACTCCTAGGAGGACATTACCTCCAGGATGTGAACTAACAAGAATCACACAGTGAGAGCTAAAATCATAGTGTGTGACGGAGATAAAAATGACATTTCCTCAACTCTAAATTGCATATTAGCTCGTCAAACTAAGGATGGAAAGTGTAGGAATATTTCACTTTCGGGTGTGGGTGGAGAATGGCCATAGCATACTTCAATTCCCTAGCTGCATTGTACAATGTAAGGCAGAAGTTTGAAATATGTCCCATCCCAAATGTATTATGAATATGCTAATCTCTCTCTCTCTCTTTTTAAATAACCAGTTTGAAAACCATCTGAAAAGAAAGGCTATGTTTTTTGCTTGATTTTTAATTCCTCAAATTTAGTTTTCTATCAATTTTAAAGTTTTCCTTTTCCCAGCACCCCAAAGACATGAAGGGGTGTCCATGCATCAGAGATCTCGCTGAGGAAAGTGGCTGGTTAGTGTCTGCACTGATGCCAACAGCCAGTTTTTGTCAACCGACAGGTTCACTTTTATGAAAAACTAAAACCCAAATGTTCTTTTTACAGGAATTCAATGGTATCTGTCCCTCGGGTTCTGAATGTTTTAAAAGCTGAAAACAAGGCAAAGTGCCAAGGGACCCCAAGGTTGCTTGTGACAGATCCAACCAAGAGGACAGAAAATGAACCTGGGAATCATTCACTCCAAGGATGCAGCATTAGTTCTCTAGGAAGGGTGCGGCCACATTCTTCAGAGAGTGTGTGAAGTCCTGCTCACAATATTTACAGTAAAAGACCTTCCACTGCTCAGGATGGAACTTACGGGAACAGAAAACAAAAACAACTCATGCTTCTTTTCATAGCACATGGTGGTGGCAAGACGCGGTCACATGCTTGTCTTAACACTGTTTGGTTAAGGATGAATTCTCTGGAGACAAAGCATCAGCAACTGAATGGAAGGCCAGCTGTCGGCTTCTTTAGTGTAGACGTTTGCTCTTCAGGTAAAAGTGACAGAATCCTGGAGCCCAGAGCTGCTAGGGCGTTTCTGGGACGGGGCGTTTCTGTTTCAATGTGTCAATGAGCGATAAGACCCCTCGTTTTACGTTAGTTGTGACTCTTCTGGTCACTGAGTCCGCTGGCGGGGGTGGAGGTCGGACTTTCTGTGAAGGTGGCCTGGCTACCAAGCACTTCTGATATCGCAACTGGAATAAAACAAGCAAGCAGCAATTTAGGTAATAGTATTTCTTCTTGGTTGTTGTGTTCAAAAGTTGATGGCCCAACTTCTAAATATAAATCTAGGAGTTCATCACCACTACCACCAGCACCACCACCAACCCCCCACCAGCACTATTGCCACCACTACTAGTACTATTACCATCATTACCACCACCAACCACCACCACAAGTACCACCAACACTGCCATTACCACCCCCCCCACCCACCAGCATCAGCACCACCCTCCACCCCTGAGGTGGGATTCCCCTCTGTATGCTGGGAATACCACTGGTGAATAAAAGAAACTGCCCTGGCCTGTTGATAGGAAAGAGCTTAGGTAGGTGGGGAAAACCAAACTGAATACTGGGAGAAAGGAGGCAGAGTCAGAGAGAAGCCATGTAACCGTTGCCGGAGACAGACATGCTGAAACTTTGCTGGCAGGCCATGAACTTGTGGTGATGCACAGATTAATGGAGATGGGTTAAATTAAGATGTAAGAGTTAGCCAATAAGAAGCTAGAGCTACTGGGCCAAGCAGTGATTTAAATAATATAGTTTCTGTGTGACTATTTCAGGGCTGAGCAGCCAGGAACGAAACAGGCAGCCCTTCCCCAACACACCCCCACCCCATCTCTACCAGTAATACTATTACCACCATCACCATCTGGTCTACCACAGCTGCCACTCATCACCATTACACCTGCCACCACTGCTCCCTATCCCCCCTCCATACTAGCATTTCTATTGTGTGGTAGGGAAGACTGACCCAGGTCCTTGTATATGCGAGGCAAGGGCTGTACCCCTGAGTGCATCTGCATTCCAGATTCATTTCTTTCTTAATGTGGGATGTTTTAAATTCCCACAGCTGTTTGGCTTCTCCCACCCGTCCTTTCTGCCCACTGCTCACAGTCAACAGCTAAGCAAATGAAAAGGATCAGTAGAGAGAGGGCGTTAACTAAGCTTTCCATCAGACATGGACATCCAGGAAAGTGTAGGTGACATGGCATGATAGGAAGGGCACAGTCTGCATCCAGGCTGTATTGCTTATGAGCTCTAGGAACCCAGCCATTGCATCTCTCCAAGTCTCAGTGTCTCTGACTATAGAGCAGTTGAGAATTACAAAGTAAACTGTAGAAAGCCTTAGATAGGCCTAGCAACATGGATTTGTTCCTGTCCCTGTTTCCTGCTGTAATAGAAAATGTTGTGATGAGATTTCAGTTATCTCTTTTACCTAAAAGTATAAACCCTAAGAGATTAAAAAAACAAAAAACCAAACCAACACCTACCATTAGCATTGGGAACACAGGCATATCTATCCTCCAGAAATATAGCAACACAGGCCTGCTGAGATGGCTCGGCGGGTAAAGGCACTTGGTTTTCAAACCTAACAACCCGACTTTGACACCAGAAACCCGCAGCAGGAAAGAATGAACTCCCCAGTGTTGTCCACCGACTTCCACACGTGGCAACTGTGCACTGGCACTCCCTTCCTCACACACACCATATACACATATACACTAATAAAAACTCCTTTGTTGTTTTTCGAGACAGGGTTTCTCTGTATAACAGCCCTGGCTTTCCTGGAACTCTCTCTGTAGAGCAGGCTGTCAGACTCAGAGAGATCCAACTGCCTTGGCCTCCCAAGTGCTGGGAGGTGTGTGCTACCACCTGGCAACAAAAACTTTTTAAAGAGAGAACTACATCAACATAGCCTGCTTGCTTTTGAACTAGTAGAAAGTTAAATAATTCTTCAGTGTTAGACGAAAAGGATTATGTTTGTCATTTCTTTCTGATCTCTAAAGTCAAGTTAAAGGTCTATTGACCCTCGGCATAGTTATAGCTGCTTCTCCCTCAAACACATGAAAACACTCACCAAAAAATGGGACGGGTTTCAAATGCTCTCTCATGTCCCACAGGTCAGAAAACTCAGTACACACAAAAGGGTGGTTTACCACATGTCTGCTCTATGGAGAACATTTTGCTACGTCTGCATCACCAATCACATGCTTCTTAAAGCATCACTTAATCAGCAGGTAAGTGTGGCAATATTAAACCCTGGACTTGAAATTTCAAATAGTAGCTTTGTATGCATATCGTGAATCAAAATTGCACATAACTGATGGAATTCATAAATAAAGAATCCGCTCTGACCTCTTTTAAATTCCATGAAAGTGTCTTCACTTAGGCCTATATAGCACAGCTGCAGAATGGGCCTTAAAAGGGAATTCAAAAGAATGTGTCACTATCATATCTCTGCTCGTATCAATCCATGCATAAGTATTCCAGATGGAGAAGGGCATGGATTTGACTGAAGAAAGGTACCTCTCCCTGCATTGGGGAGAACTGGATTCAGAGCGTGGTGGGAGCTTAGATTGTACCCACGTGCCTTCTACCACACTGCCTGAGCTACTCCAGCTGGTTGCATTAATAAAATTTTTATTAAAAAAGTGTTTTCAAGTGGAAAAATGATTCTGGGGATCTGGAAAAACAAACCTGTAGCCACTGATAAAACTAATTAGCTGTCATTAGCATTTAAAATGTATAATTAAGAGTGAAAGCCATTCATTTTAGACCCAAACCATCTGTTACGCTCCATTTCAATTTTGTAAAATATCTAGTTTTCTCGCTTGACTGAAAGAGCACTTGTTTATTTCCCATGGTCCCTTCCTCCCATCTACACCTGGTTCCCAGGTCCCACCTCAACTCCTACACTCCCCTGCTCCTCCCCCACAGCCCTGCTCCTGAATACTCAGGCTGGTGAGCATTAGCATCCTGTGTGCACAGCACTTAGAGAAAACAACCCTCCCACTGAGGACCAGTGAGTGGGAAGCAGATGGAGTGTGGATCCCAGGTCTCCCTCCATCCCTCCCTCCCTCCCTCCTTCCCTCCCTCCCTTCCCTTCCCTTCCCCCCACTCAATAGTCTCAAAGATTAAAAAAAAGGGTGTGTGTGTGTTTATCATGTGCTATAGGACACACATGGAAGTCAGAGGACAACTTGTGGGAATTGGTCTTTTCTCATGTGGGCTCCACGTCTCAAAAATTAGCTTTCCAGGTTTGGTAGCAAGTGACTTTACCTGCTCACTGGCCTCCATAGGTATCGGTAGCCAATTTGCTCTTTTCCTATCCTGTTGTCTAAATAGTCATCAGTGTCCTTCACCATGGGAAGGCAATAATACCTGAGACAGAAATCTAGAAAAAGAAGCTAGAATGTACAGACCATACCAGATGTCGGGGGTTTTTTTTTTCCTGTGTTTTTTTTTTTTTTTTAAATTCAGAACTCATTTTGGGGACAGCACGACAATTGGCTTGGGTGTGATTTATGATTTCTTGGATTGCGCAAGTAAAAACGAGGCCAAATGCAGCCTTGCAAGACATGGCCTGTGTGAGAAGAGAAAGATGTCAAGAAAATAGCAGAAGGAGCTGGTGATGAGAGTGAAGGAGGGGGCGCTTCCACGGCCACGGCCACGGCCACGGCCACACTGTGGCTGGCAGAGGCAAAGCAGGGGAGAGTCTGTGGTGATGGTTCTGCCAGGTGCTGCAAGCTTCCACATAGAGGACTGATAATTGCAAAACCTTAAAGACAAACAAACACACAGAAGTGCCGTAGGCAACAGGTAGTTTTTAACACCTATTGGTAGTTTTCACAGAACGACTGTCTTATGTGTGGTCTGTCATTCACATTGACATACATGTCATTATAAGGCACATGATTCACGTGGCTCCTTTAGCGCAAGAAAGTGTGCAGATCGCCTCCATCCTAAACAAACCAAGCTCACAGACTGATGGAGGAAGGTCATTGGTTAATTAAATAAAGAAGCTGCTTGCCCTGATAGGTTAAAACATAGGTGGGAGGACTACACAGAACAGAATGCTGGGAGGAAGAGGAAGTGAGGTCTCCTCTCGGGGGCAGACGCCTCAGAGAGACACGATGCTCCACTCTTGCGGGCAGAGGCGAGAGCTCTGCTCTCTGAGGCACATGCGATGAAGCCCCAACCTAGGATGGACGTAGGCTAGAGGCACACCTTGGGGTGCTACAGCAGATTATTAGAGATGGGCTAGTCCAGGTGCGAGAGTTAGCCTAGAAGAGGCTACATAGAAATGGGCCAAGCAGTGATTAAAAGAATACAGTGTCCGTGTAATTATTTCAGGTAAAGCTAGCCTTGCGGGCAGCAGGGTGCTGGGGATGCAGCCCCGCCACTCCTATTACTACAACAGACCAGCCCTCGACAGACTTTCCCAGCTCCCACTTTCAGAGTCTTTCTCCCTTTGTCGAACCCCTTCTCAGTCTGGTGTAGTCTCCCCCACTTAGAGCTCTTTCCACACTACTATGGGGCTTGGGATTTTATGTCTCTCCCGCTACACTGAGCTCCCTGATTCACATGGCTTTCTGGGGGCTGTGCAGAGCTCCCGGATCTACACTTGGGGCTCTCCGGGGTCGTAGCAGAGGGGACTCCTCACACAAGGTAGTACTCCATCTCACTGATCATGGCCTCGTTAGCTCTCTTCCGGCTGCCTCCTGCCGAGGCCCCCTCCTTGTCTCTCTAGTCTCCACGCTGGCAGCCCGGGTTGATCACTGCACCTCAAGCTGTACTTTAAACTTGCCCTCACGAGGCAAGGTCTCCAGGAAGAGGGACTGTCTTCCTTTTGGATGGAATACTATTTTAAAACCTAAGTCGGAGCTGGTAGCGGTGGCGCATGCGCATAGTTCCACTGCTGGGAAGGTTGAGAGTTTAGAAAGTCTAGGCTACAGTGAGTTCCAGGGCAGCCTGAGCTACTGTGAGACTTTATCTCAAAACACCAAACCCAAATCCAGAAAAATCCCAGAAGCTAGAGATGACCAATTCCTACTTGGTAATCTTTCCTGGAGAGACCAACTTCAGCCTTTCATGACAAGGGGTCCTGTTTCTTCTACCAGTAACAGCGACTATCACTAGACCGTGCCCGGGACATCAGGCTCTAGTGCCTACCTTCCCAGTTCCTTTGCTCTGACCAGAAGAGTTCCAGTGTGTGTAAGAAAGGTTCCCAGAGCACATCTGCTCAACGAAGAGATGCTTACGTCTCAAATCAGACATCCTGTGAAGTACTCAGGCCTTGTAAGCCAGCAGCACGGGGCCGACTCTAGTCTGCTACTTACTGATCACTATAAAGTACGGGGCTTTGGGAGTTAGACGTTATCCATTAGATATAGGATTTCCACTCTAATTTACAGCATCTAGAACAAGAAGGACAGGGAAGGTGGAGCAAAAGGCGGGCTCCCTCACCATGCAGGCAGCCTGGACGGCTTCTGACACGTTGGCGGCATTCGGCTCACACCAAAACACGTGGCACTCAAAGCGCTGGTTCCCAGTGTCCATGATGAAGGCAAATGTGTGGACATCCTTCCCGACACCCATGAAGGACAGAAACCGCACTCGACACTCCACCAAGATTTCCTCTTCGCTCTGTAAGAGACATGGTTCAGCACCCGTGCTCTCTGGGAAGTCAGACAGCTGCCAGCAAAAAAAAAGTCAGAACTTAAATACTTCAGAGAATTCCGCTTACAGAGCCTGGTAGGATTTGCATCTTATTAGAAAGTCAGAACCAAGAGGCCACCACTGCCGTGGGTATCTGATCTCACAGTGAATGACCCCACTGCTGTGGAAAGGGATGTGTGTCCCATTCTCTATCCACTGCAGCCCACATCCGTTCTTCACTATGTGAAGAACAATGTCACATAGACTTCTATAGACTGCCCAACGCAGGGCCCTCGGTGGCTCAGGACCCCTTTGTCTATGTGAACCTTTGTCTATGTGTGTCCATGAGTAAAAGATTCACATGTCTCGCTCCGCTGTTTTTTATTCAAGCACCAAATCACATCCAACACTGTGGAAGACAAAATGCTGCTAATCAACACATTCTTTGTCAATTCACTCCCCCCTCCTCTTCTCCCCACACAAGGCAGCATAAAGACGTGTGTGGGATTCGTTTCATAGCTGACATCCACGGCAGGCAGCAACCACAGGCAATTTGTGAGTTAGTAAACACAGCTAGAATGCCAGCTCTCAAACTGTAAACTCTCTGGCTTGTTAAATATTCATTCATTTCACAGGCATCCTACCCTGGGCAGGGAGGTCAGGAGGTTTGCAGAAGAAATGCTGGGGTTGGAATCTGGGAGAGAGGGTGTGGACAAAGGGGTGTGGTACACGGAGGGAGCTGCACCAGTCAGAACACCGCAGTGGGGGAGGGCACCACAACACGCTTTAGGAGTGAAATCCAGAACGAGGGGAGAGGAAGGCAGGCTGAAGAGGATTGTTCACCGACAACAGTGAAGTGGTTTTGACAGTGACCTGCTGGTGGCGGAAGCTGGGACATGCTTATGACCTGAGGTCTTCCCAGCACAGGGCCTTCTCACACCTTGGTAAAGGAGGCTGAACTCAGACCATCTGGCTTGAAGGCCCGGTTCTGTGCTTCCAATTTGATCTTAGCCAAGTAACTCTGTTCAGTCACCCTGACGGGATAATCTGGGTTGAGGCGAACGCCGGCCTGTCAGGATGACCAATGATCTGTTCTCCAGAAGTCATATATATCATTGGGCTTCCCGAATAAAGCAACGTTTGCACCCAACTCCAGACAGCATGGCCTAGTCCACATCAGAGCCCTCATAACAAAACTGAAAGGCACAGTAAGCTACGGCTAATGCCACCTGTCACCTTGAACCATTTCAATCTCTCAAGCAAGCGAGGAAGGCAGAATGGAGGTATCAGAATAGGAGTTTCCAGGTCCTGAGGGAGGCAGGATGAGGCCCAGACAAAGTCCCAAATCTTCTATAAACGTAGGCCATTTTAATCACAAGTCAATATCACCCCCAAGCGGCCAAGCCCAGTGTCCTCTCAAGCTCCTCACCTTCTCACTGATGACGGTGACTGTGGCATCGGCCACGTTCATGTTCACCGAAGGCCAATCCTCCTTGCTGGATGAGGTCATCAGACTTTCTATGGCACTGTTCAGGGTGTCCATGCCTACACAGGGAAAGGATAATTAAAACTTCACTCTCTAATGCAGGCCCAGTCATTCAGGAACAGCCAGACCCAGGTTGGCCTTTGTAGTTCCTGGGGTCAGGCCACCTTACTGCTTTATCCTCAAGTTTGCTCAGAAGAAAAAAAGCCAGTTTTTCCAATAGAGAGTCCTGGGTACTTCCAGGGATGTGTGTGTATGTTTGTGCCTGCATGTCTGCATGCATACATGTGTGGTGTGTGTGTGTGTGTCCTGTCTATGAGACTATGATGCTCCAACCTCAAGCCTGCCTTTGAGAGCCTGAGGAAGGAGACCCAACAGAAGCCAGCATCTACCAAAGTATCAGACCCTTCCCCATCACACTGACATTTAGTCAGGGAAGAGTTGATGGCCCCTTTACAGATGCTGTCCAGTGGGGTTCCTTTGCTAGCTGTAGAATAAGTAAGCTCAGAACAAGCTAAATCTGTTTATTGTGCGTGAGAGCACATGACATTGTGTGCGTGTGTCTGCAGACAACTTTCCAGCTGTCCTGCGCCCCCTGAGCTATCTGGCCTGCTCAGGAGTGACAACTTCATTGTGACATAACTCGCACAGAATTCACTCTTTTTAATGCATACCACCCAACGGTTTTCGGTCTACTCATAGGGGAGTCATCAAATCAATTTTAGCATATTTTCAGCACCCCTGTAATACTTAGTGGGCACTCTCTATGTTCCCTACAACCTAGCCTCGAATCCATTCCTCCTTTCTGTCTGGTTCTGGGGCCTTGCCTATTGTCAATACTCCTGTTAAGAATCCTACACAGAGGACTCTTTTGGGGCGGGAGAGGTGACTTCTTTGATCCATCTCAATGTTTCAAGGGTCACACGTGCTGAGACATGTTTCTTTACTTTTTTTCTTGCCAGATAAAATTCCATTATCGGAAAGGTGATGGGCATTAGGAGTGTCTTTACTTTTGAACAAATGCTACTAGGAATGTTTTTATAGCTTTGGCGGGGAACAAAGCTACCAGTTTCCTTGGGTATGTGTTTGAGGGCAGAACTGCCCAGTCAAACAACAGTTAAGGTCTTTGACCCTCTGAGGAAGTGCCTAACGGCGCTCCAGAGAGCATTTCACTTCCCCCCAGACCTCCGACTTCTCCAGGGCCTTTTCCAGTCACAGAGAAGCTACAGCTTCTCTGTGAGCTAAGGCAGGTGGAACACCTCAGTTCCTGGCACCAGGGTAGGACATACCACTATGGGTCACTGTGTAAAGATATGGGGACTCCATCAGTCTTTCCCACCTGTCTCCAGTGGGCAAGAACGGAGGCAGGAGCCTGACCCCAAAGCCGAGAGCTAGAGCACTCTACAGTCCTGGGCTGCTCATCCCTGGAATGCTGGGACAACAGAAAACACACACCTGTTCCCTTGGAGTGTTGCATGCTGCATGCTTCTCTGCATGCTGGACCACACATCAAGTCAAGGTTAGCTTGCCCCCACCACCTACGTGACCAGGATGATCATGTGTCCAGGCTGGTGTCACCACAGAGGCACGAGTCAGGGTTAAGATGAGGAATGATACAGTGGCCCTCACCCTCCCGGCTCTTGTAAGCTTTGGAAGCCTTGCCCAGTTGTACCTACCAACAGGTCTGTCCACAGGTAACATGCCCAGGTACTGCACGTGGAACTTCTGCACCAGTTCTGTCTTTGGTGTTGGAAAATCTACTACAGGGAACAAAAGCAGTGTGTTTCTCAGTAGTTCTAGGGTACGGGGAAAGCCAGCTGTCCATCTGGAATCTGCACGCCCAGATGGCGACCCATACCAGAACACCCTGTTCCCGGACGTTAGTTCTATAACGACAGCATTTCCCGACTCCAGACGTAGGTAGGGGCTTTGCCAGCCTAAACCCTACTGATCTCTCTTTCAAGGTGAAATGCTTAGGAAGGCAAAACCCAGTATGCTAAGTCGTTCATGTGCTAAGAAACAGCTTTTCGTGCCCTATTTGTTAGGCGTGGCTGGTGCCCGAAGAAAGTTTATATACATTATATATACAAAGGATATAGATAATCAAAGACACGGAAGAAGCAATGCAGTCCCCCAACTAACAATCTGTAGATGTTTAAACTAGATAGTCCTTACCCCCACGGTAATACATGGGATTAAACAAAACAAAACAAAAACTCTGCTACAATATTCTCTAATTTGTTCAACAGAAACAAAAAACAACTTCCCTGTTCAATACTTTTGAACTCTGTCCCCTTGGGGCCTGGAACACACACTCATCGTCCCCCTCCCCCACCCAGGCAGGGTCTCACCATGCAGCACCCAGGCTGGCTCACAGTTCTACTGACTCTACGTCCCAAATTCTAGAGATTGGATTCTAGGATGGAGGCCACCATGCCTGATTTTAAGGTCTATTTTTATTTTATATGTATGAAAGGTTTAGTTAGCTTGCATATATGTGCAGCACATGCGTGCAGTCCTTGTAGAAGCCAGAAGAGAGCAACAGATGCCCTAGAACCGGAATCACACATGGTTGTGAGCAGCCCTGTGGGTGCTGGGAATCGAACTCGGGGATTCTGGAAGAGTAGCCGGTGCCATCATCCAGCCCTCGAGTGTGCTTTTGAAGGAGACCAGAGAACCCTGCAACCCTCCGGTCTTGCAGGACTGGCAGGAGCCTCGGAGGAGGGGCCACTGTAGACATACCTTGCAATGGGACGTCGAGACTCACATTGTTCCTTTCCTGTAAAGAGCTGCAGGCCAGGGCTTTGGCATTCTTCCGTTCAGCCATAATCTAGACAGCAAATGAAAGCGCATTGTGGGTTCCCAGCTACGGACCCCATGTCACCAGCCAGCCATGCCGGCAAAGCATCTGAGTGGATTCTACCGGGATTTAAACTAACGCTCATCTTCTGCCTCCTTTCCCTCCTCTCCCTGCGCTACACATTATGTGAGGATTTCACCTTTCCCTGCTGGGGATGACAGGTGAACATTTCCTCAGAATGACAGCTCTCTGAATGCTTGGAAGCTTCTTCTTCCATCCACTCATTCCCACATCTGTGGAGGACAACCCAACAGGCACCCTCTGGGGGCACCTGGACCCTCTGACCCCTGCGCTCAGAGAGCACAGAGTAACACGCTTCCCTGGTACTGTCCCAGGGCGACTCTT
This sequence comes from Microtus ochrogaster, assembly GCF_000317375.1. Classification (NCBI taxonomy): domain Eukaryota; kingdom Metazoa; phylum Chordata; class Mammalia; order Rodentia; family Cricetidae; genus Microtus; species Microtus ochrogaster. The sequence goes on from NC_022027.1 coordinate 23,139,466, forward strand.
AGATACTCTTTCCAGGCCTCTGGAGACTTCAGATCCTACCGCTGCCCTTACTAGCTGTGACCTTGGATAGGTAAGCTGCCCTTTTGTGTCTCTTCGCCGGCACCGTATACAAACGGGAGTGTGCATGTCACAGCGCATGTGTGGAATAAATGAATATTAAACGAGTCCAGAGGGCTCAGGGATGTTGGCTGCTGCCGTTGTCCTTCTCCGGCTCTTCCAGGCGGTCTCTCTTCTGTTAGGGACACTAATGGTCACTGTGTGCAGGCATCTTTTTGTTCTTGTTCTCCACCAGGGAGTTACAGTGGTGTGGGTTTAGGGATTGAAAGACGCCTGGTCACAATGGCCCTGGAAGTAACTCGCGCTTTGAATCCCAGCCCAAGATGTTCATTGCAAAGTAATGACCGTCATTTCTCTAGGTGTATGTAATGTGGCGGTGACATGACATTCACAGGAAGATAAACACAAGTCACATGCAAAAACTCCACCATCTTGTGAGGGACTCAGACATCCCTGTGAGTGGGTAACCCTGAGATCATGGATATGCCTTGAACTTGGAATCTACTACACATTAACAACGGGCTGAGCACCACCCTGCCCGCTTCTCCCTGGGTTTGATGTCACAGGCAGCTCTCTGGCCCTCCCGCTCAGTCAGTGAGGGGAAACAGGGAGGTAGACCCTGGGCCCTGGACCCATTCTTACCTTAGAACAGATTTCGTGGAGACTTGTGGCGATGGCTTTTGCTGGTGTGTCACATCGAAACACATGACACTTCAGAATCCTCGTGTCTTTGTCTCTTGCTACATAAGCAAAATCCCTGTGCAGAGGCAATTTGCCAGGATATTAGGAAGAGGAGCCTTTTCTCAACATGCACTCTAGTTACGACTATTAACGGAGCTCATAGCCAGCATGTCAGCCGTGAACTGCGGATGCAGATTAAACACCAAAACCAAAACACCAACAGCTACAGACAGCAGAAGCAGAGGTCAGTGGCTGTTAGGGACCTGTTGCTATGTGATGTGGTAGTGTCCTCTAAACCTAGCTCTTGAACTCTGGGATAGGGACCAACCCAGAGTACACACTGAATTCTGAAGAAAGCGTCTGTCTGGAGTAGTGACAAATAAGACGATGAGACAATGAACACGGAATTGGGAAGAATATGAATTACAGAATGATATAATGAGAACCAGCACAAGCCAGCAGAAGCGAAACAATGGGCTGTGATGTGTGGGCGGACACAGAGGACGGGCCAGCCCCACAGCTGCCTGAGGAAGCTGATGGGCAATCAGAGAAGCCCGGAACACACATGTCCTGTGACCTGGACATTACCAAAGGCATGTGACTTTGCCAGACATCCACACTGCGTCCCTGGGAGCAATGCTGGTCTCCTGTGTTATATATCGGGTTAGCTCAAGCAAGCTGACTGCTCTGTCTGTGCTACTGATACCCATTATGATATTACTTGGCTTCAGAACAGCCATACTGGGTAACACAACTAAGTTTCTTGCTGTTATTAATGGAGACAGTGGCTCTCCAAAGAAGAAGTGAAAGGTCTCGCTGTGTAGCCAAGGCTAGCCTGGAACCCCAATCTTCTTACCTAACTTCTAAGTGCTGCAACCATGGCATGAGCTACCCATACAGCAACTGAATTTATTTTTTTACATTACTTGTCTTCCTATCTGTCTTTTTTAAGTTTTAAAGATTTATTCTATATTTTAATTATGTGTGTGGGTATGTACACCGGTATGCAGATGCCCCCCCCCCCAGAGGCATGCCATCTCCCTGCAGCTGGGGTGCAGCCAGAGCTGTGAGTGGGTGCAGGGCGCACTCTTCGCTGCTGAGCCACCTCCCAGTCCCTACTTGTGGGTTTCTGAGATACGGTCTCACAATGTGGCCCGGGCCAGGCACAAAATTACAGCAATTCTCTTGCTTCCACCTCCCCACATGCCAGAATTATGGGTGTGAGCTACCATGCAGCTTAGATTACTTCTCTTAATACGGAAGAAGTTGGCAAGATTTCCATAGATGACCACACGAAGGTCTAGCCATACGTGTGGTACTAGGGAAAGTTGGTGAGCTCGAAGGACTGGCAACAGAAACCTGCCTCCTGGGCCTTCGTGCCCTGGAGTTGGTCCTGAATACAGCACATCCTTGCCTGCTATCTCACAGGTTCTGCCCTCAGCCTGCCCTCACCTGCCCTCAGTATTGCTCCTAACTGCCTCCTGCTCCTTCCCTGCCTATCTCCGTTGGCATCTTCCATGCTGGAATCAAATGTTCCCTAGCCTGCCAGCCACAGCCCTGCACCCGATCCCAATGTCTTGGCCTATCTCACCACCTGGAAATCTCCTGGGTCCCTCGCTCCCCTTCCAGCCTGGCCAGGGCTCAGCATCTCAGCAAGTTCTCATCCTTTGCTTACTTTGTCTCTACTCTATCGCCACTGCTGGGCTAGGGTTCCCTATGTACACCACACTTACCAGTGCGCATCCTGCAAGTCCACAAAGCTCCATGAGGATGGCTTATATCTTAGGCCCAATGCCTAGTCTGGGCCAGGACACAACAGAAATGAGTAATATTTGGGGACTGAAGCACAGGCTTGCTCCACGTGTCCCTGGTGCCGACAGGGAATGGTGGCCTTTACCCGAGGTGTGAATGGGTACCATGGCACTGGGTGAAGGGATAGGTCTGGGGGTGTTGAGAGGTGAGGGTAGTCTTTCTCCATAGTGTGTTCTCAAAGCCTTCCCATGCCAGGCTCAAGTGCCATGAAGGAAACAACAACAAGGAAAGATCAACAGTTCATTCTGGAGACGGCTAATGGGAAGCCTTGTTCGTGGTTTCCTCCCCAAGCTCCCTTCATTTCCCAGATGGTTCAGACAGTAAGGCACACAGTGTCTGACAACCCTTCCCCTTCCAACTCCCAGGTCTGGCTGCCGTATTTCTGAGGCCAAATCTCTCCAGATTCCCTTGCATCACTTGCAGGAAGTGCAAACCTCCTTGTCTGGATTTTGAGAGTTGTAAAATGTCTGCAGCATCTTCAAGCCTCATTCCTTCTAGCAAGGTCTCCCCCTCTCTCTGCTTAAGTGCGTGATCTTCATGATTGCATGCTGTGGTATCTTCCCTCATCTGGTGACCATGCGCCCTCCCTGCGCCGTCCAGGGCGCACTCACCTACCCAGCACAGCCTACCCGAGGTCTGCCTGGCTCTCTGACCCACAAGGCCTTGCTTGTCTAAATGCTGTCAGTATGCAAATTCTGCTCGCTATACTTTCTCTTGTAAAACTGTACAGTTCCCCTTCTGTGTTTGTCCTCTCTAAGGGTCAGGAAAGAACAGAAAGAAGGGCGCTGGATGCAGGCAAACCAGCTTCTAGTTTGTTCCTGGTTTTACTTAGCTAACATCTCTAATCCCAGAAACCTCAAACCAAAACTTGCTGGACAGGGCACCACAAGTGGAAAAGGCCACACCATGAAACTGAGTTTTTTTTTTCTTTTTTATGAAATTATCAAAAATGGTATTAAAACTGCCTTTGGTTTGTGTGAACAAGAAATAACTGTCAGATTGCATTTTGGATCCCATCTCATCATGGAAATGCAAACATTCCGAATCCAGAAATCCTTCTGGTCCTAAGCATCTTGAGAAGAATACAGGACTGGTGTGACCCCAGGCCTGGTTACGAAGCCCATCTTTATGTGGGTAGAGACATTTACTTCCACATTGCTTTGCTTCTGAGGAAAACTTCCAAGACCTAGGCTCCTCTCCAGCCTGACTGGCAGCCAGCAGGAAGCCTATATTCCCAAGGTTGCCAAGGTCACTAGCAGAGAGGAGAGGACACACCTGGGCCACTAACCACGGCATCACTCCTACCAAGCACTGGCTACATGCTGTCTGTTCTTTCATGTGTAACCTCACAGGCATAATTTTTAAAAAATTACTACTCTTAATATTCATCTTCTTTTGGCTCAGGGGAAGGTGATGAACGCCGCAGGGCAATCGTCCGGAAACTACCTCTTCCCGAAGGAGAAAGCGTGCAGCCTTGGGCCTTGGGGGAGGGCTTTTCACAAAGTTTGAGCAGCCCATCTGTATTTCTTCTTAGGTAGATAACAGATAGGCAGAAATCTCAGCGCTTCTTTCCGTAGAGTTAAGAGGGCTGGATGTCTCTAACTTTATTCCATTACGTATTCCAAATCACCCTAAAACAGCTGTCACTCCCCGACATGGAGGTGTGCACGGACAAGGTTTGTCCCTCAGACCTAAGCATGGACAAGCATCTCATGAATCAGCAGGAAATCTTCACTGGTTGTGCTGGAAGCTGCTTCCAGCATCCGCCTTCTGGAAATGGTTGCTGCAGCAGACACAGTAACAGCTTCCCTTGTTTCTCAAGACAGTCTTGTCCTAATTCACGGACTCTGACAAGCATCCTTGCAGATGCTTAAGGATCTGGAGACAGGGCCATTTCTCTAGATTGTCTGACTGGCTCTGAGAAATCCTGAGGGAAATGAGGCAACGCCTGCCTTAGAAATGACAGGAGAGGATCGGGGACACAAGCAAAGGACACAGGGAAGGGCAGGCACGTGCGCTCTTCTGAAATTTCTACAAGAAACACAGCCCTGCTAGCTTTGAAAGACCTCTGACCTCTAGCGCTTTAAGAGCGAGATCTGTGGCTTTAAGCCACTTAAGCTGGTGGTAATCTGCTATAGCAGCGACAGGAAACTCCAAGGCTGCCCCACGACTTCCCCCAAACTGTAGTATGGCATTCGGAATTTATAGTTTTTGATAGCCAATTCGCTTCCTCAGGTTCCTTCTGTGGCCCTGCCACGGAGCATCAATGATGCTAACACCGGCAGACAAGGTGCCAGTCAGGAAGCCCATGGGGCAAATTTCACAGACTAGTCAGAGAGAGTCCTATGATCTGTTCCTGGCAGCCTGTCCAGGGTGAGGAAGAAGGCGGGCCAAATGAGTCTCAGGTGACGACAAAGACAGAAAGTAGGTGAGTTACAGGTGCCTTGGAAGAGCCCCTGGTTGTCCGCTGATGCAGCAGGGGCCGTACTAGTGGTGTGGCTACAGGGATGCTGTCCCAGGATCTATCTGCACTGCGCTGCCCCCTGCTGTGTGTGTAGCCTTTACTCTGAGGCATTCAAGCCTTACATTCCGACAGATGTGGCATGTGCTTCAAAAAATTTGTTCTGATGATGGACACTGAGTTTGAGGTTTT
>NC_022027.1:23144768-23154164 GCF_000317375.1 Microtus ochrogaster
TTTTTTTTTTTTTTTTGAGCCAGGTTTTCTGTCAAGCTTTGGGGCCAAAATTTGTGCTGATGATGGACACTGAGTTTGAGGGTTTTTTTTGTTTTTTTTTTTGAGCCAGGTTTTCTGTCAAGCTTTGGGGCCTGTCTTGGAACTAGCTCTTGTTCGAGTTCCGCCTGCCTCTGCCTCCTGAGAGCTGGGATTAAAGGTGTGTGACACCGCCCAGTGGGTCCTTGAGGTCTGTGAGGCAGGGAGACACTACTAGAGAAGGAGCTGAAGTCAGCCCACTAGACAAGGGTGGAGGATGCAGAAACCAAACAAGGCATGGACTCTGGGGAAAGGCATTTAAAGGCTCAATACAGAAGCTAGAAAGAGAAGGTGGGGAAAGAGTGAGGGGGAAGAAGGCCCAAGGTGAGGCTAGGAGAAGTTCCCAGGCCTGAGGGACAGCGCAGTAGGAGACAGACTAGTTTGTCTGGGAGAAGGGGAAGCTGACCTTGGCCTTCTGGGCCCTGACCTAGAGAAGGGAATTTGGGATCCTGGTTAAAGCAAAATTGATCCCTTACTTACTTTAAAAAAAAAAAAATCACTTTTTTTGTGGGGGGGAATTTATCAATTACATATGAAAGCAGAGAAGAAATAAACTCCCATGTCTGAATACTCAATTTCCACAATGGTCAAAATGGAACCAACTTGCTCAGTATGAAGTTTCACTGCCCCTGACAGTACCACGATGCTCTAGGCTTATATTAGGGACTCTGTCAGGTTCCCTAGTGGTTTTCCTGCATTCTGAGGGAATAAAAAAGATATTGTATACAGCACTCCAGGTTCAGAGGACCCCTAGAAGGTGGGCAAATGACCAGCCTAGTGTGAGGCCCATGAACTCAGGAGGAGACAGCCAGGCCCATGTGCCTATCAGGTGTCGCATCCCAGCTGGTCTGCAGCAGCTTGGATTCCATGTGGCCATCCAGTTCCTATGGCTCAGACATTGTGGGGTGGATAGAAGGCGAAATCCTTAATAAATGAATAAATAAAAAAAAAAAGAAATCACAAAAAAAAAAAAAGGCGGGTATACAGTAGGGACATTTCAAGAGCCACCCACAGTCCAAATGTATTCCCTTCCGGAGCTAGGTTCCTCTGCTGCCTCCTGGTGGCTGGGTTTCTCACACTCTCTGGCAGCTTCCAGGGATAGCATCTCATCTACAAAACCACACCACCAGTCTAAACGGCCACCAGATCCCAGGTACAACATGGCTTCTGTTTTACCACACATTCTTCTAGATATCTAACTGTCCAAGATGCTCTGTCTGATGTTAGGGACCCTTTGCTCCAGCTGATACCCTGTCCAAGGCTAGACCAGGGGCCACCTGTCAAAGCAGGTACAGGGTCGATCATCTTGCCCAGAGTCTCTCCCCATTTGTTTCATCATGGGACTTGTAGGGTTTTGTTCTATAAAGCAGGGGGTGGGAGGCTTGCAGCGGTAACCTCATGTCTCCTTCCTGAACTCTGACAGATGCTTGTGACAGGAATCAGGCCCCTCTAGCAGTCTGACTGTGAACCCATGGGCTTCCAGCTTTTTTCTTCTTGTCCTTTTGCTGTTCTCTCTGGTAATTATCCCCCCAGAGGACCAGCCTCAAGTTCTGCCGGAGAAAAAAAATGTCAGTGCTAAGACATCTTTGACAGCCTCGAATTTCTTAATGGCAAAGTGAAGAACCAAAGATTGCTTTCATTATTCTCTGCTCTATGCCATGCCGAGTACCCTACCGGGGCTGGCTCCGTCTTTATGGAATGAACAAATAAACAATTCTTTATTCAAATGGCTCCTATTAAAAACAGCTTCTCGGCTCACTCTTTCAATCTCTGCGGCAACTCTCAGGGTACATGGAATTTACCTATGCATTTCTCGTTCTGCCAAAGGCATGGAAGAGGTGTCTAAAGACCTCTTAGCCGTGACATACATTAACTGTCCCTGCGCCGGTAACCCTGACAAGTGGTACCCAGATAGAACACTTCATTCCTTATGGAACCAGCTTGTCTTGTTGTTGAAAAGCTTCCAGTGACTAAATGGAAAAATACATATGTACATAAATACATATATGTGTAGCTTGTTTCTCTTAATGAGAAACTGTAATCTCCCTCCTTGTACTTTTTGCTGGTTGAAGTGGCTTTCCTTTCTGGGGGAGACCCAGAATGTGATGACCCTGCCAGCGACACTGCTGGCCACATAACGGCCACTGTGTGCTCTCCTCCCCTTTTCCCTGGGACTCATTTCCCATCCACTACTGTCTCACCAAATCTCCTCACCGGAATTTCTTACCAAGGCTCCACAGGCTAGATGACACCTTTCAGGTAATCCATATCTATTCAGGTCAAATGGATGTTTTTATGCAGAGAGCTGTGAAGGCTGGTTCATGACAGGCACTTGGCGAGTGGCAGTTACCATAATAAATGAGGGGAAAGCAAAGAGAAGCCCACTTTGGATGCAGTCTCCTTTCCACGAAGGATGCTTTTCCCGTATGGCCTGAATGGAAAGGCTTCCTGCACAGTGTGCCGTTATCTGTCCTCCCAGCCTGACTATGTATGGAGACTACCAGCCAGCAGAGTGGTTCCTAAGAGGCCAAGGCAGGGCCCCAAGTCAGGATGAGACAGTTGCAAAGGGACCTGGGCCAAAACTCTTTTCGCACTTTGGATGGAGGCTCTCTCTTCCCTTTCCTTCACACACAGAGTTGAGCACAGGATTCTGGAATTTGGAAAGCTGTTCCACACCAGAACAGAGTACTGACCGGAATCCCAGGACACATCAAAATACACCTACTAACACCTCCAGGACCAGGGAGAGAACGTATTCTATGTCCAAGACTGCTCTTATTCTGAGATCATACTTTGGAAGATTTGTCTTGAGGATGGGAGGGACAGGGAAGAGAAAGAAGGGGACATAAGGAATCTCATTGTCCCAGATGGCTTCTCTAGAACATCTGTCTGCACGCCTGTCCTGGGTGGTGCTTTTCTGCTTCATTTTACCTGACATCAACTGTACCATGGGTGAGTATCAAGGAACCTCACCAAGCCTGAGGTTCCATCTTGGGAAACTTTCCCTGCTGCTTCTTCTGGGAAGACGCTACACTTACACTGAACAGGGGCAGCCTGACAGTTCACGACCTGGGGCGGACATGCTCTGCACAGCAGAACTTCCCAGGCACCTTTTTCAGATGTGGGCCATGTGAACAGCACGTCTGAATTCTACCACCTGCCATGAGCAAGGAGGCTTGAACAGAAGGCGCACATTCTCCCGCGCTAGGTCTTGCCGTTAATATGCAGAACAGCTGTCACAGCTGTCTCCCAGTAAGGAGACCTGGGCACACAGGGAAGGGAAAAGCTGGCCAATGTCTGGAAACCTCCCCACCACGGATTCCAGCAGGATGTGGCACATGGGGGTAAGAGATCTTACATCTCATGCTTAGGCCCAGGATGTGTCCGCCCAAAGAGAAATTCTCTTGGTCATATCCTCTGGTGGTCCCATTCCCTAAGTAGGACCTGATAGGTCAATGCTGTCTTGCTTGCCTAACTACTGAGCTCACAGGTAAGACAGAATAATGCTTGCAAGCCACAATGTAGCCAGGTATGAGCCCAAAGCAAAGAGGAACTCAACCTCGGGTCCCTTCACTGTGGCTGGAACGTCTCAAAATGCCCTTGTTCCACCAAAATGGCTTTCTTTGTTTGGTGACAGCAATAGAGCATGCAGGAGCCTCAAGTTTCCATACTGTCAATTGGGAGGCTGACATTTTAAAACCTCAGCTGATGAACAGACGCCTTGAATTTCATGGTTCCATCCTCTCCACTGGTATATCCTTCAAGGAGGAAACGAGGGCTCCCTGCCTGTACTGTGGCTAATAACTGATCCTGAAACGGACTGAACTTCTGGCTACCCAGCCAGCAAACTTAAGAAAACACAACAAAGGACCACACTGTCACTCTTCAAGAAACAGCTAGAGTGTGACACAGGACCCAAACATATCTGTCATACTTACTCCCCAGCACGCTGAGTCATTTGCTTGGCCACCAGTGAGAGAGAGCCACTGGGGTGGCTATTGTTCTTAGCTTGTCACTTAGCCCATCACCTTCCCCAGACAGGACCAGACACAGAAGACGGTTAGGGGCCCGGATGCAGCTCCAGGCTCAGGTGCAAATGGAGGTGAGAAAAGGTTAAACCAAACAACGGCCTGCCTTTGGGGGCGGCCAAGGCTGTGAGGATGGGGGTTGCCATGGAAGAAGCAGTGAGTTTTGCCAGACACGTGAGATGCCAGGGAAGGGGGAGAAGTGAAAAATCGCTGGTTACCTCTCTCTGAGTCCAGGAAGGCATGAGGGGAGAGCAGAAACAGCAAGTTAGCATTCATACTGCACCCAGTCTGCAGCAGCACCGCTCGGCGCTGGCATCCCACCGGATTTCCCAACTCTGCAGCCGTTAATAGCCTCTCTGTGCTTATTATAGCCGAACCCTCTCACCCAGAAGAGGATATTTCGAGCCACGCTACGGTGAAGCCAAGAGTTGCCAGCTGAATCGACAGAGGCAACAGAGCAGCCGGGGGAGGTAACCAAGCTTAAAATATCACAGTCAAATACAGGAGACTGCTTGCAGGAAACACTGGCAGGGAACTTATCTTCATTCTCCAGCCCCTGGCTTCTTACAATTTAAAAAGAAAAAAACAACAAACCGTACAGAAACAACGGGGCAGATGTAACCTTACCTGCTTCACAGCACCCCCTGACACCCAGGGGTTTTAACGAATGGGGAGGGACACGGAGCAGAAGGTGGAGGACAGAGGTGGGAAGGAAAGAGACGGGAGAGGAAAACGTCAAGGGTTCGGGTACAGAGCAGTATCAAGAAGAGCTGTGGGTACAGAAAAGTGACAGAAGGGTGCGGGTACAGAGAAGTGCCTCTTGGAGGATGTGGAAAGGAGTTGGGAGCAGATGGGGGTGGGGTGGGCTGGGGATAGCAAGTTTTGAGTTCCATGCTCAGAGCTACCCTGGGTTGCCAGGTGACCCTAGAGATATCACCAAGTCCTTCTGCCCCTTTCTGTTCGAACTGTCAGAGCTAGTATGACAGGGCCCAAAGGCAGTCCTTTAAGTGACACATAGGTGTTCTACAGAGCACCAGACAGCGAAGCTGAAGCCAATGAGGAGAAGAGATGCAGGAGCCACAGGGACCTGCTCTCTCGTGCACACCAGCCCTGCAGCCATTGTCACCAGGCTAGCAGGGCTCTGCGGGGTGATGGATAGTTATTAGGCAATCGAGCATGCCAGACAGTGAACTAGAAAGGCAGAGGGAGCCACTACACCTCAGAATAATACTGGTGTCATATACCATATGGAGACTGGGAGCCACGCCTACAAACCCAGGACAAACCCAAGTGGAAGTTACAAGGGCTCAAATGAAAAGCCACGAGAAAGGTTTGAGTGCATTAAAAAAAATTAGCACCATAAACGGGCTGAAATAACACAGCACCCAAACTCTACCTTTGGAGGAAAGGTGACGGAGGATTTTATTCAACATATTTGTTTGACTATTATACAACAGGCAGGAATTAATTTTGCGATACAACATACATAGCTACCTCCATATTCAGGAAAAATCATTGTGATCCACACGGGCCAAGAGCCAGCACAGATGACACCTCTAACACTTATGACTACAGTGACACACCCACAGCTACCCTTCACCGAGCTCTGGAGCTGTGCAGCCCATGTGGTTCGTGCGGGCCCTATCTGCACCCTGACGAAGCCATTATTACAGTATCCTTGGAAAAACAAGTTCAGAGAGGCTGAGGAACTTGGCTAGGTCATACAGCAAACCCACAGTGAACACAGGTTTGGGATTCCAGGTCTCCCCTGGTCTGTCTCTCAGATGATAAACCCACCAGGCTGAATAAGTTTGCTAAAAACAGCGCCAAAGGGATCTGGGTTCTTAGATGATCAGACAGCCCACGTTTCCTGGAAAGGCTGTTCAGGCTAATGAGGTGGACATAGTCAGGGTCTTCCAGAATGGTACTTACCTTCTTTTTGTCAATCTCCCATGCACTGGGCACACTGTGGGAGATAGCATGTTCCTGACCTAGGTCACCCATCAGTGAAGAGGGGCAGAGACCCTGGCTCAGGGCATTCAGGAGCGATGCAATCAGGTGAGATGGCATTTAACCAGGAGGCACTGGTCTGCACCTCGGGAACTGTTAGCACGGTCACGGAAGGGGTTCCTCTCTCAGTTAGGCTGGGCTGGGCAGCACTTGACCCCGAGGGCTTGTCTGGAGGGTCAAACAGAGGCGTGCAGCTATTTGTACACGCTTGCCTGAAGGATGGTCCTTCTCTACTGGAGAAGGTCATCGTCAATGGAGCGTGAAGCTTGGGAAGGGGACGTGAGGGGCGGTGAGAGTAGGAGGATATTTATCTCCCAGCCAGATCAGCTGAATCAACACTGGGGACCAGTGAGATGACAGATGTCATAGTCACATTACCCTCATATCTTCAGGTGGCATCTGAGGTGGACTATCTCTCCTGGAAAGGCATTTACCTAGGAAGGGGGTGTTCCTTAGACTTACTAGATGTTCCTTGGGATAACACTGTTGCTTCTGGTTAAGGTTCTTCTGCACTCTCCCGGCCCTGCTAGCAAAGCCAATCAGTTTTTATTTATTTATTATTTTATTTATTATGTATACAATATTCTGTCTGTGTGTATGCCTGCAGGCCAGAAGAGGGCTCCAGACCTCATTACAGATGGTTGTGAGCCACCATGTGGTTGCTGGGAATTGAACTCAGGACCTTTGGAAGAGCAGGCAATGCTCTTAACCTCTGAGCCATCTCTCCAGCACCCCCAATCTTTTTTTTTTTAAATTTAAAAATCTTTTCTTTTTATTTTAATATGCATTGCTCCTCTGCCTGCATGTATGTCTTTATCAGAGTGCTGGATCCCCTAGAACTGGAGTTACAGACAGTTGTGAGCTACCACGTAGATGCTGGGAATTGAACCTGGGTCCTTTGGAAGAGCACCTAGGGTTCTTAACCACTGAGCCATCTCTCCAGGCCCTCTCTTCTAGAGATTCTGAGTTCAATTCCCAGCAACCACATGATGGCTTACAACCATCTATAATAGGATATGATGCCCTCTTCTGACTTGCAGGTATACATGCAGAGAACTCATACATGAAAAGTTATATGTGTGTATACCTACACATGTATATAATACATACATACATATACATGTATGTATGCATATAGTCAGTATTTAGAGGCAACTCTCTGTAAGTCAATGACCCTCTGGAGTCTCAGATTTCCCACATCAGATGAAAAAGGCTCCCAGAATGCCCTTACAGTCAGTTTCCTTCTTTAATAACAAAAAGACATATGTTCTTCGAGAACAAACAAGCGATGTTTCTTTGATTCAATCTTGATTTACAACAAAAGCTTTTACTTACTTCCTCTTCACAAATGTCGATGTTTAGTGTACGGCTACAACTCTGCCCAATGGCAGTAACTCTAAAGACCGAGGCTACGATGTTTCTGCTGTGTACAGCCTTGGCTGTTTAAAATCAGACTCACTGCAAGGGACTCATTGGGACAAACAACACTGACATGCCGCCACTGTGTTTCCTCCATAGGAAGAACCGGGAAACATCTGAATAGAGTTAATTCTTTGGGGGCTAAGAGACACTGCCTGCTTTATGTGTTGAAGTAAAAAAACCACCCATGAAGAGAGGTTTCAGGGGAGCCCTGAAATGTCACTCAAAACCCTCAAAGAGTCACAGTCAACGGCAGCCACCACTCAGCACAGCACATCGTAAGTTTGCTGGATGAGAAACAACAACAAACAAAAACCCAACAAAAGCCCAGAGCTGGGCTTTTACATGAGATGAGGTATTCTGAGAGTGGAGGAGGCTAAATTCAGTCAGGGCAAGTCTACTGTCTTCTTAGGGTACGTGGTGCCAGTGGGAAGAGTCACGTCTCAAGATGAGTTCCACTGAACGCTCACTAGGGCTGCCTGACCAGCACGTTCTTGCTGCGGCTGGCTCCTTGGAGAAACAAACGCAGGGAAAACTGGCAGTGTTCTCCTTAGCATAAACCTGAAAAAACAGAGCTACCTGATATGTGCAACGGGTATTCCCAAACATTCCTGGAAAAACAACGGAGACACAGAACGACACGGTATAATACGGTTCTTTGAAATAGGGCATCATCCTTGTGCCCTGGCCAAGTCACTTCCTGCTCGCACAAAAACACAGCTATCTCCTTCTCACGTCCCGAGTTCTCAAGGCAAGGCCTCTGCTATGCCTGCTGTCCACTGCTGTGGAAACCTGTGCACACGTCGCTGTGGGTCTCTGGGACCCCTGGGCGTGGGGTCACCTTCCTCACACAGCAGTGGACTACAATGAAGTCTTCCTTCTGCTCTTGCACCTCACAGTCTGTTTCCCGGCTAGCTACACATCTCCACTTCCTGAGTAAGCGACTTTTATTAGCTGTGTGCCCCGGCTGGGGCCCTTGGCTCCTTTGTTCTTCAACTTCATCTGTAACATGGGCAAACCGGTGGGCCGCGCATCTCAACAGCTGGGAGAGCTATGGCTGAGTCGATCCACAAAGTGCTCCTGAGCCGTGACGGGTGGTTGCGTGACTCTGTGTGGCTCTGGCGTGATTGAATGGGGCTGAAAGGCAGGTCTGTGACCCAAAGCCATGGCCCACAAGGAGGGCCTGCACTCATAATTTCATGTTCGATTCTGGAGGGGATGGAGCTGGAATGGCCCAGCACACCCCTGTGGAACCTCCACCTCACTGGCAAAAGACTTCAGAAGTGAACTGAATAACAAGTTTATGCAAATTTCCCATCTGGTTTCTGGCAAGAGTAACACATCTTCAGCCCAGGGACAGGCTTTCTTTCCTCCGATGAGAATGACAGTAAACACCTGCCTTGAACCAGGGACACTGTTCTTTCCACAGTAGGGTCCCTGTACCTGCTCCTGCTGCCAGCGCCAGCCCCCATGGCAGCCATTAGCTGGGGCAGGAGAGAGCTGGTGTGACCAGGACTAACAGTGGAGTAGGGATATTAAAATTCGAGGCACATTCTTCTAAACAAAGGGTTTCTCATTACACTGGAGAGAAGGCACAACGGCTAACTGGCAGCTCACTGATGAGGTGGGGGAAATATATTTAAAAGCAACCAAGAAATCAGGGCTGTTTTTTACCCCTTCCAAAGTCTACCTTGTGGAGAAGAGTTGATGAGTTCCTGCTTCCCTTTCTTTGTGCAAATGAAAAACCCGCCTCTCTGACCAAGAGGAAATTTAGCATTTAGTTTTCAAAAGAGGGATAACTCACGCCAAGCCGCAGTTTCAAGGGCAAAGTTTGAGTTCATTAAAGAATACAATTTTATATATA
>NC_022027.1:23154264-23167377 GCF_000317375.1 Microtus ochrogaster
ATATAAAAATATTTGAATGGTGAAGGCATGGCTTTCTCTCTCAAACAGATGGTAAAACAGAGGCATGGGCCCCCGAGAAGGCTCCTCTCTGACAGGGTGGAGGAATGCCTGAATGGTGAAGGCTGCTGATACAGAGTGGAGAAGATGGCCAATCTCCAAACTGTGTAAGAGGTGCCTGGAATGTGTTAGGACCAGACAAGACTCCCAGTTAAAAAGGAAAAGAAGCGATGTGCTGGGGATGTGGTTCAGTGGCGCTGTGCTTAGACAGCATGCATAGAAAACAAAACCAAAAACCAGACAGCAAAGCCATTCTGTCCTGTGGATGAATTCCCTTCAACTGCGTACCTGGCCATCGGTCTGTTCTGGGTAAACCACACTTTCAACCACTCTCTGGATTTGCAAGGTAACTTGGGGCTATCACTCGATAGCCTGACCCCATCTCTTTGGGTGGATGGGAGGAACATTAGGGCAAACAATGCAACCAGTGGCTTGTGTCAACTCCCACTTAGATGCAAGCATTCCTGATAATCTTTAAATTCAATGGCGTCTAAAGACACATAGACAACACTAGAGAGAAGAGTCAAAAGGTCCAGGGTCCAGGGTCAGGGAACTTAACTTGCTTGGACTCCACAGCTAGCAGTGGTGACCTCTGACAGAGTGAACTCTGGGCTGCACTCGACTGAGCTCTTCCCCTGTTAGTGTCCTGGGGGAACCTGGCCCCTTAGCGTGGCTCCATTAGTTGACTTTGCTTAAGATGTCTTCCTATTTGTGTGCTTAGTTCTTGTGTCCACTCTCTCTCTCCCTCCCTCGTCTCCCTCCCCTTTTTCTTTCTCTTGTTTCTCTGTGTTTCTGTCTCTCTCTGTCCCAACCAGACTATGGCTCTTCACTGCTGGTGCCAACATCAGTAATTACCCACTGGGTTTGGTTTACGATCCCCTTCTTCTTCTCCCTCCCGTTACCCCCCCCCCCCGGCCTACAATCACCCTCAGATCCCCTGCCTTCCCAGCCCTGAATACTGAACCCTGGGCTCCCAAAGACACCAGTCTCTCCCGGCTTGGGAACTTCTGTGCAGGTTCCTCTTGCTCACCACTGCCTCTAACAGGCGCCACTGCTCCCAGTCACTGCTAACTCATATGAACAGCCCTGATCATTCACAGATAAGACCCTCTCTTCCCCAGGACCAAAAAGTAAGTTCCGTGGGTGGTGGTGGGTTTACCCTGATTCCCCGCCACTGGCTGGCACAGAGCCATCAATCGACAAGCCCTTTGGAATGAATGAAGAGCTGGAACAGAGGGTTTCCCTCAGCTCTGAAGATGCTGCTGAGAACCCAAGGGAGCTCTGCCTGCCCAGTTGAAGTCACGTTAATAAGACATTTGTTCCACTGCAATGGGCGGGAGGCGAGATCTTGGGCGTTCATTAATCTCTGTGACTATCCGAAAGCCAAGCACATCTGTGCTCCGATTATCTCCAGCAACAGTGGCTGTGACGTTTCTAGGGTCCCTAACCAGATCCCTTCTTTGGGACATTTGTCTAAATGACAAACAGTTCCTCTGTTCTTACAAATCAATACATACATTTCTCCCATATGGAGATTTCTATCAAGTTTTATTGGCTCCTCAGATAATTTTCTTTATGTTTGTACTCTGAGAAATAAAGTTCAGTTTGTTACTGGGGAAAAGACTGGAGATGATACATAAGGTGAAGGGGAGGGTGGGTATAAACTGTGGGAGCTCCTGAGAGCATTGTCTGGATAGGGGCATGGTATCCTGGCCAGGGTCACCTCTGACAATGGGACAGGTAATGTCCTTCCCACACAGGGAGTTTACTCACTAGCTTTAAACTCTGTGTGTGTGCATGCACACATTTGTTCACTGTTTACGCTATGTGTCTGCACATACACACACTTTTTTGGTGGCTGTATAAGGTTTGGCTTAGAGCCTCATGCGCACTAGAATAGGGCCTTTTTCTAAAGCTACCTCTCTAGTCCTGTTTTTATTTTGAGCCAGGTGCTTGCTAACTTGCTCAAGTTAGCTTTGAACTTTGGATCCTTCTTTCTCAGCATCCCAAATAGCTGGGATTACAGGCCGATATCATCAGACCTGTCCTCAAAAACATCAGTGATCAATCAATCATATTACCACACTTGTCCTCAAAACATCAGTGATCAATCAATCAATAGAGCTTGAGAAAATAAAAGCTACAACGCTGCTGATGCACGACTCCAGTTTTTCTTTTTTCAGTTGGCCTTTCAGTTATTGTCTGTATATATTGATATTTGATAATTCAAACAGACACATGTTAGGGAAGAGTGTGCGACTGTGTGTGATTAACAGCCTGACCTGCAGAGTCCTCTAGGGACTCTTTTTCAACATGCCACAGAGCTGGATAAAGGTGACTGTGCCTTCTGACTTCCAAAGGGAAAGGTGGGGGGGAACAAAAGCTCATTTCAGCTGTCACTGTTTTACCCATTGCGGTCCCAGATCGGGACTTAGCAAAGCATGACCTGCTACAAATGTATTTCACAACTGAAGCATCTATGGAACACGGTGACACCGATCCACTTAGGTGTAGGCTAAGGCTGTACATGCTGTAGACAATCATTGAAACAGAGGCTGCAATGCCGGTAAAGGCGAAAGCACTGGCTGCTTGACCTTGGCAGGGAAAGCCAGTGAGCCCTGTTCTAGATACTCTGATACAGTGTTGCGGAACACGAGGTAAGCAAACGCATGCAGAGTCGTCTGTAGAGCGCCCAGTGTGAGACAGAAACATATAGCTGTCTGCTAAAGAAGTGATTTCAAGTTTAAAAGTGTCTCATCCCTAGCATCACCAAAGGGGAAGGAAAAGCCAAGCCGACCAAGTGTGGAGCCCGGTGGCAGGGTGAGGTAGCAGAATCCTTTTTATTATATATAGGTGACCAACTTCAGAACTGGCTGGAAACTAGCCCATCGATGTATTAGTCCACTTTGTGCTGCTATAGCAAAAATACCAGAGTCTGGGTACTTTACGCAGAAAAGAGTTTTATTTAATTTAGGGGAGCTCTGGTGACAGTCTCTGGCTACACTGAATGTGATGATAGCATCACAGCACAAGCATAGAGTCACTTGGCAAAGTAGGAAGCCAGAGAAATCCGGGAGATGCTAGGCTTCTTTCTACAGTTCAGCTCTCTGGGACTTCCCTGCTTTAATAACTTATAACATGCTGCCCTGTGACCTAATTCCTTTGCACTAAGACCTAGGTTCGTAAAGGCCTGTCACTTTAACATTTGATGATCAAGGACTAAGCTTCCAGAACATGGACCTTGGGAGATAAACTCAAAGCATAACTATCATTAACAACCAAGATGCAGGAACAGAAGATTCTCCAAGTTGTAAATCCTCCAGACTCCAGAACTCCAGGTGTTACTTCTATTCCAGTGACAGATGCAAAGGACTGAGTTCAATCCCCGTGTCTGTTTGTCTGTCTGTCTGTCTTACACACAGAGACACCCCAAGAAAAAAACACTTATGGAAATCATGCATATCCACCAGAAAGACAGCATCAACGTGGATCTTAGATTCAGCCATTAAAAAAAAATGTCACTAGCAGGCTGGAACACTTAAGAGTCCTCAACGGGGCAAGGGATGAAGGCAAGAACACACCAGACCCTTGGAAACAGCATGTGCAGGTAGTAGCTGGGCAAATGGATGTGTGCCCTGATGTGACAGAATCAGGCCAAGCCGGCCCCAATTGACAACCATGCTCTTGGCAGCTGTTTTCGTTCTATCATAATTATTTCAACTGTCATAATTTATTCATCCCTGCCGACAAGCTTATAAGCTGTAGGGTGACCAGCCCAGGCTTCCAGATCAGAAAGGCGGGCAGCCTTACTCGCTTCTGCTCCTTCTCAGCTGCTGGAATCCTGACTGCAGACGGAGTATTTGTATCCATATAGTTTTGCAGATCTAAAATCATTTCCAAAACCCACGTTTCCTGTCACAGCCGCCCTTCACTTTTGGATTCAGAATCCTGCAGTGAGAAGGAGGTGATAGAAGAATTCCCTGAGTACAAACTGCCCTCATGTAAAGTGACTCAACAAGACCACTTTTACAGCTTTCTGATGCTGGGGAAGTGACACGCATCCAGAGTCGGAACTGTACTTTGAATTTTGATCTTTTCTCAGGCTAGCAATATTTGGTACAATGCTCTCTTGTGATGCTGAGCTCGCAGTCAGCCACGTGATCAAGAGAAAAAAAAAACAACCCAGCAGCTGTACAGTGAGTTGGCTTGCTAGGCAATAACACTAGGCAGTGGCTTTAAAGGCATTTTCTGTCTAACATCATTTTGGGTTGACGATGGGTTTACAGGGAAGTAACCCCCATTTAGGTTGAAGAGCATCTGTATGTTGTTTCCCTGCTTTTCATGCTAGGGAATTTCCTGCAAAGTTGCCAGGAAAGGCCTGACCTTTCATTTGACATACCCATAGAAAAGCTTTAATTATCAGCTGTTAGAAACAGAAAACGGGGAATCATCAATGGTTTCTTATAAAACTGGAAATGAAGGTGAATAATTTCATACACAGGTTTAAATCTCTCTCTCTCTTCCTTATTTTGAATCATTATTCTAATCCAGAGCAAGGAAAAAAATGCTTGAGGTCTGATAACAAGTAGAAAATGACAGTCAAGAGCACCGGAGGGTGAAAGTGTCTTGGAAAAACGGCCAAATGTGTTAAGAGTCTACTGGATGCGTGTGCTCACCCACACGGCAGGAGACAGCAAAATGAAGTCAGGGTCTCGACACAAGATAAATTTAAAGTGAGTCACTCACTGCTTAATAACTCTGTCCTTGAACAATCATCACTTCCACTTATAAGGATTCCCAACAGGAAAAACCAGTGAATGCAGATCTCCGCCCTCCTGCATCTTCCACACTCAACCCGTCAGCTTCTCCACAGCATCTCCCCACCCTGCTTGTTTCTCTTCATGCCCGCCACTGTGTACTGACCTCACCTGTACCAGAGCTGGCTAACTGGACAGGAATGGCTTCCACTATCCGTTCTTGATAGCCCTCTCTGGGATCTTCTTGTATGAAGTAGCTCAGATACGGGCATCCTCCTGGTTACTACTCTTTAAGAGGTCTCGTGACCACTGAAACAGAAGTCAGATCTGCAACCAGAGTTCAAGGGCCCTGTAGGGTCTTATTCGCACCTTTTCTGTCTGCACATTGACTGTTCTCCTTATTCCTCCTTCTGGCCACTCCAGCCTTCAAGTCCAACTCAAGCCTCACCTTCTTGGATGGGCTGCTTCCTGGTAGCTCCTCACCACGGAGCTACTTACAGTCTGCTATGCCACGCTATTGACTGTCTTCAAGGAAGCGTAAGGAAGCGTACATCCATAGGATCCTGCTTCTAGAATTGTTTTTCTGTGCTTCTTGAAGCATAGACTGTCTCATTCTCTGCGTACTTCCTGAAGTGTCGGACTCACAAGCTCTTTACAGCTGCCAAACAGATTAATCTACGGCATAACTATCAGGATAATTACAATTAAACTTTAAAACCTACAGATATAACTATCAAGATGATTACAATTAAACCCTAAGACCTACGGCTATATCCACCAAGATTACACTGTAAAGCAGACATAGAAGAACTTCTATTTACATTTGTTCATTACTATGCCCAACAGTTCAATATTTTATGAGACACAATTTTAACGATAGGGCCTAAAATCCAACGGTGTAAGAACTCAAAACACACACCCATAAAAGTCACAGTTTGTGTTTAACATAGGCACTTAACAAAGAAGAAGTTATGTTTCTATCTAGTCTATGACAGCTGAGGCTGGAAATGGAGATGATCCTGAACCTATCCGGCACTGATCTTCTCCCCACACTGGGGCATCAAGAGTACACAGAGGCTTCCCAAACACATTCGAGGCCCCTTACCCTGGAACCCATCTCTACATGCGGGGGACTGTGGGGATGTAACGTTTGCTTAGTCAGAAGGACAGGATGAAATTCATTTTTCCGAGGGTTTGTTTAAGACCAAGCTGCTCAGGTGACAGAGAGAGACCGCATGACTGATAGTTTTTGTAACAGATTAGAATTGCCACAGCTGAATGAACAAGGCCACTGCTCAACCCCTTAGAACTCAGCGCTAGCTCTGCCTGCAGCCCAGACTACTCTGAGAGACAGCTATGACTGGTACAGGAAGTTCAAGACCGAGACCCACTGATTTGACTAACTCCCCGCGACTTCTTCCAGCAGAGGTGGCCTGGGCTTCATCTGTCCTCCTCCACAGCCCCTGGCTCAGCGAGCCGTGGCACAGCAGCCAGCAGCAACATTCCCTGTGCTCAGGGTTATCCTCCCAGCTCTCCAGGTATGTTCCAGCTCAGCAGACCAGAAATAAGTCCCAAGCTAGCACAGCGGGAGCTCCAAGAAGAAGGCACCTGCCGTGCTTGCCACCCCGTCCCTGGGACTAGGGCTTAGCACTGTCAACTAAATAAGCCGCTTCCCACTGGTCAAAACAGGTGTTGATTGTTTAAAAAGGTGAGCTTCCCACTGCTGAGCCAAGAACCATGGCACCTTCTTTCTAGAGAGGAGCTGATGCTCGAGGGAAAGTCTTTCCCCTCGTCACTTTAATTCCCATCTCATTTTGGAGGACACAGTCGTGGGCAATTTCACAAAATTATAGGTAAAAATGCATAAATACAAAGCTAGGGCTGGTTTTCTTGATACTATGTTTTGCTTCTAACTTCTTGGGAAAGATCTCTAGACGTTTACCCAAAGGCAACCAACAAAGACAGAAGTAGCAAAGATCTGGATATTCCGTAGAAAACTTACAAAATAGCTTTGTGTCAGAGCAAGGCTAGAGGGTGGGGAGAGTGCTCAGTGGTTTGAGAAAACTAGGAGAAAACAGGCAGAATCTCCCCCTACCCTCCCACCCCCCAGGCGCCAAGCGCAAGGCCGGAGAAAAAGGGGGAAAATGGGAATGTCTCCTCCCGCCTCCTCCTGCCTTCCTGCACCCAAAGCAGTAATGAAGATTCACAGCTACATTCATTAGGGGATCGATAGACGTGCCTGCTTACATACAAGATTGGGACAGGGAAATGGATAATTGCTAGAAATGGCGCAGATTCTAGCCTCAAGAATCTCATCAAGTGTTGTAAGCAACATTTAAACCGTTGTGGCTTTCTTTTTCAAAAACACTACTTCTTCAGTGCCAAGAACATGCATGTGATGAGTTGGCTGTGTTTCCACGTTTGGGGAATTAGAGGCATTTTCTATCCGTGGAAATCACACCAAAATTCTGTCACACAAATAAAATTACTTGGAAATAAGGTCTTTCTACACAAAGGATACGGCCTTTAATTCAAATATTGCGTTTTTAAAAAAGCCTATGGTATTTTTCACTCCTAATTTAGAAAAGATGTACATGAATATTTCCCGGGGCACATGGGACCACAGGACACTGGCCATCGCAGAAATGCATGGTGCAGACCACCTACAGCCCATCACTTTCTGCTGCGAAAGTACACTGAGATCAAAGGAATGTCTCCAACTCATTTCACACAACCCCCAGTCTTCCCTCCAGAGTGGCAGGGAGACCCCGCCTCAGCCCGGCAGGCCGCCCTCCTCCAGGCATTATGCTAATCGCGGTGGGCATGGAGGCTGCGGCCTTTGTCCCGCCATCGCTTGGCCCCATCTCGCTGCCGCTGCCTCCAGCTCGGTACCCCATGCACCTGCAGACAAAGGCTCGCCACCCCTCCCCAACTTCCTCACCTTGGGTTCTCGGTCTACCAGTGACTGGGCAGGGTGGGAACACTGTCCGATGTCCGAGGCTCTAGGACGAGGACCTGATGCCCTAGCCAAGCCAGCTGGCTGCACTTGCTTAAGTCAGCGGCGGCAGCAAAGCAGCGGCAGAGGCGCGCAGTCTTTGCATCTCAAGTTCAAGCTAGCTGCTTCCGCGCCGCCCCGCCCCGCCCGCGAGGCCACTGCCGCTCATTGGCTGCTGAGCCCGGGCTCTCCTGCGGCACCCCGCCAGGTGCTCCAGCCAGATGCTTAAGCAGGTACTCCAGCTGCAAGGGGCCTTCAGGCAAAGAGGGGTGCTAACTTGCCATCCCAGACTACATGTCCCCTTTATGTGACTAACGTACCCCCTTTGTGCACTCTCAGGACTTGTAAAGAAAGTTCTGACTCGTGTGTGTGTGTGTGTGTGTGTGTGTGTGTGTGTGTGTGTGCGCGCGCGCGCGCGCGCGCGCTACTACCCAAAGCCAGAGAACCTCCGCGACAGATCTGGTATAAAGCAGAAAGTGAATGAAATGAATAATTTCCAAAGGGAGACCAAGGCAAACCGAGTTGGACTGTACCGTACAGACGACCTGCTAATTTGCACAAAGCTCTTACGGGTCCCTGATTAAGGCACCTCTTATGAAGGGCTGACTTGAAGCCAAGCTCACACTGGCACTTTTAACATAGTCGTTTCTAGCTGACAGCCCTCTCTCCCACCCGCCTCTACACGGAAGCAGAAGTGTCCAGTTGGCTAAGTGACAGCATTTTAAATGGGACTGGCGGTCAAAAGAGAAGTCTGAAAGGAGAAGGCAAGATCATTTGCTGATTACGTTGTGTGCACAGAATATTCCCTTTGTCTAATAGCTTCTGGGCAAGGAGAAGTTATTTGACTGATTAATTAACAAAACGAAGCAGAAGATGACATTGGCTGTGTTTTGTCCAAACTCCCACACGCTCCTTGTGCAGAGAAAAGTACAGAAAGCAGGAAACAGACGCGCAGAGAAAAGAAGTGTGTTAAATAGGAAGCTTGTTTTGGTGACACACAACAGGTGTACAGGAGTCTCGTCTTCATGTTCATGTTTTAAAACAGGTCCAAACATTCACTTATTTGTTCAATATTTATGATGGACATCTGCTAAGTACCACCTTCTGTGCTGACAATTCCCTTTCTGGCTAGCAGGTGTCTCGTCAGGGAGAGCGCTATTTAATTCACAGTGATCTGAGTCTATGATCTGTGTTACCTCTGCTATTTAAAAGATTTAACTTACAACCAGCTACTCACAGCAACTACAAGGTTTGGATGAAGCCCAGCCTGGAAGTGGAGCTGCGGGTGGATTTGAGGGTTGGGGTTTAGGAGCCAGGACTGACGTCACTAAGGCTGGAGATGAGGGATTTCACAGGACTGCACCTGTTACCGCTTCCAAGGTGGCTCTCCTCGCTTACACGGGATTCTAGAGCGGTCGTCAGCCTCTCTGCCTGTAGCAGGACTGGGGCAACAAACCAGTCCAATGGGACAGCAAGGGGTCTCCTGGTAGGGAAGTCATCCTTGGCAACCACTCTCCCAAATGTCCCCCCCCTTCCTTCTCTAGCTGAGCTGCCACCCTGGTCCCCACTGATAGGGTGGTTGTAGTCATGTTTCAGGTCTCCCGCCTCCTTTCTTGCCCATAACAGACCATTTGCATACAATCATAGATAGGTCCCTTAAAACTGTGCCAGAGCTTCTCACGGCGGCGGCACAGGTTTGTAGTCATCCCTGCTTCTCATGGTGGCACACATTTGTAATCGTCCCCGAGAGAGAAGGAGGCAAGAGGCTTAGGAGGTCAAGGCCAGGCTCAGCTGGCTACACAGTGAGCTCAAGGGCAGCCTGGGCTATGTAAGGTCCTATCTTGAAAAAAA
The DNA here is from genome assembly GCF_000317375.1 of Microtus ochrogaster. Lineage (NCBI taxonomy): Eukaryota > Metazoa > Chordata > Mammalia > Rodentia > Cricetidae > Microtus > Microtus ochrogaster. Next base: position 23,163,925 of record NC_022027.1, read on the forward strand.
AAGTTAATAATTATAAGAATCCATGCTGTTTGCTTAAAACCCTCTCGTGGTCTTCCCCTGTGATGGACTTGAAGTCCACAAACACTTCCAGGACCTCTGAGGTCACATGCGGGTCAGACCCCAGCTCTTCTTCCCAGCCACTGCAGCAAACAGGTCCTTGCTCTTCTTTCTGCCTGTGGTTTTCTTCTGGTTCCTGGAATGCGTCTAGCTATTCCCACCTAAGGGTCTTTATACTGTTCCTTCTGAAAAGCCCTTCCCTACATGGCTTCCCTGGCCAATCCTCCCTCTGTTCTCAGATCTCAGCCCACACACTGACTGCTCCAGAAAACGGTCCAGCACCTTCATTGCCTACCACGGGCTTTCCCCAACAGCCCTTGCTGTGGTTTGGCAATACACATTTGGATTATGACCCACTTATTACTCGTTCACCTCAATGTGCAGAGAGCTCTGTGAGCAGACAGCAGTCTATTGTTCTTGTGCGGTGAGGAATGTAAGCCTGGCCGCAGAGAGGCTTGGCATCTTTGTTCTCCAAGATGTTGGCATCCCATGCCTCACTGGGATGGCTTGCTGGGGGCTTTGGATTCTGTGGCAGTAGCTCCGCCTTTGCAGGTACCAGAGCTGAGCTCGACCCCAGGACCAGTCAACCCACACAATGGAGCCCTCATTGAAATTCTGGCCACCAAGGCTGGGACAGAGCTCTTATGGCTGACAATGTTCTGTGCTATTGTCACACAGCACATCATGTAAGTCATGCCGTCTCCAGGGACAGGGCAAGTGTATGGTTCGCACTGAGACCTGTCCTATGTGCTTCTTCCCATGGAGGACTCAACCTCCTTTATAATAAGCCAGCGTTCCGTGGGTGCTGAGAGTCTTTCTGGCAGTCAGAGGTGGAAGCAGGTGGAAGTGGGAGCCAGGGTCTGGGGACTGTTTAGACAGTGAGCACATTTCTTGACATAGAGTAACGCATCTAATGGTTAGGTTCAGTGACTTTAGTCCTTGTTCAGTTTCTCAATGACCATGTTATCAGCACATGACGCTTTAACCAATTAAAGGACAAACACCCCTTCCCAAACACCCACTACGAGTTAAGTGTCTGGACCAGCCTCTCAGGAGGTTCCTTCTCTTTCCCAAGGACTTGATATCTTTGCTTGTGTTGTCTGGTCCATACTCCCGCTTTTGACAGTGGCCAGCAGTACTGGAATATTTGCTCTTGTGTGTGAAATACGTTAGATCAACTCCAAGTCCCTAGCATTAGTCACAGCATCCACCCTAGAGAGCCCTACAAAAGATGTTTCCAAAATGAGGGCAATTTTTTTCTCCAAGTACCATAGCATTAAAAAAAATATCAATTTTATTTCTTTCAGTCCCGCATTTAAATTGGATAATAACTGTTATAATGTGCAACAGACATAATCCAAGTTCAAAGAAACACAGGTTCAGTCATATGTAAAATTTTGATACTTAGCCCAACATGTTCCCTGATAAATAAGGAAGCCGTTACTGTAGTAACTGAGTGTTATAAAGGCGTACTCTATTATTCTGTTTTTTCCTTTCTAAAAATAAAAATGTTGCTCAAAATTATTATCCTCTTTAAAAACCTGACACGAAAAGAAACCTAACATGATTTATAAAAACAGGGAAGCAGATCACCAAACTCTCAAGTCGCTGTGCTTCCTAATTAGAATGAAATATTGCAGTTTATTTGCATAATATATTAAAGGGGGGAAAAAAAACCTGCGGCTACTTATCTCTCCCTTCCCCATACAAAGTTGACTGAAAATACAGCCAGCATACCAATAACCCAGGATACATCCCCAAGAAGCATAGCAGGGGAAAAAAAAATCAATTTTATTTCTTTCAGACCTGCATTTAAACTGGATAATAACTGCTATAATGTGCAACAGACATAATCCAATTTCAATTTGTTTGATTAGATGAGTATAAACATTAAACAAGAAAGCCAGGGGATTGTCATAACAACATTTACACTCTTAGCTCATTACAGAACAAAGCGTTCTCACTTGCTCCTGGAAAGCCAGCTACTAGGAAATAGAGAATACGGATCCGAGCTATCCGTAAGGACCATCCACAAAGATGTTTGTTTTGCCTCAGCCAGAGATCAAGGCAGTTTTGAACCAGCACCCACTTCAACTTCTTCCTGAGGAGGAAAGCCCTGGATGTCCCCTCAAACACTTGTGACTGTACTTAAGTATTCCCTTCTGAGCACACAGCATAGTCAAAGCCCCACCCAGGCTGGGGGATCTCACATTTGAATGTGCAGGGCTGTTGGAAGGTGTGGGGGTGGAGTGAGCAGGCGAGGGGCAGAGCTCTTGCTGTAGTATATATGCAGCCTCCCTTTTGGCGACAGGTGTCTTGGGGACAGCACCTGGAGGAGTAGGGCATCTCCTCTGGTTGAATGGAGTCAAAGGACAACACCGCACTGTAGGCTTCAGGCATCTCTCTCCACTCAAGAGCTCAGAAGAAGGTAACCATGTTTCCCTTGGTTTTGGATCTCTGGTGCCTGGGCAGGACCCTGTAGGATCAATATCTTTCATACGTCCTTGTGTGAAGGCATTGATCATCTGGGGAACTGGCTAAAATGCAGAGGAATGGGCCTGGTACAAAGACCTCTGGTGATGCCATGTCCTTATTCAAAAAATTACACTACTCCGAACAGCAAGACTCCTACTGGGAACCAGGTAAACAGTGATCACAACTGAAGCAAAAGTCAGAAAAGAATTCAGTTCAGATCTGCAAAGAACCCGGGCAAGGACTCAGGACCAGGAATATTCCCAATTTACAGGCTCCTGTCCCTGAGACATTCATTTTTGGAGGAGTCTGCGGTGTGTATTTGCAGAAGAAAACCCACACTGCCACACCAATTCACGAGGCAGAACCATGGCTTGCATTTGGATTAGGACGTGACCTTTATCAAGAAGACCTCCAGGTTTTAGCACGTTATCTCTAACTCAGCTCTCTCAGAGAAAGTTTGGCCCCTCAAGAGAGTCTCATGCCCAGGGGGTCTAGGGTGTGACTCTACTAACCTATAAAACTCGGAAAAGCTTTATAAGACTGCATGTTTACAGCAAAAATCTCCTTACGCGGAAGAGTTCCAAGACCTAGGAAGGCAGCACGGCTCATTTTCTTTATACAATATTCAGCACACAGAACCTCCTACTAGACTAAAGACCTAGGGCAATTCCCTGGCATTCACTAGGCTATAAAGAGATTTGACTACTCCTAGATCCAAGAGTTCTCATGCTCCCTAAAGCCAGGGGAATGGAAGGTGGTGGTGGTGATGGGGGTATAAAAACCACCTTACTCTATGATTCAGAATCCTAACAAAAATCACAAGCATTCAATTCCCAAGGTACTCAACCCTGTTCAGTCCCTCCCCTACCTGCTCAGCCCCTTCTCTACCTGCTCAGCCCCTCCCCTACCTGCTCAGCCCCT
>NC_022027.1:23167497-23169307 GCF_000317375.1 Microtus ochrogaster
CCTCCCCTACCTGCTCAGCCCCTCCCCTACCTGCTCAGCCCCTTCCCTACCTGCTCAGTACCTTCTTACCTGCTCAGTCTTTGGCCTCTCTCCCCAGAAATCAGCAGAAAGGCAGGGGACAAAGCCAGCTGCGTCCATGCTCACTTACAACGAACACGGAGAGAGGAAGAGGGAGCAGTTGTCTGATGACATCCATGATCACAACTAGAGAAAAGTCATGTTTCTGCACCAGAAATTTAAGGCTCTTGTGATGTGGAGTGTATGATGGGAAGATGTGGGACAGGGGACAAGGGTAGAGCCCTTGAGAGAAATTCTTTCTTTTTCAAAAATATTTTATTATTATTATTTTTTGTGGGTACACGTGTTTTTGCTGCATATCACGTACAAGCTCGGGTTCCTAGGGACAGGGGTCACAGATGGCTGTGAGTAACAGAGTAGGTGCCGGGAACTGAACCCAGGTCCTCTAAAAGAACAGTAAGTGCTCTTAACACTGAGCCATTGCTCCAGCCCTAAGCTAAATGCTTGCATGAAAGGGAGCTGCATTTTCCCCACACCTTACTTACCACGGTCTGGTTTCTGTCTCAATAATTTTACTTTTCCCAGAATGTCATATAAATGGAAATATATAGTGTGTGGTTTTTAAAGTCTCATTTCTGTCACTTAGTTAACTGTTGAGCCTGTTAGGAGCTCATTTCTTTTAACTACTGAGAATTCTATTTGCGAAAAATTCCATTCCATTTTCTATTGTTTGGTTAGACCATAGCTTATCCATCTATCAGTGGGTGGATATTTCCATTGCCTCCAGTTTGGGACAAGTTTAACTGAAGCTAATACTAATAAAACAAACAAGGGAGCGTGGTGGCACATGCCTGTAAACTAAGCTCTGGGGAGGCCGAGACAGGAGAGTCACAAGTTCAAGACCAGCCTAGGTTACATAGCAAGACCATCTTTTAAAAAGGGGGTAGGAAATAAAAAAGAGCAGAGAAGGAACCATCTTTGGTCTGGTGAGTGTGGAGCATGCATCATGCCTAGCTGGGGTCTTGATGAAACATAGCTGGCTGCGCATCACCCTCCAGGATCATGATGGCAAGGGGAAACTGGGGGTGCTAGGTGGCCAAATTGGGTCTTCTGAAAGAGCTCTTAACAACGGAGCCATCTCTTTAAGCCCCACCCCATCCCTTCTCCACTTTTGCTGGACGATTTGTTTATTTGTTTGGTTGTTTTTATTGTTGTTTTCTTTAGAAGAAAAGAGAGGAAACTAAAGCAGACTTTACAATTTCCTTTTAGGGACACAGTAACCCGCTGACCGATTTTTTAACAGCCAGCAACTTCAACTTTAGAATTTCAGGAAACTATGACATGTGCAATGAGCCAGGATGAACCCAAAGGAGGAGAGTGGCTGCTCGCAGCTTCTGCCGACTTTGATGGCTTCTGACTGCACTGATGATGAATTAAATGGGCTCATGACTTATTAACTGCATGGGGAAATGTATATTTAAACACTCCTGATACATTCAGAAGACTAAATCAGTAATTTTATACTCTCAATCATCTTCGAAGTTGAAAGAATGCCACACAAGGGAGCTAAATTACTTACCTCAAGCAAAATCGTGTACATTTACCGAGAACTGGTTAGACCGATGGGTCTTTTAACCACCAAAGAGCCATTTTACTCTTCTGGTCAGTCACAACTGTTAATTTGCATATCTAGTTTTTATATATGTTACCTCTAACTGAACCCACCCCATTTTTATATTCTCTTCTATTCTTCTATTAGTAAGAAGATGTTTGTATACTAATTAATGATCCA
>NC_022027.1:23169512-23171289 GCF_000317375.1 Microtus ochrogaster
GAGAGAAAAAGAAAAACCAAACCAATAAACAAACAAAACAGAAAGTATCTCTTAACTAACACAGCACTTGGCAGGTGGTAGACAGATGTCTGTCTCGCAACCAAAACCTACAGCCTCTAGCTGGGCTGGCTGAAATCTTGAAGTGGGCTTCTCAACCAACAACGACTCTGGGAAACTAACCCACATGACAGCAGGAAAGCCCTAGTTGGTATTTCACATGGACTCTGCACAGGTAATGAGATCATGGTGGACGCCTGGTCTACGTTAGGTTCCAATCTCTTTTAGGACCTAAGAGCAAGCAAAAGGGAGACAGGCAAAAAAACAGATGTGTATGCCACCACTACCTCAGCACCTGGCTTGACTGTGCCTGAGCTTTGGAGTGCCAGAAGGCAAGCAAGGTGTTTTGAGATTGTTCAACTTGTTTTCTACTGCTTGTAATCAATGATCTTTGTATTAGTCAGCTTTTGTTATTGTAAAAAAAAAAAAAAATACCAGAGCATCAACTGATGTGGTGGTTTGAAAGAAAATGAACCCCAAAGGGAGTGGCACTAACGGGAGGTGTGGCCTAGTTAGAGGAAGTGTGTCTCTGTGGGGGTGGGCTTTGAGGGCTCATATATGCTCAAACCACTCCCAGTGAGATGGTCAATGTCCTGTTGTCTGTTAGTGTAGGAATCTCAGCTACCTCCCAGCACCCTATCTGCCTGCATGCCAACATGCCCACCATGATGATCATGGACTGGACCTCTTAAACTATAAGCTGCCACCTCAATTAAATTTAAATTAATTAAGCTAATTAAATTAATTTTCCTTTCTAAGAGTTGCCATTGTCATGGTGTCTCTTCACAGCAACGGAAACCCTAACTAAGACAACCGGTGAAGAGAAAAGGCTTGCTTGGCTCACAGTTCTGGGGGTTCCAGCCCAGGATCAGCTGGGTCTGGGACAAGACAGCACACTGTAGTGGGAGTGCATGGCACAACAGAACGGCTTACCTCCTGAGCAGGAAGCCAAGCAGGGAAGAGTGGGTAGGAGCCCATCAGCCCACTTTAAGGGGACATCTCCAGTGACCTAAATATCTCCCACCACAAACCCTACACTTCAAGTCTCCACAACCTCCCAATAGTGCCACCCACCTCCAGGGGGACCAAACCTTTCAGAGACACATTCAGGATTCCAACCTTAGCAATCGTTGACATCTCAATCTCCATGACGGCAAAGCCCTGAGTGCCTGAGGTTACTCTCAACTTGAAAAGCATGGGACTCCAAAAGCTAACACCACAATGAGTGGCTGGATTTTCCCCCAAGCCCACAGCCAGCTGAGCCTCTTATAAGTGGGTCCAAAATGGGTGTAGGGGTAGCCCCAGCCAATCACCTTGCTTGTAGGGCGGGGTTGCCTGAGGATATTTTTTACTAATAAATATTGCTGGTGTGCTTCCCCCTGCCCTCCCCCCCCCCTTCTGCTTTCCTGTTCTCCGCTGGAAGAACTCAGGTTCTGTAAGTCTCTTTCCCAATTAAAGCTGTATATATTATTACAATTTCTGTCTGCCTTCATTTAAGCCACTTCAAATGGGTCCAAAAACGAGGGAGCTGTTTGGGCAATTAAGTGTAAGTTTAGAATAACGAGAGACATAGATCCCAGTTCATCCACAGTCTGGTAGGAGAGATTTGGTAAACAGGGCTTTATGCTGGGAAACTAACTGTGGGAGCCAGCTTGGTTTGTTGCATCCCATGAACCTCAGTTTCCTTTTGAAACCGAAGGAGATTTTGCTAGAATTGGCA
>NC_022027.1:23171554-23222189 GCF_000317375.1 Microtus ochrogaster
GCTACTCAGGCAGGAGGATGACAAGTCCAAGGCTTGCTTGGGCTATGAAGTGAGTTTTAGGTCAATCTGGTCAATTTGGTGAGACCTTGTCTCAGGATAAAATGTAAGAAAGACCCGCTTTGTAGCTTAGTGGTTGTTCTAGATCCAGCTAGCAGCAGCAGGAAGAAGAGGAGTGGGAAGAGGGAAGGAGGAGGCGGCCATTGCTGCTTCCACACAAGGGAATTCAGAGTAGGAGTGCCCAGGACTAATACTAGCAGCCACACAATGGCCTGTGCCCTGAGGAGACCCAGCTGCCATGGATGAGGCCACCCAAGGCAGAAAGAGGAGACAGGTACCTTGGCTCTCCTTCAGGCTCAAGTGCCTTCTACTGGCCTAACTTAGGCTGAACTTATGTAGGAGTCAAGAGGCCAATGTGACACAGCACCCATGCACATGCCTGTGTTGCCTCAAATCTGGACAGGGGCCCCCAGTAAACTGCAAAGCACGCCAGAATATGCACACGGTCCCAGTTACTCTCCCTCACCCAACTTCCCCGCACTTCAGAGCATTGACTCACAGGACTGTGTCATAGTGAGTCACATTCGGTGCAACATAAGACAGGGTGCTGACTGTCAAGGGATTTACTGTCTAGCTGGGGAGCCATCACACCTGCAATGCTACACAACAAATAAGGTGGAAAAGGTATGAAAGTGACTGCGGTAAGGAAGGACCTCGCAGGGTGTGATATGAACACCCAGATCCTAAAGAAGCATCACTTCTAGGCGGAAGTTTTAAGGATAGTCAGCAATACTTTAACTACGCAAACGCAAGTGGCACCGCCATCCAACCTTCAGAGGCCTCTCAACAGAAAGGACGCTGCTTTAAATTATCAAGACACTTGGTTTGGTGCCTGGTGGTAGTGGCGCACGCCTTTAATCCCAGCACTCGGGAGGCAGAGGCAGGCGGATCTCTGTGAGTTCAAGCCCAGCTTAGTCTTCGAAGCAAGTTCCAGGGCAGCCAATTACACAGAGAAACCCTGTTTCAAAAAAAAAAAAAAAACATTTGGTTTGGTTGTTACTGGAGTGTATTGTAGCCTGTGTTGACGGATATAAATGCTTATAGAAGAGATAGGAACAGGACTATAGGAAGATCAACATCACATAACATTCGTACAGAGCTTGACAGCTAGATCACAAAGGGCTCCATGGGACTCGAAGACTCGTACAATTGCCTGCGTCAACCACTAAGTACAATACATCTTCTGAGTGCAGGACTATGAAGCTCTCGCTCATGCCTGCACAAGCTAGTCTACTGTGAGGGTTTAAAAAGTCCTTGGAGACATAGCTGGTCAGCAGCACAAAAACACAGCGCTCCTTTCTGCATCATGAGAAGCACCTCTATTCCCCTGCTCTGATGAGCATACTTCTTTGGGACAATGTCTGACAAAGGGCTCCAAGGCTTAAGAGAATGATTAGCAGTCTCAGGAGTAAAAGCAACCGAAACTTTATGCTGGGAATATAGCTTGGTAGCAGAGAACTTGCCTAGCAAGTGCAAAGCCCTGGGTTCCATCCCCAGCACCACAAAAAATGAGAACTAAATAAACACTTGCCTAACAGGGAGCACATTTTGAAGACAAAGCATATACTATCCATCCCCACCTCTCACTGTGCAGTGTAGACAGCTTCCCAACCATATCTTGTTTTAAGAAGCCTTTTCAACCCCCAGTTTAGCGAATTTAATGAATAGTATTAGGTTTTATCTTTCTTATAAATATCTTCTACAGCCTCCATTATGTCAATAAAAAAGACAAAGCAACTATTAGGCTAAAGGGTGGCTAGAGATGAATCAGACCATTTCCTTTAGGCATGAAAGGGTCACTAGACAATGACTCCAGGCCAATGAATTTGTAGAGGAAATACATTAAGAAATTTCTCTCCATCTGTTACATATAATGCTTTTAGTAAGCGCCGCTTATCTTTGAAATGGGATTCCGGGTGGCAGCAGAAACTCGAGTGGCTGGAGCACCTCTGGAGGTGGGCTGGCTCTGTCACACTTTATTGTTCTCTAACTCATGTAGAAAGCCAACAGTGTCACTTGGAGTGACCAATAAATACTAACCGGCTATAGGGGGGATTTTTTTTTTTTTTATCTTTGCTGTTTGTTTTACTACATGGGAACTTTCCGGGGAAGAAAAGAACAACCTAAGACACTCCTGTTTCAGAACGCTCTCTACTTCCTGACCTGGAATACTGCAGAAGTCAGAGGAAACTGTGCTTGAGACAGCCTGGATGCTGGACTTTAAACTGGATGATGGGACATTATAACCATGCTCTGTTTATTTATTAAAATTGATAGTCCACTTGCTTTCCAGAATGAATCAGTGGCCTCAATAAAAGGTGTATATTATATCAAGTTGCTTTTTTTTTTTTTTTTGATTTTTCGAGACAGGGTTTCTCCATAGCTTTTTGGTTCCTGTCCTGGAACTAGCTCTTGTAGTCCAGGCTGGCCTCGAACTCACAGAGATCCGCCTGCCTCTGCCTCCCGAGTGCTGGGATTAAAGGCGTGCGCCACCACCGCCCGGCTTTATATCAAGTTTTTGTATTTTTTAACAAGTAAAAACTTAAAATCAAGCCGAAGGCAGAGGAAGTAATTCTAAAATTCAATAATGGTGAATGTTAGAAACCCATTCAACCATTCTGACCCACAGAAATGGCCGTGTATGCGGGTCCATGTACAAAAATTGCTATGACTAAGAAGTCTACTTGAAACTTCCTTGTAGAAAGGGAAACACAACAAACTACATAATTTTTTACTAATAACCAAATTCTCATGCACAAGTTCTTTAAGAGATAGTGTTCTCCAGAGTGTTTCAAGGGAATATGCACACAAGTTCTCGGGTCAAGGGCCATTTAGCAGGTGAAAGAGTATCCTCAATGACGACATTATCAGACAAGCGAATGTCCTGTCCCTAAGAAGCATGCTTTGCAAGAAAGGCATGGCACAAGTGGTGTCAGCAAATCAGAAGAATCTCAACAATACTCCTTTGTGACAACACCAGAAGGTTTAAGTTAGTGCAGAATCGGTGTGTCTCAGTGTTCTCTAACCTGGCAGAAATTCCGATCAGTTTGGGGTTCACTGTTATGAAGGCTCTGAGGTGCCCTACTCAAATATCATGTGCATTTCAAATGACTGAGGCTCTCCCCAAGAACAGGGCATGGCAGACTGTGGTTTCTAAAGTCATTTGGGCAGGGAACCCTTTTTTTCCTTAAGCGCCAATATTGAGATGTATGATACTCAAGCTCCAAAAACTTTTAGCAAAGCTGACTAGAATCAGTGTTCTTCAAGCTACGACTCATTAGTGGCTACAAATAGCAGGTATGAGTTAAATGGACTAGTAAGAAGAAAAACAAAACCCCAAAACCCAGCACTCGTGGGGGGCAATCACTGCTGTATTAAAGTTTTGTTGGTTATATGTGAGGAGAGAGAGGGAGACAGGGAGGATGCTGGGTCGCAGCACCAACACTACTCCTCACGAGTCATGACAGAGAACTTGAAGTGTAACGACGCAGATATCATGAGTGTTAAAAGACAGGACTTCATGGGACATAACTATCCTTGTACAATCTGTGTGCATGTGACACTCATAGAGGGAGTTAGACAAGGCTGTCCTCAGCGGGGCAGAGAAAGTATCCCTCCACTACTGCTATGTCCAGAGGGGAGCACGGCATGTGCAATCTAGGGAAGGAGGCTACGTGCAGAGTCCTTGGGAAACGAGCACTAGGAGGCACAGCGGTGTGTGCTTGTAATCCCAGCACTCTAGAAGCCAAGGTAGGAAAAGTGATGAGTTCCAGGAGGAGAATGAGTTCTGAGCTAGCCTGGGGTATCTACTGTAAAACTATTACTACAGCCAAAATACTGAAAATACCTCTAACTCCCTGCAATTCTTTATTTTCCCAAAGGGTTCTTCTAGCCTCTTTAAATCCCTACCTGCTGTCACCAGTGGGTAGTTCATCTTGTCTCACCCCCCCCCCAAGAATTTTATATTAACAGAGCCATATGGCATGTGTTATTTTTCTCAGTATGTATGGGGTCTTTTTCTACAGTTATTTTGAGAGTCAGCATGTGGCTATGTGAATCAGCAGTTGGACACTCGTCTCTATAGTCACCTGCTGACGATGTTGGACCTGGACATGGCTCTGGCTACTACTCTGCACCTGAGAAGCCAGAGCTGGGTAGGTAACAGGTGGAGAGACGCAGCCACTAACACGGGTTCTCACCTGTAAGGAGGGAGGACGGCTTTCTGCTCCGGGTCGCTCTCCCTTCCTTTTGGCTCCTTCCTTTTTCTAAGGGAATTCCTCCCAGGGTACTCCCCAGAAAATAGCCCAACAGACAGAAATGCCCAGTTGGAGTTGCAACATGGAAATATGGGACATGGCCCCTGGGTCTATGGTTGTGAACTATGAGGGAGTGAAGACAACATGACTCTGCTGGCGTTGGAGGGGACAGTGAGGCCAGGAATGGGGACCAGTGAGAAGAACAGCCCTGGTGACTTAAGTGTGATGGGCCAGCAGTGTCGGGACCCAAGTGACTGGCTGAGAACTCCTTATGGGATAATATTCATAAATTCTCATTTTTCTCTATCAAAACTCAACTCTGCCAAGCACCACCTATTCTAGGGCTCTAGTTCCCAGCTCTGATTCTTACATAGCCAGAGCCTGGCTTCGTGAGAAGCCCCGGGAAATACCACACCATCCTGGGGCTCTGAGACATGCTGGTTTCGGAAGAACTTTCAGAGTTCTCATAGGAGCTCTGTGAAGGGATTTCAAACCATTTGTCACCATCACAGTGAACCGGGAAGTTACAGCTTTTACAGAAAGTCAAGATCAGAATACCTCCAGCCATCCGTAGTCTCATTATGTAGTCCTGGCTGGCTTGGAGCTCACTCTGTAGACAAATATACCTTAAACCCACAACATCTGCTTGCCTCTGCCTCCCAAGTGCTGAGATTAAAGATGTACCACTACATGTGGCTTTGTTTTACAGGGTCTTATGGATCCCAGGATGACCTCAAACTCTCTCTGAAGCTATGGCGGCTTTGAACGAATCTTCCTGTCACCTCCCTGCCTCCATTCCTCAGAGCTGGGATTGCAGACATTTTCCAGCCCAGTCGATTTCTGCCACTGGAGATTCCACCCAGGGATGTGTGCACACTAGGTCAGCGCTCTGCCAACTGAGCTATATAACCACCTCTAACATCTCCTAGCTTTTAATATATATCATTTAATGAAATGAAATGAAATTTATGCCCTAGCAATGCTGAAGCATGCATGGGCAGCCCATGTAAGACAGTTATGTATATCATTTAATAAGCATGTGTGTGTGTGTGTGTGTGTGTGTGTGTGTGTGTGTGATTCTATCTCAAGGAACTATTATCATGTTACTATAGCAGCATGGTGAGCGATGCACAACTTCCTGGAAAGCCCCTCTGCATTTCTGCCACCAGAGGGACAGTCCCTGGTGCAGATGGAGGGGTGAAGAGACCAGGACACTGATTAGGGCCCTAACGGTGCAGGCAAAGAACCACGAGTGGCTTGCACATGGGACTTCCACTCCAGTTCTTTCTCTTGATCTACTCCAGCTCCCAGAACTCCCAGATTGCCCACAGTGATCCCCTCTCTTTGAGATCAAACCGAGGCTCTCAAACCCTTCTCTCCTAGCAGCTCCCAAGCCAGATTATATTTTCCCTCACTGCACTCAATAAGAAGCTACAAATCTCAGGGAGATGCATTTGAGTTCAAAGCATTCAAGGTGACAAGTGCTTTATGAAAAGTGGCAATGGACGCTCATTTGCAGCAACACGAGGCTGAGGGCATGCACAGCTCTTCAAGTACATAGTTCCCAGCTGAGCAACTGGCACACTAGCAGTGACGGAGCGAAGCTCTGCTCCCAGCAGCTCCAAGCTTCTCTGCTCTTAGACAGACACTCATACATGTTTATTTTATTTTTGGTTTTTCGAGACATGGTTTCTCTGAAGCTTTGGAGCCTGTCCCAGAACTCACTCTGTAGACCAGGCTGACCTCAAACTCACAGAGATCCGCCTGCCTCTGCCTCCTGAGTGCTGGGATTAAAGGCGTGCACCATCACTGCCCAGCTCATCTGTGTTTATGTGAGTGGCTCAGCCGCTGCTCCAGCCAAGACTACTTCTCAGAATGCTCCAAGATGCTGCCTTGAAGACTGGTTCAGAAAGCGGCTGTAACCAAAAGCAACAGATCTCCTCCCCACTGCATCCAGAAAGGCTGACTCACCACTTGGCTCAGGACTCAGGATTTGAAAGACGGACATTGGTCAGGGATCCTCAAACTTGGTCGCCTCCTCTAGAAACAGCAGGACAAGGTCCCTGGCTGTTGCTAAAACCTGCACGGGATGCTGGGCAATGAGCAGGGCCAGGAGCACCAAAATGGATGAGCACTTCTCACAAGGATTTGGCTTCTATGTCACTATCAGTGACAGTGCCACCGTGACTGATGTGATTGAAGATGCCCACCTGAATTCCCCGAGGGGAAGTTCTTTAGGCAATCACTTACAGTGACTTTCCTTAAAGGTTATTTTATGCTCAAAGTCCAGCGAGAACCTCAGCATGATTAATGGGAGGCAGGGAGGCCACTTGTGAAGAGCCGTGCCATCCCTACAGTGTAAGTCAGCAGACTGGCCAAGAGAATCCCCATGCCCCTGCCCATCATGAGGCTGTATTAAAAAAGATATTAACTCTAGAGGTCACGATAATGCTTTGGCACAGGGAGGGAATTATTATTCTCTCTCCGAAGACTTCTCTCCCTGCGGCACGGCAGCAGACACCCCAGATTACACTTTCATCAGCAGAGGTTGGGGTTCCATCAATCTTTCATGACTGTCTGACTCACAGAATCCTCAATTGGGTGGCCTTAGGAAACTAACTGTCTCCCTCACAGAGACCTGGCAAATCACATCTCGGAGAAGCAACGATGGCCAAGCATAAAACACAGGTAACTTTCAGAGGAGCTAAAAAAGCTAAAGGTGGGGTGGAGTGAGGACGGGACAGATGGCTCAGTGGTTAGGAGTGCACTTTGCTCTTGCAGAGGATGGGAGTTGTTTCCCAGCACCGACATCAAATGGCACACACCTGCCTTTGCCTCCTGAGTGTTGGGATTAAGGACGTCCGCCGCCACCACTGCCCAGCCTTAGGCACCAGCTCCTTGCCCCCCTTTAAAGGTGATTATCCCATGCATTTTGTCCTAGTGATTGAAAGCCAACTGACACCCCGCCCTCGATGGGCACACTGTGAGATAGTGTGGTATAGCTAAACAGTGGACCAGCCACAGCCACTCACTTAAACCAGCTCCCCCAAGTGCTCTGTGTTGAAGTTTGAATATGAAATGTCTTCCAAAGGCTTACACTCCTTGCTGGGAGGAGGTGGGAGATGCTGGAACCTTTAACAGTGGGGCCTTGTGGGAAGACAAGGTCACTGGGGTTATGCTCTTAAGGGCATATTAAGACCCTGGCTCCTCATCACCCTCTTTACTTCCTGGCCACATGAATGCGTAACTAAGACATAAGGGCAACAAAGCCAAATAATCTCAGGCTGAAGTAAAGCTTTCCTCTCTTCAAAGGCAATGATCTCAGGTAGAGCGTCACAGTGATGGAAGCCAGACTGGCACCTCCCCCACAACATAACAGACTGCACAAGCAGCTGCCTCCTTCAGTCTGGGCTAATTCATTTTCAAGTGTCAACAAAGGCCGGGCGCAGGACCACCACGAAACAGAAACAATAGCAGTTATCTGAGAAGAGGGAAAGAAGAATTGCCGCTGGTAACTCAGAGGCCATCAGGAGAACATTAAGAGATTCTCATGGGAGCAGTCATTCCAAAATAGGGCTCTGACCTCCACAGTTAGGGGAACCCAGGAAAGAGGTTGGGGGTGCTGAAATTGAGACATTTGGAGAAAGGGTCCCACAGAGCCAAACTGAGCCAAAATAAATCTTTTTTGGAGGTGATTATCTCATGCATTTTGTCATAGCCACAGAAAGAGAATCATCACACCCCTCCCCTCTACGGCAGACTGTGGGAGCAGTGTTGGGATAGCTAAACAAGAGAGCAGCCATAGTCTGGGGCTGAAGAGTGCGTTCAAGGCCAGCGTGAGCAATGCAGTGATATAAATGCCACAGTGAAAGCGGAAAGAGGGCTGGGGACAGAGCGCAATGGGAAGGGGCTTGCCCAGCATTGGGAAGGGGCTTGCCCAGCATGGGGAAGCCCAGGTGCAATGCCTAGTGCAACAAAAGAATGAGGGGGTGGAGGAGAGCTCAGAAGAGGTTTGGTTTTGTCTTGGTTTTACTGTTTCCTAACTAAACAACTGCAGCATTGTCAAGGTCCAACCAAAAATAAGCAGTGTTTGCAAAAGAAACCAAAACAAAACAGCAAAACCGGAAACAAGAGCATGTGCTATGTGTAACAAGAAGCCTTTGAAAAGCAGCTTGAACCAAATCCATTCATAAAAGCCACTGTGGATAACCTAGGGGAGGAGAATACTGAAGAACACCCAGCACAATTCCTTTTTGTTGTTGTTGTTGTTGTTGTTGTTGTTATTGTTGTGTTTCTCTGTGCAGCACTGGCTGTCCCAGAACTCGCTCTGTAGACCAGGCTGGCCTCAACTCTGAGATCCGCCTCCCTCTGCCTCCCAAGTGCTGGGATTAAAGGCGTGCGCCACCATCCCAGGCTACAATCCTTTACATTAGTTGGAGAACAAGTTCCTGAGATTAAAACCAGACGGAACGACTGAGCCAAAGAGAAATGCATCTGACAGCGAAGGGATAATCTGTGACAAATAAAGATCTTATTAAAATTAGTCATCGCAATCAGAAAAGAGCTATATAAAGTATGTTCCAGGGAAAGAAGGTCTGCCCTACAAACCACCCTTACAAACATTTCACAGGGTCACATTTAACCTGAGTAAGGGAGGATGAGTTCCTAAAAAGCATATGTACACGACACTGTTAACGGTTGCTATCGAAGGGTGCAGGAATATAGAAATATAAAATTGTAAGCCCAAACACATTATGGGGAAATAAATAAATAAATAAATAAATAGATAAATAAATAAAGCTGGCCTCCACTGTTAACCTTTAACACTTTCTGCCTTAAGAGCAGACATCCCAGCAGCCATGTGGACAGAGGTAAACTTGTAACAATTGTCTCCTGCCCCAGCTTCCCAGCTAGGCAGGTACTGGGGACAAAGGTTAGCTTCTAACTGCTGCCTCTATGGGACCCTCTGCTTGTAGTCCCTTCATTTTTAACTGTCCCCTATGTGACTCTACTCTCTGCCTTGCATTCTTTTAGGGACAGTGAAAAGCGGCTGTGACAGTCACAGGCTTTCGCAAACACTCAAAGTTAACATTCTAACGTCCTATAACCAAAAGTTATAATGTAATGTGATTTTAAGCCTGACCTCAAGGTTGTAAAAGTTCTTTGACCCACACCTGGTGCTTGACTTTACTATAAGAAGAGCCCCCAAACCAACCCTCATTGCCAGAGTTTCCGAAGCCCGATCTCTAGCTGTCCTTACCGCAGGGTAAGCTTTGTGTGCCCGGCAGTAACTTTTCTTCTTTTCTGAAATGAAGCTTGCTTCTGGTTTAATAGACTTTGGTGGTCTGTCCCCCATCACTGCAACCCCGGACCCAACACTATTAATTATGGAGAAATTTTATCTTCATTAGAGCAGGTCCAATGGAGTCTCTACTTACAGTCAATATTTATTAAATGCAATCAAATTTTTCTTAATAAACAAACCTCAGCAACTTAGTGCTGCCACTAATTTAAACAAATGAGTTTACTACCCAGAGCAGCCTTTCCCAAAGCGTGTTTCACGTGCATGTATTTCCACGAAGGAAACTGATACATATCCTTCCCTACAGCCCATGCGAAGGGTTGGTCCTCAATTCATGGAACTGCTGGGAAGTGATGGAACCTTTAAGACATACAGCCTAGATGAAAGTGGTCATATAAGTACATGGCCCTGATGGGGACACTGGGACCCTGGCCTCATTTCTTTCTCCCATTGCTTTCTAGCCATGATGTGGGAAATAGCTCCCTCTACCACGTTTCCCTCAAGATTTACAGCCGCTTTGCCACAGTCCTAAAAGGAATGGTGATAACTGATCTTAGGCCCCTTTCCTTTAAAAGACTGACTATCTGAGCTATCTCCTCACAGCTACACAAGCTATTCCAGTATAGACACAGAAAGTATTCCACTCTAGACTGCAGTATAGAGCCTCAGAGACTGGAAGGGGTCCAGAGTGTGGAAAAGACCTGCCACGTTGTTTAACAGTTTCCCAGGCAACTCTAGACTCTTCAACCTTCTTAATGCCCGACCCTTTTGAAGGGACTCTGGCCATGGCTGGCACTCTGGAGCATGGCAAACAAGGCTCTGGCAGGCCTTGCCCCTCTCCCCAGTTCCCTCTGCCTGGCTAAAACCCCTTAGATTACATTCCTGAAGCTGGTGACCAGGGTCTACCCTTTTATTTGGCCACTTCCTCCTCCTAAGGCTGACTACCAAGGTCAGGCTATCAAAGTACTGAAGTACAGCAATCAAAAGCTCCCTTTGGTTCACCTAATTAACATGTCCAATTAAAATTAAACACCTTATCCAAACACAGGGTTTTCCCTTCTGCCTTAATAAACCGCCAATTGTCTATGGGCCAAGTCTGTCTCCTCTCTATCGAGAGGCAATCCTTTATGTCGTTGTCGTCGTCATCATCGTCGTCATCATCGTCGTCGTCATCATCATCATCATCATCATCATCATCATCATCATCATCATCATCATCATCATCATCATCGTTCCCCACCTCCAAATACCCCCTCCTCCTCTCCCTTGTTCTCTATCTCCTGTCTTTGTCTCTTATTCCCTGCCCTTTGTCCCTGGTAGGGGGAGGGGGGGGGTGTGTGACTAAATCTCCTTTGAGCTGAGAACTTGGTCTTGGGAGTCCTGAGCTGACACCGTTTCCTTTCACCTTTACCACAGTTCCTCATGTGGTAGTGACCCTCAACCATAAAATTATTTTGGTGATACTTCATAACTGTTATTTTGCTACTGTTATGAACTGTAATATAAATATTTGTGGACATAGAGGTTTACCAAAGGGGTCGCCACCCACAGGCTGAGAACCCTGCTGTAGACCCTTTGTGTGCCATGGATACCTCACATGGTACAGCACCACAAAAGCTTCCCACTAAAGAGATCTGAAACCTAGACAGGCCCATCTGGCCCTTTGCATCATGGGAAACAAGAGGGCTTAGCAGACACTCTTGCCTCTGGGCGACAGATACAGCATCTTAGTGTCCTTCCTGGAAGATGGGTTCACACCTGTCACTGGAAAAAAACAAAACAAAAACGGGGGCAGTCTCTGCTAAAGTTCCATTGGGTTGAGAAATTGAGGTCATTTATGTTTGACACTTCTATTAAAGAATAAGGAGAAAACTGCTTCCCAAGGTGTAAAAACGCTGAGTTTAAAGTCTACACAGGCCTTCGAAACATGAAGTGACACCCCTCCTACCCATCGCTAGAATGGTGGCCTAGCAGGCCACAGAGTCCAAATGAGAAGTGGTTCTCTAGTCGTCCGCTTCAGGGACTGAGGACAAAACAACAGTGAGAAGCCCCGTGCCACCCACACACCTGAGGACACCCTCTTTAACACAGTGGTGGGGACACAGCACATCTGTCTAAGGGCTCCTCGGGGGAACACACTACCTCAAAAACTCTAAAACTCCCTCACCAGCCTCCACATCTTCATGTTAGTCTCACTGTGATTAAAGCAGCCAAGCTGTGGTATGACGGGGAAGGAGGAGGCAGCTCTGCACTGCCAGGCGGTAAAGCAATCGGGGTTCCAACCCCCCCCCCCAAGAAGGCATGCCCCTCAAGCCAGGACTAAGCTGCAGCCAGAATTGAAACCCTATAAGCAAACCCCACAGAGATTACATCAGAGGCAACCCCAACTCCCCACACAGTTCACAAGAAGCCTTTCCTACTCAGCCCAGGAAGACAGTGGACGGGGTGACATCACCCACCCCCCAGATTGCCTCTTCACCCATGGTAAAACTACCAAGGAGTTTCACGGTAACTGAGAGCCTTAAAAACCTTCAGAAAACGCCATCGCCAACGCTTTCAGAAACTGAAGTTACACAGCTCGGAGGGGTGCACTGCCCTATTGGGGAAGGTTCTGCCCTCCCAGTCTCTTGCACATACTTTCCTTACTCATTTTAACCACATCAAGAAACCCCCCAAGAGAGGCCCTTTCCTCAGCAAGGCAAGGTACAAAAGAGAATGCGAAATGGCCTTGTTTTCTCTCGCAAAATGAAACACTGTTATGTTTTATTCATGCAAAGTGAAAACCCTTTTTCTTTCCAGCATTACAAATTGAATTTGCTCTTGTAAATTGCTGTTAAGGAAAAAAAAGAGACAGAAAGAATCAAAAGCAAAGGAAAGTTAAATAAATATATATATATTTAGCCGGAATACAAAGGCTCCTTCTTCTAGGGCACAAAAGCTAGGGGGACCAATGGGGAGAAACAGACCCTTTAAGTGGCGAACTTGCTTCTTTATCTACTGTTCCAAAAGGGCTCAAAGACACCCCCCACCCCTAACCACAGAGATGTGCTGAGGTCCTGAGAGCCTATGGGGAGACACTAACATAATGTTACCTACCTTAACTGTGCTCTTTGGTGGGGATGGGTTTGGGAGGGGCTCTTCCTGCTCAGCAGGTAAACTGAACTCACCAAATTTGCAAGAGTTTCCTATCGTCTATCTCCTGTGATCAACCATCCTAGAAGCCACCGGAAGTCTGACCCCTCCCCTCCGCAGTGACTTGAAAAGGAAGCCATGTAATTAGCTGCATCTGTTAAGTGCATGTTGCTTTAAAAAAATTAAGGGTAAACACTCATTAAGCGCTTGCATGTTTTCATCACTGTGCCAATTATTACACACACTTGCTGGTGTACACACACATGTGCCGTTGTCCCTGGCAGCCATCTTCGTTTCTCAGATGGGAGAAAATGAGGCACCGAGAGCTGGAGCAATCTTGCCATCTAGAATCCGAATCACGTTTCTCTGATACACAAGCAGCAATTGGATTTATTTTAAACAAACAGTGTAGACCGAACACTTGCATGAGTAAAATCTAACCTAAAACACACGTAACGGGGCTGAGGACATGACTCGGGTAAGAGCGCTTACTTGAGCCTTCAGTGAGGTGACACCACAAACAAAACCCAAACAAATAACAGATCTGAATACACATTTCTGGTTGTGAGGATATATAACAGACTTCATTTTGGCTCCTGCCGTAAAGACAGATATGGAGAACAGAAATCAGGAAAGAGTGAGCCCTCTACAGAGGCTACTTGTTTCAGATGGGTAAAAGCCACCTCAGAGCTTCTTTGTAACAGCCATTCACTGAGGTGAAGGCGAGCGAGCACTCCAGTACTGCAGCCCTCCAAATATAACATGAATCATCTGCCTACTGGCTCACCCTAAAGCTGGGGCTCCTCACTCTCATATAAAGAGCTCAGAGATTTATACCCGATCAGCAGTCAGAAAATTCTCCTTTCTCAAGTCTGGTTCCAACACAAACGCCTGTTCTTTTACTGTCAAATATCTAGTCAGAAGCCTTCATTTCTGGTTTAGGATGTGGAACTGGTCAAGGACGATCAAACACACTGGTCCGTCATATACAGGACAGCTGTATAAAAGAAGGCAGACCCTCCCCTTATAAAGGACCATGTGACCCAACCGTCAAACAAACAAGCCAGAACGCTCAGGAAAACCATCCTTCTGGCACCTGAGATTTGATCTACTTTGTAACATTCTTGTGCATTTTCAACACGATTACCTTAAACGTTCAACAGTTTGACCCAAAATGCTAGAAGACACCCCTATACCGTGAGAACTGCCAAAACACTGACTATAACTTGTGTCAACTGAATGTTCAATTATTTTGCAATGGGTTCAAGTACAGTATTAGCGGTAACAGTAGCTAAAGTCCTTAGCTACAACACGGCTTGAAAGTCGGAACGTTAGTTTTCTGACTTTTGGAGAAGAGAAGAGCCATAAGTACTTGTGGTAACTTATTTCCAGGAGAATAGCATAAAAACACACGCGGAATGCAATTGTTATAACTAAACACTTCAAGTGTTAAAAAACTTTAGCCAAACCCAAATGGCCGATACTCATGACTTTTTAAAGATCAAAGGTTTAGGCTTGCATGTGATCTTACCCTTTCAAACAAGCCCTTAGGAAGAAACGTCACTAGTGACATGAATCGGAAGCAGTCAGGACGTAACCAAGTACAACGACATGGATAAGAAAAGGAATGTAAAAAGAATGTGAAGAAGAGAGAAATAACGGGTGCAGATTGTCGGAAGGGTAGGGAACTTGTGAAAACGAGGGAGAAGTGTGAACAGAAGCCCTTTGAGCCACACGAGTGGCCAGGCTCCTCCCCCAAGAACTTCTACCTTCCAGGTTCCACCCACAGAATACTCTAACTGCCCTAACTGCTGGACCCCATCCTACAGAGTAAAATAAAAGGCCAATTTCTGGACATGAAACCCCAACGATATTCATCCTGGAAAGCTCCACCCCCTAAAAAACTCTATATAAGCCCTGTATCCTGTTCGGTTTGCCTGTTTCTCATCTGAGCAGAGGCAGCCACCCTCCTGGGTTTTTCCCTCCCAGTAAACCTCTTGAATGAGGTTTGTTGTGTGGTGTGACTGAGAGGTATTCCTTGGCTCCTGGCTGCCAGGACACCTTTCCATCCGAGCTGTAATACCTACAGTGTAGACCCAAAGGCACGCAAGAGTCAGAGATGATGAGTGTTTGAGGGATGGAAGCCAGGGAGGAAAAGTTTGGATGTCTTGGGAGGTGGGGGAGCAGAGAGAGATTCACTTGGGTCTGTTATATCTCTACAGTTTCCATTAAGATTCATACTGAGGGAGGTTAGGCTGTACCAGCCCAGACACTCACCGGCCATTGTCTCGGCCCACTCCCCACACACGGATGCTCACGATGGGCTGCGAGTGTAGCACGGAGCGGTCCATGGGGTCCACGAGGCTGAGCATGTCGTTTTCCAAAATCAGATACATGTCTTTGCCCTGGGCGTCAACAAGAAAACATGGAGACCTTACATCTTGTGTGTACTTTCTCGTCAACTCTTATCTTTAACCACTGACACTTCTGGATTTAGACAAACTGCTAACAGGAAAGCCATGGAGTATTTTCTTTTATAAACTCCACCCACCCCCTCCAGCCACCAACTGTTCCCTCCTCACCATTATTCATGCCAAGGACACTCTCCTTCCTTGACCCATAGCCACTGTCCACCTCTCCCACAGGATGGGACACATCCAGCAAAGGGTGAACATCACTTCCCTGGGCTTGTTTATTGAATGTCAATATCACACCGATGTCTGAGGTGCACAGACTCTCAGCTGCCCTGCCAGAGCTTGGCTTATGATCTCTAACTAGCAGCCGTGAACGCTAAGGTTGAGCGCTAGGTACCTGCCCCAGGTCTGATACAGAGCCCATAATTACGGACATTGCCATTATACTGAGAGGGAGACCTCTGGCTTTTCAACGCTTGAGCTGCGGTTCGGATTTGTAGGGTTTGTTCGTGTCCCCTCTCCCTATACAGGTTGGCTCTTTAAGGGCAGGAACGTAGCTTATGTAACTTTCTTCTTCCCTCATACGATCCTCATGCATGTTTTCAAGGAGCTATTAACCATCTGCTGGACAACTGAAAGATGACCTCTCAAGAAGGCGACTGAGATGCCGTCATACTGAAGCCAGGGAAGCCTGCCCGAGCTGGATCACGAGGCCTCTCGGTGGGGCTCCAATCCCAAAGGGATGGTTGAGTGACTCTTCGTATAATTTCTGAGAATGATGTCAAAGGTTCTTAAAATGACTGAGCTGTGATGCTTGGGGTGCCAGGGGTGGGAAGGCAGGGCCACTGCCAGATGGTGATTAAGAATGCCAGTGTCTGCAGCTGGCATTCAGAGCAACCGAGGGCTTTCCCCCAAGAGCAGATAATCCATTTGCAGATGAAATCATAAACATGAATGTAACTTGCACAGACTCATGTGGCCGTAGCCTTCCCATAGAGCGTGAGCGATGGATCGCCTGCTGCCCCGAACCTATGCTATCTGCGGATGTCTGCCATTTATGTCAGTGCAAATCACAGCAAAATTTCTTACGGATGGGGGAGTGAACATCTTGACTGGAGGAGAACAAAGACTATTAGCATTTTAAATGCAGGGATGCAGTGTGAGATCGCACTTCACTGCTGGAGTCGTCCTTGGTGATTGGACGGGACACAGGGAAGTGAGAAGTCGCAACAGGGTTTTCTTGCAAGGGAGAAAACTCTTCTCCTCCCTCCTTTACGCAGAGACCAGAGAGTCTGGTTCACAAGGCAGTCCAGCCCCATAGCAAGGCTTCCCCTAGGGACAGTCTCCACCATGGGGAGGCCATCATGATGCACTACTGGGAGGAACTGACAGCGGAGTCACCAACAGTCTGGTCCAAAAGCAAAGCCTCCTACCCGTGTTCTGCTGGCAGGACACAGGCAAGCACCACCTAAGATGCTCCTGATGGGTTCTGCAGGTCGTAGAGCACGAATAAGGCTTTCCCTGTTTGGTGTAATCTTAAGGCGAATCTGGGAGTGTTTTCTATTGCAGTATTACCTCTTACCTTTTTGGTTGCGAGCCTAGTCTTTAACAGCGGAGTCATCTCTGCAGCCTGCAGACATTATCACCTCAACTATTAGTTCAAAGTGGATTCACTTTATTACAAGCGAGACAACATGTAGGCATCAATTCCACAGCTCATGTGCAGTGCCCGTCAGGTTACAAATGAAGAAGTACGCTAAAGGTAACGAGTCACTTTGCAGAGCAGGACCTTGGCACTCACAAGTGCAGGTGGGGAATCACGTGTCACTCTGCGTTGTCAGGAGTTGTTAACAGATGGCATTCATGGTGCACATGGTGGGATGGATTCTGAGCTGGGAACATTCACTGATGGACCTTTGAGGATCTGAGGGTCTGTTCTCTCCAGGGGGCACGGTCCTGCGTGGGGCATAGTGGGTTTACCCAGCAGCTACTCTGGAGCTTCATGCTGACAGTTTTTGACCATTGCCATTGCAAACACATCAACTCCCTCACTACAAGCTCTCCCAGAGCCCCAGGTGACTCACCTCTCCCCAGATGCCAACTGTGTCTCGGATGTCGTTTTTGCAGTAGGAAAGCTGCCGGATGCAGTTGTTGACAGCGACACTGCTCTTGCCGGGGGCAAGGTCCTCCTCCGCCATCTCTACCCAGCCCAGAGAGCGCACAGCAAAACACTGGAAGGCAAAGTCAGACAACACCAAGTGACTCGTGGGTTGGGGTCAATCGGCATCAGGTTACTTGGAACCACATGGAGGCAAGGACAGGGTCTGCTCAGTGCACTTCATTCGCTTCACTGTGGTGGTCACCCAACCCAGTGAGCAAATCCTCTACTGCTGGAAGACAAAATTGCGACGATTTGTAGCTATGCCATTTTGAAAAATGCAGGGGCAACCTTCTGTCTAACCACGTAGCGAAGAGCACAGGGACAGCCTTCTTCTGTCTACAGTGCAGTGAGAAGCACAGGGACAGCCTTCTTCTGTCCACAGTGCAGTGCTAGCAGATACTATCTCCACAGAAGAACAGCAGCAGGGGCGTAATTGCAGAGTTAACTAACAGCACAGAGGCTTCGAAGTTATCATCATCTGTGATAAGACAGATTTCTTTTTTAATGGTAAAAAATGTAATCCCATAAGACCTGGTATTATTAAGTACTTAGCAAAGAAAATCTAAGAGCGTGAACTATATGCAGTAGATGACCAATAGAAAATGAACTCAACAGTATTTTTTTGGAGGTGTTTCTTTTTTTCCCTCTCATAATATTCTGTCTGGACATTTTTTCCCTTATAGATATTTTACTTGTACGTTATGGATTTTGATTTTTTTTTGTGTGTCTCTATGGGATTTCTGTGTGAGTGAGTGAGTGTGTGTCTCTGCATCTATATGTGTTTCTTATACTTTTTCTTTGACTCTTTTTTATTTTTTGCTCATTTATTTTGTTCTATTCAGGTTTGTTTTGAATTTTATCCTATCTTTGTTTTTTATTGTGAATTTCATTTTAAAGAATATTTATTTATTATGTATACAGTGTTCTGCCTGCATGCACACCTGCATACCAGAAGAGGGACCAGATCTTATTACAGATGGTTGTAAGCTACCATGTGGTTGCTGGGAATTGAACTCAGGACATCTGGAAGAGCAGTCAGTGGTCTTAACCTCTGAGCCAATTCTCCATCAGCAGTTTCATTTTTTAAAAGATGCCTGTTTGTTTTCTAATGAGAGAGAGCTAGAAAGGGTAAGGGCTTTGGGTGGGATCTGGGAAGATCTCTAGGAGGGGAAACTATAATCAGAATGTTGAATAAAAAATCTATCATTCACACACACACACACACGCCAAAAAACAAAAAACAAACACCCCCCCCCCAAAAAAAAACCCCAATGATGTGCTTATTTCAAGAAGCCAACACTCCCAAGACATGAAACGTGATATGCATCATGGGCAATGCTCTTGATCACGAGAGCTGCCATCTCCAAAAGATCTGAGTTTTCTTTCACCCCTCCCTGCACCCTGAGGTCCCCTCAAAGCTATGAACCAGTTTAAGAGACCAGTTTCCAGGGCCAGGTGGGACAGACAAGTAGCCACCTTCCTTGAAAGCAAAGAGGCTGACTCTCAAAGAGAAGCTCCCAAGTTTACAAATGAAAACTTCAAAATGAAATGAAGAAATGTGGCGATCTATCCCAATGTGACCAACATCAAGTCTGGTCTAACCTTCTCCACCCCAACACCATCACCAGAGTGGGCAACCCCTACCTGAGTTGCTAGTCACACTTCCTCAAGGGGGAGAACACAGAAGCTACACATGGTATGCACAGCACTCACAGATGTGCTCGGCCAAGGTGGGAAGGCTGGGCAATGCTTCCTTGCGTCTGTGCAGTCAGGGCATGCCCGGGGAAGCGTCTATTACAAATAAATTCCAAAGAGAAGGTCGTCCTAGAGACCGGAAAAGCTACTCAGCTGCTTGTCCGATGGGTACAGCTGTGGCGGAGGCCTCACAGTTGTTGTTGTTTTGTGTGTGTGTGTGTGAGTGTGTGTGTGTGTGTATGTGTGAGTGTGTGTGAGTGTGTGTGTGAGTATGTGTGTGTGTGTGAGTGTGTGTGTGTGAATATGTGTGAGCGTGTGTGTGTGAGTGTGTGTGTGTATGTGTGTGTGTGAGTGTGTGTGTGTGTGTGAGTGTGTGTGTGTGTGTGAGTGTGTGTGTGTGTGTGAGTGTGTGTGTGAGCTGCAGGGGAGAAGACATTGCTGGTCTGCCCTTCTTGCAGTTCTGCTTTCCCAGCCACCAAAGCAAACTCTACTTCTCCAGGTGGCTAGTCAGAAATGCCTAGGCACACATCACCATACACCCTGTTTTACTAAAATCCACTTCCTGGGTCTGACTGATCTCATGGGCACCCTGACCCCACTGTTTCTCCAGGGAGTCAGGGAGGCTCAAACACGATTCTCCAACTGGTTCTCAACACAAACCCTCATTAGCAAAGTCAGTGTCACAACCCACCCCCTGGCCTTGTCCTTAAGACCTTGTCAGGTCCCTCCTGCCTCTAAAAGAACTGACTTTTGGTTTGGATAATATTTACTTGCATTCTTATCATTATTTTGCATGTGCACACATACATACACACATAAGTACGGAGCCAGGGAGTCTTTGACTTCGGCTGCTACACTCTGTGTGCAGGTGTATACCTAAAGAAGCCAGAGGTAAATGCTGGGCGTCTTTCTCGCACTTTCTCCACTTTATTTCCTGAAACAGGATCTCTCCTTCAATCTAGAGCTCCACAAATCAGGACGGCTAGCCAACAAACAGGCCCCCAGCTCCTGCCCATCCCAAAGACCATTCCCTTTTAAGGCTATCACAGGGTCCCTGCTCAGGACTTAGGATCTACACCAGAGGCTGACCTCACTAGAGTTTGGACTAGGATAAATATGTATTTATTGTCCAACCTACCTCTTTGGAGGGCATAAGAAGATAGTTCTTTTTTTTTTTTTAATTTAATTTTCGAGTCAGGGTTTCTCTGTAGCTTTTGGTGCCTATCCTGGAACTAGCTCTTGTAAACCAGGCTGGCCTCGAACTCACAGAGATCTGCCTGCCTCTGCATCCCGAGTGCTGGGATTAAAGGCATGTGCCACCACCGCCTGGCAAGAGGATGGCTCTTAATTCACAATAAGGTAAAAGAATACTGGCTACAGGGCTGGAGAGGTAGCTCAGTGTCTAAGAGCACTGGCTGCTCTTCCAGATGTCCTGAGTTCATTTCCCAGCAACCACATGGTGGCTCACATCCACTTATATATAATAGGATCTGATTCCATATTCTAGCATGCAGGTATATAAGGAGAGCATTCATACATAAAATATAAATAAATTTTAAGAATACTGGTTACCTTTTGTTCCTTAAGTGCAAGCTGACATGGATGTCAATCTAAACAAACTCAGTAAAACATAACAGTACTGTTCTTGGCTAAAAGATAAAAGCATCCAGTCTTCTACAGCACTTTCAGATTATCATTTTGTCATAAGGAAACAAAAGCCCGAACTATCATCACCATCAGGAATTTATTCACAGTCACTTCTTTGCACAGTCATGATTTCTGGTCTTCACCGCCATTCCATGTAGCCAGAGACAAATGGTACAGAGGGGATACCGTACCCCACCATAGGTAGCTCCAGCTGGGTCCTTCCCAAAGGGGAGTAGAGCACCAGCACTGAGGGGTGCTGCCCACACGTGGTCAGGAAGCTTAAAGCAGTCATTATGCTAACTTAAATTCAAGAGATAAACAAAATTGGCTCTTGGGAACAAAAACTTAATTTTAGGTAGGGGAAGAGCTGATATATTTATTCAAATCACTTGCCTTTTAAAACTTTTTTAAAAATGAAATTAAATATGAAAAAAATCAATAGACACATTTTTGTTTTGTTTTGCTTTGAGACAGGGGTTTCTTCTTTGTTTAGTCCTAGCAATCCTGGACCACACTCTGTGGACCAGGCTAGCCTTGAGCTCACAGAGATCCGCCTGCCTCTGCCTCCTGAGTGCTGGGACAAAGGGTGTAATACATTTTGATGACTGCTCACTCCTCAGCGGCTCTTGAAGAGGGGAAGTGAGCAATGGTGCAAGGTCTGCACGGTGCGATCAGGTGGATCTGGGGTCAGGTCATGGCTCCTCAGTGCGCAGAGAGTGGCTGCGGTGAGCCACTGAGGACTTAGTTTCTCCACATGTGAGATGGGAAGATTACACACTTTATAGTGCTAAGGCAACTGAATGATAACGGTCTGGGCATGGCGAGAAATCATTGAGTGTTTAATTCCAATCATTATTGTCAATAAATACTGCTTTTGTTGTTGTTGAGACAGGGTTTCACTGTGTAGTCCTGGCTGTCCTAGAACTCACTCTGTAGACCAGGCTGGCCTCAAGATCAAAGACATCTGTCTGCCTCTGTTTCCTTAGTGCTGGGATTAAAGGTGTGTACCACCATGGCCCAGCGAATATTCTTTTCTACTAGTGGGTTTTAAACATTGCCAGAGTTGAACAGATTTCAGCCAGCGTTAGGATGTGGCTTGGATTTCTGTAGACCATGACGCTCTGGGGACTGCTGTGGAGGGGCAGCCCTGTTCTCTCCCCAGTGTGGCGCTGCTCTATGGACTCTGAGTGGAAACGCCTGGTTCAACCCCAGGACTGCCATTGCCACTCCTGATCTCAGCTAGCCTTTCCTTTTAGTGTGTGCTCACTGCACATGCATGAAGGCCAGAAGTCAGTTTTGGGTCATTCCTCAGGAACCATCTGTTCTGTTTCATTAGACAGTATCTCTCTTCTGGGACAGGGATCACTGAGCTCCTGGGAACCACCTGTCTCAGCTTCTCCCATGCTGAGAATGCACCATGTCTCACACTGCACCATACCCCGTACTGCCACCATGGCCCACACAGTACTATGCACCGTACTACCATCATGCTCCACACTGCACTATGCCCCACACTGCAGCCTGCCCCACATTGCATAATGCATGGCACTGCACCATGCCCCAGACTGCATCATGCTCTGCACTGCCACCATGCATGCCACTGCCACTTGTCCCATGCTGTACCATGCACCGCACCATGCCCTGCACTGCACTGTGCACAGCACTGCACCATGTCCTACGCTGCACCATGCACAGCACTGCATCATGTCCTGCGCTTTGATCTGAGTTCCTCAGGCAAGCACTTTACTGACCAAGCTGTCTCTTAGCCCCTAGGTTAGTTAACTCGGTCCTGGCTTCAGAGAGATGTGCATGGGGAGAACCTCTCCCAAAGGCCCATGTGGCGGCAGAAGAGCCTGATTTATTATCCACAGTCCATAATAAGTCCATAAACTTCCAGTTTCTCTATTCTAATCGGCAGGTCCTCAGCCTCTGCAACTCCAAGTTTGCTGAAAAGTGATAACACATAAGCTCAGAGAGCTGCCAGGAGATTGCAAAGAAACAAAGCGTGTGGCATATTGTCTGGCATATTGTAGGAACTCCCCT
The DNA here is from genome assembly GCF_000317375.1 of Microtus ochrogaster. NCBI lineage: Eukaryota > Metazoa > Chordata > Mammalia > Rodentia > Cricetidae > Microtus > Microtus ochrogaster. Next base: position 23,194,262 of record NC_022027.1, read on the forward strand.
GATGCTCACTTTCCCCTCTTTTCTACGGCTCCAAAAGACAAGCTCCCGCTCCCTCCCACCCTCCTCTCCTTCTCTCAATTGTTTTTCTTCCTGAAGACAGGCAATTTCTCCTTTCCTCAGTTAAGTTTCAGGTCTCTGTTGATTTTCTTCTGACCTTTAACACAGACCAGCAAGAGAGAATGCCAAGAGAATGCTGCAGATCACCTCTGAACCATGAGATGGGGGAGGGTGATGGTGAGGGTAGAACCAGCGGAATTAGACCGTAGAAGACACATGCGGGCCTTTGCCCCTAGCCCAGTAAGCCAGCCCACTGTGCAGAAGGGGGACAGTGACTATGTCCACAAAGTGTCACACTGACTAACTACAGCACGGTGAGCTCTCTGCAACAGTGACACAGGTGCCAAAGTGATCCTTACAAACTAGGGACCCATGCCGGCAAGTTAAAACACACTCATACATAGGAATGACTGTAGCTTAATCCCTGAGTACCACAGCAACAACTGTATCTAAGAAAACAGCATCCATTGAGTACCAATTAGTTCCTGGAGACCTACACATCTGAGTGAGGCCCAGTCCCTCCTCTTGAGGCTTCTAATGAGTGGACACATGGTGGGAATCTATTGTGTGGCATCTTGAAATGAGAGCACAAAAAGGCACAAGCTGTATTGGTTGAGAGTTCATAGAAGAGCGGTTCTCAACCTGTGGGCTGTGCCCCCTTTGAGGGTCAAACGACCCTTCCACAGGCATCACCCAAGATCATCTGAAAACACAGATACTTACATTATGATTCATAACTAGCAAAATTGCAGGTATGAAGTATGAAGTTACAAAGCAGCAATGAAAATAATTTTATGGTTGGGAGGAACTATATTAAAGGGTCACATCATTAGGAAAGTTGAGAACCACTTTTATAGAAGATTTTGATTCACAGTGAGGACTAGTCAGCTTCCTGAAGGGCATGGTGCTTCAAGGCGCTAACCTTGCAAGACAATGGATACACTCATTTATAAGCATTTTTTTTATATTTACTATATGCTAAGGAAGAAGGATTCTTCAGTGAACACTCAGACCAAACACTCCAAAAATTTCAAAAATCTGCAAGTGGGAGCTGGAGAGATGGCTCAGTAGTTAATGACATTTGTTATTCTTGCAGAGGACCCAGGTTGGATCCCTACATCTACATGGTGGGTCACAACCAGCTGTAACTCTAGTTCCAAGGAATCTAGTACCCCTTTTCTAGCCTCTGCAGGCACCAGGCACATGCGCAGTGCACAGACATATATGCAAGCAAAACATTCATAGGCATAGAAAATTCTACAAGTGTACATGTATTTGGGCTGTCAAACCAAGGGGTTTGCAACTTCATCACTGTGGACGAAACAGTAAGATACAACTGTATGGGGCTTAAAGCAAGAAGCACAGTGACTTGGAGCCCAAGGATAATGGATGAGGAAGGAAGCCAGTGTTTGCTCCAAGTCAAATATATCAGTGTTAGGGGAAATTCCACATTGCCAGCTGTGCCAATTCTTGTTTTGTGTTTCTAACTAGAGATGGTCTATCACTAAGGAAACATTGTGGATGGGAAGGAGGGGGATTCAGGCCTTAAGAGAAGCTGATGTATTCCATCCTCTGCAGAAGGCCACATCACCTGGCTTTAGCAGATTTACACAGGGCTGACAGACCTGCAAGTTCCATGAGTGGATTTCAGCATATTCCAAGTCTTCTGACATCCAAATCGTGTGTATATTTTGAAAGAAAGGCACAAAATACTATCATCACCTTTTAAAGGCTGTGAGAATATCAAAAAAGTACTAAAAAAGGGTTCCAAGAAAGTTGGGTAAGAGCACCCACTGATCAAGATAATAACTCAAGTATGTGCACTGAGAGATGGTGTAGGGTGTTCCCATGCCTGTAATGATTGCACTTGAGGCAGAGGCGGGAGGATCTAGAGCTCAAGGCCAGCCCAGGCTACTAGAGACCTTACTGCAAAACACTGGAGAGATGCCTGTCCTGGCGGCACACATCTTTAATCTCAGCACTCAGGAGGCCAACGCAGGTGGATCTTTGCGAGTCTGAGGCCAGCCTGGTCTACATAGTGAGTTCTAAGACAGTCAGAGCTACACAATGAGACTCTGTCTCAAAAAAAGGCCAAAGCAAACAAAAAAATCACTACTACAACAACCAGCCAACCAAACAAACAAAAAAAACAAAAACCACACTGGGAAAGCAAAAAAGTTACTAGCTAGCATCCAGGAAAGAGGTTAAGTAGTTCAGCTGAAAAGGAGGCTAGGAATTTAGGAGGACATAAAAGAAACACTACAGGAAGTAGACACTGAGAATGAGCGACATAATCTGTGGCCCTAGCTAGAGCGCAGGTGGTGCGGAGTCCAAGAGCCCAGAGTCGAACACGGGTACAGTGTTCAACGCAAACCTTTTGAGATTGTGTCTGACATCCAGCAACAGCCCTACAGAAGGAGCAGGCTAGGCTGTCGGCAGAGGAGGAGCAAAGAAGAGTTTAGCAGAGCTGGCAGAGCTTCTGTGATGACCATGGATGTCCACGGGACAGGGGACTGGATACAGGCCTGTATTGCTAGATCCTAGTATATGGTCATGCTGGCCGCTGCTATAGTCACAGAGATCAGCTGTCTAGAGATTCTTCACATCCATAAAGGCTGGAGTCAGGCAGAAAAAGGAACATGCTCTTGCCATGTCTGAATATGAAGGACTTTAAAAAATATTCATCTAAAGCTGGGCAGGTGGTGGCATATGCTTTTAATCCCTGCGCTTGGGTGGCAGAGGCAGGTGGATCTCAGTGAGTTTGAGGCCAGTCTGGTCCAGGACAGGCAGGACTGTTACACAGAGAAACAGAGAGACCTTGTCTTAAAAAACAAAACCAAAAACAAACAAGCAAAAATTCACCTAGCTCAAAGTGGGCATCTAAAGTACATTCATTCTATTTGATCTCCTCTGTTCTCTGATGTTTTCTCAAGAGTTTAGGGGAGCCGGGGAAGGAAGAAAGATAGAATCACCCCTGGCTGGCCATGGTGAGCAACTATACTCCTAGCACTTTAGGGCAATGGATTACAAATGCAAGGTCAGCCTGTGCTACAAGGTGACGACCGTCTTAAACAACACCAACAAAACCAACCAGCACTTTGACTTCCTTTTCATGCCTTTATCAAGGGACTAAAATGCCTCTGGTTTCTACTCTGAGTCAGATCTTTTGATTGTCCAGTAAGCAAAATGCTTTAACACAAAACAACCTCCACAACACCCCTGAAAACATCCAGGCACTTCACATTCACACAGCCAGGTAGGATGTGGCCTCGACTGCAGGGAAGTCATAGCCCACAGGGTTACTCCAGGCAGGAACGCGGACCCCTGTCATCAGGCACACGCTCATCAGTGAATCAGCTTTGCTATGGCTCGGAAGCAGGGAAATGCTTTCCAACTCCAGGAGGCTGAAAGTTTGTGGGGACAGGTGTCTGGAGGCTCCCTTGAGTGGTGTCTGACCCAGTTTTCCCACTTAAAGGAAACAAGTTGTTGGCCTGGTGAATTATTCATTCACCATGGCAGTGACTTTGGCCAGGGAGGCCCCAGAACGCGTTCTGCCCCAGCCCCCAACAAATATACCCTCTGCTTCTGCTGTCGCCCTAGACATTATGAGCATTCGGGCAGCAAACATGACGCAGGGGCCCTCTGGGACACTGGGCTGACTTGTGGCATTTATTTAAATTTTCTTCTTCATGTTTGTTGGAGTAAGACAGCCCTGTTGTGAAAGTCTGTGCCGTGCTCGTATCTAGGAAGATGCAGGTTATAAGGACATCTGACACCCATGAAGCACTCACACCAGGTCACTTGGTAAGGGGTGATACACAATGGAGCTATCTCCAGTATCCACCCATGAGCCTACCTGCTCACCTACTACTGCCTGCTGCACTATAGGGAAGGTGGTTCCCAGCCTGGGTCATTAAAAGGCTAGGAAGGCACCATTAAAAGGCCTAGCCCGAGGGGATTGCTGCTAAGGTTGCTGAGCAGGTTGAGCCACTACACCAGGACAAGTCATATGAACACAGAAGAGCCAGAGTGCCAGCTTGTTAACTTACACAGGCAAGTGTCACTCTGACTCAACACAAGGTTTGCTCGTTGCTTCAAATCCACCCCGATTCTACTCGGTGGCCCATGGCAAGCTGAGCAACAGAGGTGCATGCACAGGTGTCCATGCCAGCATTTTCACGGCCAGAATCTTAGAGATTCTCCCCTGGAGAGTAGACAGGCCTCTGCATTGTGATTTAGTATAGGCACATTTAATTGTATTAGTCTTTTTCTGCCCAGGAACCAGCCTAGCATTGGGACCTTTTTAATTAATGGAAAATCTAAACAGAAGTAGGCTCACCTTAGAAATGGAGCCCAATGTTTCAAGAACGCTCACGGCATAGGCTTGTGTGTGCGCATGTGCACACATGTGTTTAAGCAAGCATATTACAACGTTCACCATCACACTGGCTGAGAGAGTTTATCAAAGGCTTATTCTGCACTATCTGACACAGCAAATTAAAGAGTAAGGATTTAGCAGGGAAACCATGAGAGCGGGAGTGGCTACTTACAGATCACAGTCCAAGTGCTGCCACCTCAGGCACTGTAGCTCCTGTTTTCTGAACGAGAGGTGAAGGCACAAAGGGTCACTAAATTGCCAGCCACGCAGGAAGCAAGTGGCAGAGCTTCAACCCTCATGGCGGTGTGCGGGGTCCCGACCTGAATTCCACAGGACAGGACGACGCCAGCACCATGAAACTGCGCAGGGGACACCACAGAGGGACAGAGGCAGCCCACGGGCAGCACTAATTTTGCCATTCTGGGCTCTGCGTTTGCTGTTCTAGAAAGAGAAATATCCGACCCTGTGGATCTGGATGCCCATGGCCCAGGGACATGCTGGACAAATGCAGCGGACTAGGTAGGAATTTGTTGAGGGAGGAAGACCCGCAGGCTTCATCTAAGATACATGGAAGTCTCAGGGCAAGAGTGGAGTGGCCCTGGCTGGGAGTCCGGGAACTCTATGCTCTGCCTGGCCCTCCACCATGCTCATCATCCTTCACTGCCTGGCTTGCAACACTGGAGGGAATCCCTGCCCCTGCGGGTGTTGTTGAGGACTGAATGGGCACAGTTCTAAGGAGGCCTGGTACTGCCTACAAGAAACAGACGGGTTGGCTCCCGTAATGTCCACAGGGTCAACTCTGAAGCCACAGCACTCAGAACCCTAGAACTCCCTGCTTAACAGCCAAGTGTCACAGGACCAGTTCCCTCTGTTCCCTAAACTGTGTGATGGAGTACTTAGGTTCCAAGGAACACCAAGTATCTGATGGCTAGTGCCAAAGTTATCAAGTATGCAGATGACCTAGGGGAGCACTCAGTGGGCTGGCCTTTATTAGCACGAGCTTCAAATGATTGACAAGTGAGTCACATCAGCTCAGATTTACCTGCCAAGTCTCCTTAGCCAGAGCCCTAGTCACAGTTCTTCCCAGACCGCTCCACCCGTGTCCCAAGGCCCAGAAGAACACCTTTAAGTTACCATGACGCATCAGCGAAAGTCACATTCTAAAAATGACCATGGAAATTCTCACAAAAGGCAGGCTGACTGCATCTGCTGTTGGAGATGCTTAAATGCCAACCCAAGCCAACCTGGTGCCAATGGATGTCTGCTGGGGACTGTGTACCCCCATGCCCTGAATTTCCTGTAAACAGCTTGTTTTTTCTATGCTTGCAGCTGCTCTGAGCATGAGACAGGGGAGTGGTTTCTGGTGGGCTTACAGCTGAAAACCCCCCAAGAGTTGGGGCATGGCCATTTAGTCAAGGAGACCCCCTATATAAGCTGCCCTGGAACACAATAAAGTGGGCGTTCTTGATTCAAGTTGGCATTCTTGGGGGATTCAAGGATGACCCGTGTCTCTGTCTCTGTGTGTTTGTGTGTTTCAATCTCCAGCCCCTTGCCTGGCTTGCAAATAGTCCATAGTGCAGGCCGTACAGCTACAGGAGTAGGACCATAGTACACGTAGTACGGACGCTACAGATGTCAGAGCCCCCTCCTCTCTCAAAGCTTCAGAAGGAGCCTGTGCAAGTGGAGGGAGGTCAAGAAGCTCGCAAGGCAGAATCCAGCTCTTGCTCCTGCCGATGTGCAGCAGACACCTGTGTGCCTGGGAAGTCATTCTTAGGCCCCACAAGTATGAGTGTATCTGTTTTGTCCTGAAGGAGTTCTGGAAACAGCCGAAAGACACGTTCTCAGGTCCATAGGGCTGATTTATGTTACAGATTAGGTTCTGCTGCAGAGCTGAGGTTATTTGCTGAGTAAGCACAGAGCAAAGCCACAATGTGTGTCAGAGCCTAGCACGTGAAGTGGAAAGCAGGATGGTCATGTGAGCTTTTGGGGAGATGCTAAGTAAGAGCAGAGGAGTAAAGGGGCCTGAAATCAGGAGAGACAGGTGGGCCCATCCTCACCTCCAGCCTGGGCGGGGGGGCATGGCAAGGCCAGATCTAGGGCACCCTGGGAAGAAGGGGAAGTTACAGAATTCATCTTCAAACAGCAGGAGCATTTGCAGTACAGGAAAAATGTAACACTACAATCAAGACTGTTGTTATTATTTCAGCCAACAGTTTGATGCAAGTGTGCTCTTTAGGAAGTGTGTGAGGCAGCTCAGAACCTGGTTGATCTCCTGCCCTGGAATGTGCTCTGGCAGGTACCACAAACAGTGCCACCTTGGGTGTGTGTGTATGTGTGTGTGCACGCGCACGTGCCTTGAATATAGCCACTCCTTTGAGCAGCTCAAGGGCAAAAGCCTTCACTACTCAGTTTGTGCCCTGTAGGCACAGATCCTGTCTTCAAGTTTGTTCCCTTGCTAACTTATTTGTAACCCCAGAATCAAAACTGGGAGTGAGACACCAGTCCACATGTTCCCAGCACAAGAGAAGCAAAGTGGCGCTTTGTCTTCCTGGCCCAGCTCTTACTCTTTAAACAAATGTCCTCTCCCTGGTCCACCCAGGGCTTTGCTTTCACACAGGTTTTATCTCTTGTTTGGGGTTGTCTTATGTATGACAGTTCTCAAAGGGTCTGGGATGACAGCTCAGTCAATAACGTGTCTGCTCACAAGTATAAAGAGCCACATAAAAGCTAGGTGTGGTGGTGAGCATTTGTAATCCAGTGTTCTGGAAGAAGAGACAAGCAGATCCCTGGTTCTGCACTGTTTCGGGCAGCAGTTGTGGCATATTTAACTATGTAAAGGTATGTTACATTCGTCTGATTACATAAAGATGTGTTGCATGTGCTTCATTTTATCTGACTAAGGCACCTGACTGGTCTAATAAAAAGCCGAGCAGCCAATTGCTAGGCAGAAGAGGGATAGGCAGGACTGGCGGGCAGAGAGAATAAACAGGAGGAGAAATCCAAGAATGAGGGGGAAAGATAGGAAGCCCCCTCCCCCATGGACAAGTCAGGCAGTTACTAGCCAGCAGACACAGAGGAGGACAGTCAGGAAGGTAAGAAGTCCTGAGGCAGAATGTAGATGAAGAGAAAGAGAGGAAAATAAGAGCTGAAATAAGGCTGAGCATTCATAACTAATAAGTCCATGTCATGATTTGGGAGCCTGTTGGTGACCAAAAGATAAAAGCCTGGATATTTGGTGACCAACATGGGGCCTGAGAAAGCTTAAAAAGAAGAAGGAGGAGGAGGAGGACAAGACGACCCAGCTCTGTTAAGAAGCTCTGCCATACAGCAGAGCACTTAAATTAAGAGCTCTACATACAATACATTGAGTAGAAACAAAAACCTAAGTAAGAATGCCTGCCACAGGGTCGACACCAACTTTCAGAGCTGGGCTGGTTGAATGCAATTCCCAGTCAAATGCATCTCTGGACTGGGCCCATGAGTTTAAGGCTCTCCTCTCAGAGATCTGAGGACGGGGAGGAGCCAGTCACCAAAAACAGCTGTGGAGGACCCAGCAGTGGCTTAACAGTTGAACATTTTGCTCATGCAGACAGAAAAGGCTAGAGATACACAATAAAGAAGGGTGGCTGTGTGATAAGCGAATGACAGCTGCCGAGAGAAATGGGACTGTAAGAGAGAATGCTGAATTAAACCAGTCTAGATGCTTTAGGAATGCCTTAACTTTACAATAGAATTCAAAAAATGTACTCTGTTGGGAAACAGGTTATGATTTCATTTCCACAGGAACTGAAAATCTGTGGACTCATTCACGGTTAATAGAGATCAGATTTGATGGAGGAAAATCCCCTAAAAATCCTGGCTACTGGCATAAAGAAATAAACCTAGAAACCCCACAAGACAGGTGATGTATATTTTACCTGCTCAAACATAAAATAAGAAATCATCTTTCGGGGGCTTGTGTACAACACACAGGCCATACTTGTGTTAATGTTAGATATGTGCATTACCTTCATAAGTTTGTGTGTTTTCAGAGCAAGGGGACCAGACACCAGTGAAAATGTGGCCCAGGTTACCCAGTCTCTCAAAGTGCCTCTGTTGCCCTTTCCTCAGAGTTCTGCATGCAGAACAGCTTCAAGGCTGCTGCTGAGATGGCCCAGCTTCACAGACAAGCCTGTGCTTTCCCAGTGCACAGACACTGGGCAACAAGTATTATAGCTGGTTTTCTTAGGACGTGACCATTATCTCAATCTTCTCAGATTCCCTAAAGATGCCATCGTCCACAGACAACAGGAAGCACACACATTTCCAAGAGGTGAGCTGGGTGGGTTTTGGTCATTCAGCGGATTATAGATATTTGTCATCATTTAAGGGGAATATAGAAATAAGATAAAAGACAACTATTAACCTCAAATATTTTACATTGGTATGGATATTAGTATATTGACACAAATTTAAAGTTATTTTTGTTACTGTATGTATGTTTCTACTCTTGTTTAGGGTATTGTGTTTATACAGCTCATTTAAAAATGTAAAGTATAATTATAGAATGCAGGTTAGTAGTTAGTCATCTATACTAATCAGGATTGGACTCATTAGGTATGCTTTCAAGGTCAAACACATGTATTTAGATAGATAGATGGACAGTGAGATATGTCTGCTCCTGGAAGCACCAATCTGCTTTATAAAAGGATGATGAGCATCAAAAAAACTCTATATGGAGTTTGCTTTCACTGTGGCAAGGTTAGCTACTGGGCAGCTTAATTGTTCTTACCTTGACTGCTGACAGTATGCAGCACAAACTGGACAAGTAGGGCACAAAGGATAAAGACTGTTGTGATGTGGGAGTGTCATATATCAATCTGTTGATTTCATTGGTTAATGCAATAAAGAAACTGCTTGGCTGGCCCTCATAGGTTAAAGCATAGGTGGGAGGAGTAAACAGAACAGAATGCTGGGAGGAAGAGGAAGTGAGCAAAGACTCGACAGCCTGCTCTCGGGAGCAGAGACGCCATGTAGCTCTCTCCCGGGAAGACGCGATTCAGCTCCGACCCAGGATGGACGTAGGCTAGAATCTTCCCGGTAAGCGCACCCAGCTGTGCTACACAGATTATAAGAAATGGGCTAGTCCAGGTGCGAGAGTTAGCCAAGAAGAGGCTAGATAGAAATGGGCCAAGCAGTGTTTAAAAGAATACAGTTTCTGTGTAATTATTTTGGGTAAAGCTAGCCGGGTGGGGGGAGGAAGCCCGCCGCTCTTATTACTACACTGTTGAATGTTGGCAGACATTTCTTTCCCACCTTCCAACATTGAGACTTGATATTAATGATGAATGCTTAGTCAATAGCTCAGGCTTATTACTATCTAACTCTTACATTTGAATTAACCCATATTTCTTATCTATGCTTTGCCATGTGACTTGGTACCTTATGTCAGTAAGGTGTCTACTGACAATTCCAGACTCCACCCTTCCCTTTGAACATTCATCCTATCTAACCTTATCCTGTTCAGCTATTGGCCAGTCAGCTTGCTTATTAAACCAATCATAGCGACATATATTCACATAGTGTAAAGGAATATTCCACAGTTGAATTTTACCAAGATAAGGTGGGACAGTCCTTCAAAATTCCTGCTTCTTAGAGATGTCTGTCAGATACTCTGCAGGACACACAGGAAAACGACTGCTGAACTTTCTCAAGACTAGGTAGGACAGTCCTTCAAAATTCCAGCTTCATAGAAGAGCCTGCCAGATATTCTAGGCCTATAAGTCGAAAATTAGATGCCTCAACATTGCAGAGAAACCTTGAGTGACTGTCTAGGCAGTCAGATATCTGTCATTTCCATAGTTTTGGAAGTAGCTTGCATTGCACTTCCTGTTTATTCAGGGAATAGTATATCCTTCTGGATATAGAGTTAAAGTCTAGATAATTATATTTTTCTTTAGTTATGATAGAAGGTAAATTAGGTACAAAATTTTGGATTCACAAAGATAGGATAAACAACGGAGTATTTTCTCTGAATTTGCCCCATACAAATGGACTGTATACTGTAAATGTGATCCTTACTTGATAATTAGTTGTTCTTGTTGTATATAGTTTCACTATGTTAAAGTTAAAACCTAGCCTAATTGATGAGCTCCAGGTTCAACAAGAGACTGGGTCTCAAAAAACAAAGGGGAGAGAAATCGAGGCAGACATCTGACATTAAGCCCTGGCCTGCATGCAACTGTACATAATAGATAGGTGGATATATACATATATTTGCATATAGGATACGTGCTGCTGCCACCCTCCCTCCCAGAATAGTATCAAAATGTTCCTAAGACCAAGAAGACCAACTGAAGAAAAACATGTTAGACATGTAGTTCAGACAAGGGGTCAACACTGATAGAGATGTGTTTAACACTAGGGAATCAATACTGCATGCTAAGTAACCGAAATTCATAAAACAAGGTTGTCTATTGATCTCACACAAATTTGACCACAGGCTGCAGGAATCTAATCTTGAACTTCCTCCGGTCACAGTGCTTCTAGATTCACCATTTTGGTGTTGGCGGCCACTTCACAGAACATCTCTGTCTTGGAGGATGAGATCGGTCAGGTCACAGGGGAAGCATGGGCAGGGGGAACTGGGGAGGACAGAAGTCTTAGCTACTCTGAGGCTTTCTGGATATCCACCAGTACACGTGTAGGAGAAGGCATTCTTTGACAAGACTAGGGATGGTGAATCTCGGGCTCTGGTCCAGGTGTGACTGTGACCTTTAGGATGCCATCTGATTCTGTGAAGCCTCATTCTCTCTGCCTGATGGGAGACAGACAGCCAGGACAGCTGTGAAGGGAATACAGAAGGATCTGTCTGCCTGCTTCCAGCTGTAAACTTTCTCTCAGGAATCTTATCCTAGTCCATCCACGCGGGGCACTCACTCACTCACTCCATCTCTCATCCATCAGGCACGGTTTGTGGTCTCCCAATCTTCCTGCTTCCTCGACTCACACCATGTAATGTTTCCCCTTTCTGAGGCCCCTGACTTCTGAGAGCTAGAGTCCGCCTGGGCGCTCCCGGCTCTCTTCCTTGCTTCTCTTTCCGCCATGGCTAGTACTTGCATTTAATTGGCACACCTTGAACTTGTGAGTTTTGTGGTTGGCTGCCCCCTCCCCATCTGGAAGGTGAATGACCTGAAGGGAGGGGTCTGAAGTGCAGCATGCCCAGCCCCTTGGCACACAACCTGACCGCTGTGACGTGAGCTTCTACCAGGAGAAACTGGACTCACAGCAGTCCCTGGCACTCAGACACTTAGTAGGGATTAGTGCCATTCCCTGGACTCATTTTAATTTGTATTGTTGGCATCGAGAAAGGTTCTGTTACACTACTCGTCAAGAAAAAACCTGCAACATTTTACTAAGTATCTGAAATAAATTCAATGAGTTCATAACACGGGAAGACCCACAAAGACCTCAATTAAAAACACGTCTGTTCCCAGGCTTTAGGAGCATTTATGAGTCATTTAGTCCTCGAAGCTGACTCCCAGCAAGCACTTAGGAAAAGCATTTAACCACAGCACGGAGCCTTGAACATGGGACTCTGGGGATCCCAGAATCTGACCACTTTATTTCACAGCTGAGTAAATCCAAGTCCCCAGAGCACTGTCAGGGCTGCCACTAAGAAGCATGGGTTGTCTGCTTTGTGAATGACAGGTGCGGTGGGACAGTGAGGGAGGGAGGCTGCCCTGCAAGGTGTCCTTGTCAGTACCACCCTCTGGCCAAAAATGCTCCTGGCCTCAGGCACCTCCTATGCCCTACAAGGATGAGGGAGGTCGGCCCAGAACCAGAGCGATTTGAGAACTTGCTTTAGAGCTTAGCTCTATTGAATTCTTAGAGTAGGAATATATGAGTTTACAAGTGTCAAGTTTGCTGGGCATGATGTTAATCCCAGCACTCAGGAGACAGAGGCAGGTGGATCTCGGGTTCAAGGCCAGCCTACTTTGCATAGTGAGGTAGAGGTCAGTCGGGTCACCATAGTGAGACCCTATCTCAATAAATAAATAAACTAATAAATAAACGTGAGAAGTAAAAAGGAAGACCACTGAGGCTAATTCCAGAGACGTCGAAATGTCTCTTAAGCTTAACCTCAAGGCAGACACACGGCCAGATGGAATAAAGACCATCCTTGTCATCCTCACAAGAAACAAGGCACAAGGTGAGTGCTCTGACGATCGGGCCCACCTGGAAGAGCAGAGCAGAGTTCCTCACACACCCAGTCACTTCCCACATTGTCCTTTGGACTGGGACCCTCACCTGGTGCTGGCTTGATGTGGGAGTGATTTTTTTCTAATCTGTTGTTTTTATTGGTTAATTAATAAAGAAACTGCCTCGGCCCATTTGATAGGCCAACCCTTAGGTGGGTGGAGTAAACAGAACAGAATGCTGGGAGAAAGAAGCTGAGTCAGGGAGTCGCCATGATTCTCCCACTCCAGACAGACGCAGGTTAAGATCTTCCCTGGTAAGCCATCTCATGGGCTACACAGATTATTAGAAATGGGCTAGTCCAGGTGTGAGAGTTAGCCGAGAAAAGGCTAGATATAATGGGCCAAGCCGTGTTTAAAAGAATACAGTTTCCGTGTAATTATTTTGGGGGTAAAGCTAGCCGGGTGGTGGGAAGCAGCAGCCTGCCGCTACTACAACACTGACTGAGCTGTGGTTTTCTAAAGCACAATGTGTCTGTCCTGGAATGAACAACTGTGGCCTCTGTAGAGTGATGTAGGTGCTATGTATGCCTAACCTTACCACGACCACATTTTACCTTGACTCTGTGTATGGTAGAGGTTTGCACACATGAGTGTATGCCTGGAGAGATGGCTGGGGCCTCTTAAGACACCCAGTAGCTCCCATGACAGGCCAACCCTGTTGATCACAGAGCAACAAGGAGATAGATGGTTGGAGGTCACGCTGCATGGCACTAGGACCCATGGGTCCCCCAGATTCTAAGAGAAATGACTACAGAGTTGGTCTAATTACAAAGGCCAGGATGGCAATGAGGGCAGGAGGAAGCAGTAAAGAGGCAAAAACTGGCAAAGACTCAGAGAGAGAGGGCAGGGTCATAAAGAGTCATAGAGGGAGGGCAGGGAGCAGCTCCGGTGAGGAGTCGGCGGGGAAGGGTGAGAAAGAAAGGCTGTGGATCTGCAAATAAAGATGCTTGATCCACACGATAGAAGGAGAGAACAAACTCGGGCAACCTGTCCTCTGCCTGTCACCCCCCTTTTCGGACACACACACACACACACACACACACCAAAGAAATGTGTTTTTTTTAAAAGAAGGGAAGATAAACTCTATTAGTTTACACAGCCTGCAGGCTGTAAGCACTGTGTCCCCAGGCTATGCCAGGATGCAGACATACAGAGCTCTCACATCAGAGGAGCCTCTGCTGGGCAGTACTGGTTGCAACTTGTTATATGACATTAGGGATTCCGCCTGCTGAGTGGGCCTGGGGTGGATCCGGTCCCTGAAGATCTCTAAGCCATCTCCCCACCTCCTCGAACTGCAACTATAGCACTCAGTAGCTCCCCTGCTCAGAGGTAAACTGAGACCCCGTGTCCTCTTTGCTTGGTCGACAGGATTCCTTACGGGCAAAGGACTTGCCCAAGGTCTCATGGCCATGGTCTGTGAAGGCGAGTAGGTGGTGGTAGTCAACACCATCCTCTTGGTAACATCGATGGCCAAGCCACTTGTCAGTAGAGATCAGGGTCCCCAGAGTATTTTGTTAAGTGCAATATTTTAACCGGGATTTGATAGCTGCTCATTTTTCTTCCAATGAGAAGTATCCAGAGAAAAATCACAAGAAAAACAAAAATTGAAGAGACACAAATCCTGTGAATTGCAAGGAGAGTGGAGATGGGCAGGGGAGAACGAGACAGGAACCTCATGGGAGAAAATGACAACCCGAAGTGGCTACCTTCAGAGGGTCACATGCAGGAGAGGTGGGGTTACAGGGAGAATCTGGGGAGCAGAAATGCTGAATTCTGTAAAAACAAAACAGACAGAAACCAAGTCTTCTTTGCAACTTTGTGGAGGGGGGGGTGGGTGCTGGTTTAAAACCAGAACGATGGCTTGGCTCTCCCAGGTGAACCTCCCTGTACCAAAGGTGACAGTGGGGCCAGAGTCACAGACTTGAATGTGAATCCAGATCTCTGTGTAAAATGTTACTTCTGGGGATACCACAGCAGTCCCCCACTTCCATTCTCTTTTCTTTGCTCCCCTTCCTCCCCCACCCCTCTCTGTGCAGGGTCCTGCTGACCAGCAAGGCTGGTCCGGGAGTATACCACCACACCCAGCCGAATCATCCATTTTCAAATCACTTCATGGAGAGCTTTCCCACCCCAAGGGAGAGGACAGAAAATAGACGTAAGGGATGAAAAGAGGCCATACATATGCATGTATGCCTTCAGAATCTCTGCGCTTATCAACAGGGCAATGCACCCAATGTTGGCCAAGTTACCTTTGCACAGGTCTGAGCAGCCTCCTCTTAAGTGGGCAAAGTGGTTGCTTCATCCAGTGCCTCATGGCCTGGGGACAATTCCAAAGCACTGGCCATGCTCAGAGGGACAGGCAGGCAGACAGACAGACAGACACACACACACACACACACACACACACACACACACACACACACACACACACACGCTGTGTACACATATACACACACAAAGTGCTGTCCACAAACACGTATGGATATATGAGCCTTTCATATAAGAGGTTCATTATGAAGTTCAAAGGAATTGGGTGGCATTTATATATAATACACCCCCCAAAACATGCTCCCACACTAGCTAAACACATTAGCTTCCTATGTCAGTTTCTCTTCAAGGTTAACAGTTTATTAAGTTATAAAAACAAACTAAAAATGGGGGTAAAATGTTTTACAAGTGTTCTATTATTTATCCCAGTCCATCTCTTCAGCAGAAAGCATGTTTTAATGCTGTTGATGGCAGCCGGCCAGAGCTAGCCACACTCTCTCCTCTTTGGCAGTTCTTTTCACTCTGAAGATCAATGTCAACGCCGAGGAAGAGTGGCGAGCAAGGAGCCCACAATCTCCTATACAGCAGGGCAATCTTAGTATCATTCACAGTATTAATACTTATGTAGAACTTTGATTATTTGAAGCTAAAATAGAGTTCAGTGGTAGAGCATTTACCCAGTGACCAGAGACCTGGGTTCGATATTCAGCAACATGCCACAAAACAGCTTCAACAACAGCTCCACTCCCTCTCCCTCTCCCAAATCTAAAGCCAAGGTGCTGAAATCAAATATTCCCCACCAGGCTTCTGGAGGCTGAGCTCAGCCTGATGTTGAGCCAGAGGTCCCAGAAAGTGAATGTCTGGGTCTGGATACTGGGTGCCTCTTCCTGGGAGTCTCCTGCTGGACCAACCAGCAATTCTGGACTGATGACTGTTGTAAGAACGGGGCTTTGATACAAGGGGATGGAGCAAGCAATCTATTCTATGTAAAGTGAACAATCTCTCACACACAGACACATACACTAGATTCAACCAGTCAAAACTGCTCCCAGGCTTGTTGCATCTCTAAAACACATCAGCCAACAGCCAGTTCTATTAACACACAGGAATCCTTCACTGATTCCTGTCTGCGTGCAAGATCAGAGCTTCCTGTGTGACTGGTCTAGAAGCAGGTATTTTCTACGTTTTCACTACAGCCAGTGGGTGCCACACATCTGCTCTGCATTTGTGACATATTCCAAGGCACATGGGAAATAAAAGTCCAACCGCTGAGGTTATCAGTTCCAGACTCAGAGACTGTGCATATGTGACACCTTGGAATGGGACGGACTGGCCCCAAGACTAGACTAAGTCTCCTAATATCTCCAGGGATTTTATCCACACAACAGCCCAAACAGCTAACCCCCACAAATGGCAAGACACTGGACTATTGTCTAGGAGGAATTTGGGAGGCAATAATATTTTATGTTGTCTCTAGACTAACTCTGTGAAGTCTCCAGGCAGTAACATCACTCTATCTTACAGATGAAAAAAAAGTGAAGCCCAGAGAGGTTAAGGGGCTTGTTCAAAGTCACACTGAGTACCACTAGCTGATCAGACCGGGGCTAGACCTCAGACATTCCAACTTCACACTCCTTTCTCTTAGTGCGGTGTGCTACAGACATTCCGGCTGTATTTCCCCCTCTGTTGTTAAAAAACAACAGCCCCCTCCCTACGAACAATTATATTTTACTCCCCACCCCGTCTTAGTTAGGGTTTATGACTCTGAAGAG
The DNA here is from genome assembly GCF_000317375.1 of Microtus ochrogaster. Lineage (NCBI taxonomy): Eukaryota > Metazoa > Chordata > Mammalia > Rodentia > Cricetidae > Microtus > Microtus ochrogaster. The sequence goes on from NC_022027.1 coordinate 23,210,977, forward strand.
ACACTACAACCACAGCAACTCTTATAAGGAAAACATTTAAATTGAGGGGGCCTGCCCACAATTTCAGAGGTTCAGTCCATTATCATGGTGGGGCACATGATGCATGCAGACAGACATAGTGTTGGAGTAGCTGAGGGTCCTACATCTTGCAGACAACAGGAAGTCAACTGAGACATTGGGTGGTATCCCGAGCATAGGAAACCTCAAAGCACGCCCCCACAGTGACACACTTCCTCCAACAAGGCCACATCTCCTAATAATGACACTTCCTATGAGATTATGGAGGTTGATTACATTCAAACTACCACACCCCTTTTGGCAAAAGAATATCACCACAGAGTCCTGGTTTTCCTAGGATTCTATATGTAGACCAGGTAGCCTCAAACTTGTGGCAATCCTCCTGCCTCTACCTCCAGAGTGCTGGGATAGCAGGTGTGCACTGTAACATCTGGCTTCTTAATGTCTAAAACTGTGGCACGACCACAAGTGAACTTGGGCTTTTGGCATGGAACACCTACCACTATGCCCGCCCTAGAGAACCAGAGGAGTGAACCAAACACACTCTTTAAGGGCTGGCCTGCACCTGCACCAAGAGAAAGGACAGTTCAATGGATCAGAGCTGCTGTTCAACAACTGGTCTGCCTTGGTCCCTGCAGGGAAAACAGAGAGAGTGCATCTCCTGGGCTTGTGGGAGACAGACCCAGGTGAGGCCTGGGGGGTTGGTGCCAACAGCGGAGGGTAAGTGAAGCAAGCTCTGGCTAGACTCCTGATTGGGAACGTGCTAGTTCAATGGCCAAACATGTTTTTAATGAGGGAGACTTTCATCTAAGGGGCTCTTAAAGCCAACTGAAATAATCAGCGTGTTTGTTTAGTGAATTATCTCTCTTTAATTCTAGTTGCCTGGTAACTGTCTATCGTAACTTCTGGCCTGCTGTGACCACTGTACCTAACAGAAACATCTTAAGAGAGACAGGCTTGTTTTGGCCTACGGTCGCAGAGATCTCAGTTCATCAGGCACATGGCTGTGGGAACAGGAGGTGGAGGCTCCTCGCATCATGGCAAACAGGAAGAAGGAGGAACAGGGTGGGAACCAAGGGCTGGGCTGCAACCTTCAAAGGTCCTTTCCAAAAGACCTTCTTCCGCCAGGTAGACTTCACCTCCCAAAGGCCCCACAGCCTACCAACACTGATGGGCGCTATGTTTTCAGCTCATTCCATGCTCTCCATAGGTAGAGAGAGCGTGGGCCCGTGGGGGATGTTTTAGATGGAAACCGTAACCCCGTCACCGTGAAATGACACCACTGTGGTCTCTTACATATTACCAGGCTTTCCTCCCGAGTCCAGTGGGTCACACACCGATATGCAGGCACTTGTTATTAAATAAATAAATGCCCCCTGATCAGATGAGAGTCCTCATTCCAGGTTGTCAGTATAGAGATGGGAAATACAGAAGTGTGGCTGCTGATCGGATATGATTTCCTCACAAGTACCTAAGCCAGAGGCAGAGGAAGAACTGAGACCCTGTTCTTCACAGCTGAGCTGGGGGCCTCAGACTCATGAGTTTTTACACAGGATTGAGGGACTTTAAAGCAAGGAAGAAATGGCTTAGGGAGAAAGGACCTGGCAGCAGAATCATTTCCACTGTGGTATACGAGAACCATCTTTTTGTTAATGGCAAACAAACAAGGAATGTCTTCATTACCACTAAAAGACTGCTACCCAGCAACCAGCCCAAGAGAGCAAGACCGGAGTTGTGTTGGCTCTTCTGGGGGGAAGCCCTGGAAAGACAGGAGCATTCCAGGAACCTCCCTGAAGAACTCAGTATGCCGAATGAGTGAATGAACCACATCTCCATCGGCTCACGGCTGCAGAGTTCAGAGAGTCCACAACCCAGAATTCTCTCCAGATTCCTACGGGGCCAGGTTCGAGTACCTGCTGGCCCTCTCTGTCAGCATAGCCACCCCTACACTGTTGCTGGCTGTGGCTCATCTGGTCACCTGATTCCTACAGAGCCCTTTCAGGGAAGAGGGCGAGCCTGTCTTTCTTTAATTAGCCTCTTCGGGCATCTGCCACCAGGCCCAGCCACCAATAGTTGATAACGAGGTCTCTTGTCCCAATGGCATGCTTCAGAACTCAGTGACTCACCCCTGCCAGCTGATTCCTGGATTGCTCACTTGGACAAGGGTAGTAACCAGAAGTTAACAGGGGGAAAGAAGCCAGGCTTCTGCCAGGATGTCAGTATTATGCCTGGCCATGTTGGCAAATAAAGCCAGGGAAGCAGCTTTAGAAATACAAAAATCTGTCCTCTGGGCTAAGAGGAAAATGAGCTCTATCCAATGGCACTGTGTGTCAGCACCGCTGTGGGCTGGGGGGTCTAGGGGAGGAGATGGACCAGACCATGCAGGGCTTTGGGGCAGCCTGGCTTCTTGTCTTGCTATTCTGTGGCCAGCTATGTCCGAGCAGAGCACTGGGCTCTTCCTTCTTGGGGCCGAGACGAGAAAGGAGATCTTATGATTCCCTCTATCTATAAGCGCCCACCCAGAAGCCACGCCTCAGCGGGTACATCTCATTTGGCTGGGATGGAGTATATTCGTCAGGGGCTCTGGGACTCTTTTTGTGACTGAATCATGTAGATATGCAAGGCCCTTCAAAAAGAGCATTCTTTCTGAATGGCCCATGCCTGGGGATCGTATTCTCTCTCTCTCGGAGTGGTCACAATAACGCTTCCCAACATATCCCCCCTGTCTTGTGGCCCTGCTGTTCTCCCAGCAAGAGTCTATTTCTCTACCTCTTGAACTGGAACTCTATTTTGACTAACAGGATAGGATGGCATCATTTCCAAGAAAAGCCTGCTCTCACCTTGGCATCCTTTCCTTCCTACCCAGTGACCTCTCCTGATAAAAGTCCAAGCAACACAGAGCGGCCCTGGAGGGTGTGTCCTGTGAAGGGGCTCAGTAAAGTAGTTTCTCCGGGTGCTGCTGCCTACTAGTGGATCAGAGAGGAACTGCACCGCTGTGCTGCTGAATTCTGCGCAGGTTCCCGAAACTCGCAGTCATGAGCAGAATAAAACAGTTTCCAGCTACCGAGTTTTGCTGCATTCTATTATGCAATGCAGAGGACAAGATCACAAGGCCACCTGGTGATAAACATCAGATCTTGATCTTGAACCTAGGCAGTCCAGGTCCACAGCACATGTCTTACTCATTCAATGGAGTACTAAGCTCGTGTGCTCCTCTGGCACAAAGCATTCGACAAATGTTCTCACCTAGTTGGTGAACCCTCCATGCAAATCCAATCCCAGCGTCTCTCATAGTTCTGAATGTCTGGAGAAAACTTGATCCAAACCACAGGAACATTTCTCAATGTGCACAGCTATAAAATCCCACAGAAATACTAAGCAATGATAACGAATTTGTTACAGATCAGAAATAAATCTCTGAACGAGAGCCGACACTCCCTGCGATTTCCTGTTTATCTATTAGGGTTAATCTAGTCAGCTTCCGGCTAATAGAATTACTTCATGGAAATATATGCTAATAGGAACCAAGGGAAGGCTCAGATAAACAAATCTCAAGAGAAATGTTAGAACCCCGTGCTCATATCCCATTTGAGAGTCCCTCTGTCGGGTGTACCTGGCCCTGACTGGCATCTCTCATTCCTTTCTTTCTCCTTGTGGGGCAGGGTGCAGCAAGGGCAGGACACAAGCGAAGCTCTCATCAGATCCAGTGCCTGGATAATAAAACGCCTGAGTAACCCAAGCACTAACTGCCAACGGCCACAGCACTGGAGGGGACTGCAGGAAAAAGCCATGCTCGCGTCCACACAGAAGACGCACCAAAACCACATCTTCTTCTGACAAGTTTCAAACTTGACAGTGCTGCCCACATGGTGTTCTCTATAGGCCTGCTGCATCCATGTGGCTCCTGGACTCGGCAGCGTGATCCCTCGTCCTGCACCAGGCCAATCATACCAAGCAGCCAAGAACAGCACACTGCAAAGCAATGGACCACAAGGGTCCAAAAGAGAACAAGAAGTCCATCTCTAGGCCACAACTCATGTACACCTTGAGGAACTCTGCTACCTCAAACCCATCTAGTCAGACAGCCACAGTGGCCTAAGGCCTGGGGAAACGGTAGCTTGGAACATGTGTGCCTGACACTTGCTTGGGCTTGGGGGTCCTATGCACCAGAGTTCAAGTCTCATTTCTACGAGCTACCAGGTGAGCACACTGATGAAATGGATTCTCAGTCCTGTCCAAAGCATTGCTTTCTTATCTACAATGCCAGGAACCCTTGCATTTGTGGGACAAGCTCATGAGCAGAGAGAGCATAGGGGCTGTGAAAGGGGAGCCTGCACCGTACCCCTCCTTCTCAAGACTCAGACAGACACGGCCAATTCATCTCCAAACGCCGTGGACTAGGGCTGCTACATTTCATACGAATCTCGACGACGCCTCAGAATCAGGAGGGACTTCTAATATGAAGCACAGCCAATTTACAGATCAGGAATTGAAACCCAAAGGATCTGATGCTTGGGACAACGTAATCTTGCTTATTCACTTCTTTTACTGTGAGTTCAAAGCCCTTCCTCATGAAAAGTGATTTGGTATATGCTACAACAAAGATTGGGCAGCTAGAGGCTCAGGAAAGCCATGTCAACACTGCTTCTAACACTAACTGCAGAACCCTAGAAGTCGCAAAATCTTTAAAACCACTTCCAGTTCTATTCAATCCAATGATTCCAATAGTCCTTTTCTTTGAGGGTGTAATTCCCAATACTGTCCACCAGGTGGCACAAAATCTCCTTTACAGAAACCCGAACAGTCACAACAAAGGACAGGGAGGAACTGGTTATATATATATTTTTAAAAAGCATTAACTTTTCCACAATTTGACTTTAGTGTTAACCATGCTTTTGGTCAGCAATGCACTGTGTGTCCTAGGAGAAGGACTAAACTTGAGACTTCGAAGCAGGGATGTGGGTGAGCCCAGGAAAGACCACAGAGAATGAAGTCTGGGTTAGTGAGCGCTTCCTACCTGGCCGTCTAAGTATGGTGAGCAGGGGTCATATGATTACCTGTGAAAGGCCTGGACGTGCAGGGTATTGAAAACGTTTGCTTCCCTGAGAAAAGTCAGTGAGGATGAAAAGAAATAACTGGAGGGAATCATCTCAGACTACCACGGCAGACAAGTTTCACATGTATAAAAATCTCTAGGGAATAAATACAAGTGGCTTCGTGGATTATATCCTGGAGTCAAGAGGGGACAGTAGAAGAAAAGCTGGACAAATGAGAACAGAATGCTTACTTAAGAGCTTTAAATTATTCTGTAAGGAATGCCCTCCTTGATGATCATTTAACAAGGGATTTTTAAGCCTGGCCATGGCTCTCAGTGATAGAGTATGTCCTTGGCAAGCCTGCAACTATGGGGTTGAATCTTTAATACAGGGCAGGAGGGGCAGAGGCAAGGAGGTGAAGGGAGAGGGGAAATTTAATACTAGAAAGTAATAGTTCATATGCAGTAAAACCAAGACAAACAGATAAAGAACGGCAAAGCCCCGGGTGACCTGCGATGTGGGAGGATGGGGAATCTATGGTATCATCGTGGATGGGGAAGCTACGGTATTATCGTGGATGGGGAAGCTATGGTATTATAGTGGATGGGGAAGCTACGGTATTATCGTGGATGGGGAAGCTACGGTATTATAGTGGATGGGGAAGCTATGGTATTATCGTGGATGGGGAAGCTACGGTATTATCGTGGATGGGGAAGCTATGGTATTATCGATGGGACTGAATGCTACTGCAGGCTTCCTGAAAGCAGTTTTTCAGGAAGTGACAGAAGGCATAAGACTGATGGCACAGACCTAGCAATATCGGCTTCAGCAACCTCTACCAACGCAGTAACTGAACAGAGAAAAACGACGCCCATTTTAGGGAGCTGTAGCTCTGCTCTGTAGTGTTTCGAACTGTGCCGATGGTGCCATGGCCTAAGTGGGGGAGAGGGGACAGTGCTACTAATTAAATAGCAATAATGGCCAGCAATAATGAAGTTAAGGAGGCTGAGCCAGGGAACTGAGGAAAGGGCCATGTGCAGGAACCTTCAAAGTGCTCCTTATTTGCACACAGAATCGACGGATGCCGGGGCAGAGAGAGGATATTAGTGAGGAACCAACTGCGTCTCGGCTCTATGATTATGACGATGTTAATATTAAGGAAAACAGGGCGAAGGGCATATGGAGATTCAAGCCTGAGAACTTCAGTGAATTGTAATTATTTAAAATAAGATTAGGTTTCAGAATTACATACAAGCTCACACACAGATGATTGCCCATTACAAAACGTATTTAATGTCTAAAACATGAAGAAGGCTCACAGACATTTTCAGAGTTATACACATACTCTGTCATGTGTGCTTGTATGGACGCTGCCACTTCTGTTTACAGGGTTCACCAGACAACTGGTCTAGCAATTATTCTTACCTTCCTAGCACATAGGCTTTAGATATATGATTATTATACATATATATATATAATCATTTTTTAACACATAATGAGAGAGTACAAACTTCTTGCTTAGGTGTGACCACGGAGGCCAACAGATGGTGTCAGGTCCCTGTCAGCAAAGCTACAGGTGGTTGTTAGCTGCTGGAAACCAGATTCGGGTCCTTTGGATGATTGTACCTCATACACTATATTTATAATTTGATACAATATGGAATTAAATATCTTTTGTAGTGTTTGTCCGTCTGCCTGTCTGTCTGTGTGTGTGTGCACGCACATGTGCATGTGACTGTATGCACATGTGTTCTTGAGTTGCACTGATGATTGTATAACGAAGTACAAGGAAACAGTTGCAGGCTCTAAGAAACCGGGAGGCCCATGTGCACTGTGATTACTATAAAGGTACCAAAGCCCTGCAGTCCCCTTCCCCTCATAGTTAGTTTCTTCACCATGGGAGACCTTCTGGATCAGGGGTGGGACGGAGGTCATTTGAAGCAGGTTTCAGTTTGAAGATGTCCTTTCAAGTTTCTGACTTGGTTCTCCTCAGGATGTGCCCCATTGTCCCTGATAATGACCCACAGCTGCTCTATGCTGAGAACCATGTGACCGGAACATGCACTCCCAACCGCTTAGCCCACAGAGCCCGACACCTCTACTGATACATTTAGCCTATCTCCTCTTCCATCTTTGGGTTGACTGAGGGCCACCACTCCTGTCACTGGACAGCATGGAAAGAGTCTGCATGGTGGTGACTGCAGAAATAGCACACACCTAAGCTGGAAGAGGGGTGTTCTTAAAATGTCACAGAGACAGAGAGAGAGAGAGAGAGAGAGAGAGAGAGAGAGAGAGAGAGAGACAATGAAAAGATAATTACTTAGTAAGTGGCTGGGGGAGGGTGGCGTTATTCAAAGCCATTACTCTGACATGACAATATAAGCTCTTTGCTGAAAAGCATCTTTCTTACAAACCTTGGCTTCTGGGTCACTGTTGACACTACAAGAATCATCATCATCAGCGTGAGGGACATTTCTAGGAAGAAAACATAAAACTGGTCTTAGAACGGTGTTGTGAAGCCTCGATGAAACAACCACCCTTTTTGGCAAACCCTGCTACCCTCCTACCTCAGTTTCAAGGAGGCATAGCGCAGTGTCGCTCCCTCAAACTCTTTCAAACTGGGGTCTGGGTTAACTGTGGCTGCGTGCAGATCCTGGAGGGAAAAAGATGCTGTTAAGGCACAATGGAAGGGCCCGTTACCCTGCCTCAAATACCAAAGAGGAGCGAAAGCCCCAGCAAGAGGCGCAGAGTGGATGTGAGCTCAGGCAGAAAATGGCATGCAAGGGCTGCCACGTGCTGACGTGGCTCACGAGCTCTGGTTCTTACAGGACAATAGGGGACTGGGGACACACCAGCTTGAAGTCATCCACAATGGGAGACATCAAAACAGAAAAAAACAGACAATGTGAATATGAGCGGCACGCCCCTGGCAAGAAGCCCCACGGCTCTGTCCCTGCAGAATGCATGATATTCACGAAGGAGAAAATTAAACAGCCACAGCCATGCAGAAAGGAACAAAACAAGATGAAATGATCTGAAATCTGACAATATACTTGCCTTCCAAATGTCACTATTAATCTTTCCCCCATTCAGAACAGCAAAGTCACTCCATGGCTGTTTCTAGACATATAATTATTCACACAGGAAAAAAAAAGCACATTGATTTAAGGAAATAAAAAACATAAGGAGAAAAAGAAAAAAAAAACCACAAGACACTGTTGTTAGCATTGATATTCACAGGATGGGTTAGGGAACAAATTAAATCTAACAGTAACTTGTTAGCGCTCTCTCTAAGTTAGATTATTACCTGGCCAGGACAGGCCTCAACTACCTACCAAAGTAAATGGTTCAACATTATTAGGACGCAGAGTGGTTATTTCCTAAATGTGGTCCCAGAAGGAAGCCATATGCTTTCCTGCGTCCCCAGTCTGCACAATTCCTCTGAGACACCCTCCATACACACACAATCACACACGTGTCTAGAGATAGAAGAGGGGTCAGGGATGTCACTAGGCTGGCTTGGAGACTGGGGGATGCCCGTATCTAAGAGCACAAACGTCTGGAGTCCAGTTAGTGTAACCTACAGAGGGATAGGACAAAAGCTCAGTCAGGGGCAGAGGCTGACGTCACCATCCTGGTGGGATTTATTCCACATAATGGAAGGCAGCCCCACCCAGTCTACTGTGAACCACTTGTTCATAAAACGCTCTCCTTCCAGGCCTTGCAAGTCTGTCCAGAGTTCACACCTGGCGGGGAAGTGATTTTCTAAATGGCTATAGACCACAGCACAGAGCCTGTGGGAAAGCTCTCACCACAGATCTCCCATCCCAGGAAGGAGGAAACTCCCCCCCCCCACTGTGCCAAGGGAATACTCACATATTTTTCTAGATTTATGGAGCTAAATGAAAGGACTAAAACTCAAGGCTGGCCTGGTGAATCTCCCCTCAGATGAAACATCAACAACGGAAAGGTGGTTACCATGTAACTAACTTCTCAAACTGCAGTTGAAAGCAAATGAGTAGCGAAGGGTGGACCCAAAACTTATAGTCAGGCCACTTAAGACAGCTTTTCACTAAGAGCAAAACAAATCAGCTTCAGTCCAAACCCCGTGGGATAGCGAGCTGGCTAACTCTGCCGACGGCAATGGTGGGCTGGCTAACTCTGCGGACAGACTCGGCAGGGTAGAGGTTCTGCCCACCACCTCCACTGGCAACAGAACTGGCTTTCTGTTTTGGGCAGGGAGCCTGAACTGCCACTTTCAAATACAAACGATTGCAGATCCCCAGACTAATTTAGAAAACTAATCTTTTCCAGTGAATATAAGGATAAAAATGTCGCCCGTGTTAGCTCTCTCCTTACTCCACGTCCCTCAAAGCGTGTTCGGCCTCCACTGAGAAGTGTAATTTGGGAGAATTGTGGCCCAGTTAGATCAGAAGGGCTGGGAGCCTGAGACGGGTACATGGTTTTAGCTATGTGTGTTTTCCTGTGTTTTTTAATATATATATTTAAAGTGCACATGTGTGTATCTACACCTGAGTATACGTATGCGCACCAAATACACGCAGGGGCCTGCAGAGACCAGAAGGGGGCATCAGATCCCCGAAAACTGGAGTTACAGGTGATTGTGAGCTGTCACGTGGGTGCTGAGAACCAATCCCGGCTGCCTTGCAAGAGCGGGGAGCCCTCTTAACATCTGGGTTCTCTCTGCAGCCCCACTGTTCCTGTTCTGAGTCACTCTCTGGAGCTATAGAAAATGCTCCCGGCAATTGTGAGCAGCACGTGCAAGAGGAAACATCAAGCTGTTCCTGTCTTTTCCAAGCAGCCCCCCACGGCTCCACATCAGGACCCTGGCTGCAGGGTGGGCGGCGCCCATTCTTCCTTTAGGTTGAACATTGAAAAGGGGCATCAGACGAGGATCTGAAGAAAGTCAAGCTAAGGCATGTTTGTGTGGAGAAACCTCAAAGGAAAAGGAAAGAAGAAGCGGAATGAGAAGAGAATGGGGGCACGGTGCAGAGAGGGAGGGAGAAAAGAAGGGGGGGAGAGAGAGAGAGAGAGAGAGAGAGAGAGAGAGAGAGAGAGAGAGAGAGAGAGAGGAAAGAAGCAGGGGTTGATGTCTGAAAACAGACACTTGCAATCAGAAATTATCTAAGAAGGGCTCTGTGTTGGGACAGGAGAGGACGGAGGAATATTCTAAATGGACCATTCAGAAAAACTTCAGGACTTAATGAAAACAGGCCTCTGTGTGGGTGCCGGATTTTATGCCTTTTTATATCCTGCTCTCTGGACACAGGAGTCTCTGTAAGGGGAAAGTTGACTGTGGTTCTAGGCCTCTATGAAGCCAGCTCTTGTGCTGTGGAGTCGGTTGGCAGCCGCCGGGCGGTCACCTACATAAACAAAGCCTTATGCAATGATTCTGCAGAAGGTTAACAACAGTGAGCATTTGTTGCAAGACTCAAGTGAGGAATAATGGCAAGCTCATTCCGACTGAGCCAAAGGTATTTCTTTTTAAGCCCCATTTTAAAACAATTCATTGATATCAAAGATGAAAATTTTCCTTTCTGGTAAAAGCAATCCTAACTTTTCTTTTTTTCCCATTTTTAAACAAAGAACAATACACACGTTTTCTTAAATTTTTTAAGAACATGGTATAGCTAATTATTTTTAATAAGAGAAAATATTTTCTATATTTAGCTAACTATTTAATAATCTGGTTTATTTGTTTTTATAGTGCTGCAGCTCAAGCCCAAAGCCTTGAGCATGTCAGCCAATCACTCTCCCTGAGCTACAACCCAGCTCTAGTAAATAATGTTAGCTAATAATAATAATAATAATATAATAATAATAATAATAATAATAATAATAAACCCACCAGAGGTTCTCTGGCTCACCAGAAAGCCCACAGTTACTCCAGTCTGCAGTGTAGAATGGAAAAGATGGGGATGCGATGGTGGGGGGAGGTGCAAAGAGAAGGCAGCAAAAAGGAAAGAGGAGGTGAGACATGTTTCAGGTAGGAAGTGACACACGATAAGATGAGAGGGAATGGAAAGAGAACCTCTTCGGTAAGCAGCAACCCGCCTGGGAACCTTCTAGGCAGAGTGGCTAAAGTCTGGCATGGCCACAAGATGTCCTGGGGTAGAGTTGTAGCTGGACTACCTCCCA
>NC_022027.1:23222481-23235684 GCF_000317375.1 Microtus ochrogaster
CAAATATGATGTTAACAACTCCAGAAATCAAAGAGAAACAGACCAGTGACCTTCAGCTGGAAAAGGTCCTTCTTCAAAAAGCCAGCAATGTGTTCCTGAGGATGGATTCTCAGGGGCTGGAAAGCCTTAGGAGGAAGCTGTCTTAACCATGTGCTATGTCTGAGATGGGTCCTTTTAAAACCCTGTTGGGTCCTTTTAAAACCCTGTTTGAGAAATAATCCCTGTGTAGCAGTGTTGGGGATGGGATGGGGACTAATGGAGGTGGTAAGGTCATCAGCTCCATGGTGGGAGATTAATGCTAACCACCAATGTGCTCAAACTTAACAGTCCCAGGCTGTCCTCTGGTCTCCTCTTTGCTCGGAGGATGAGGCAGCAGCAAGAAGGCTCTCATTAGATGCAGTTTCTCAAACCCAGACCCCCAGCCTACGAGGCAATACGTTTCTGCTCATTACAAATCTCTTTAGCGCTCTGCACCTGGAGCAGAACCAACAAAAGGTCCAGGAACTCGCCCTCAGCTCACAGGCTGGGAGATGCTGCCCTGGCATCTACAAGGCCCACCTCTGAGGTTCTTTCCTGCCCTTGGGTGCCATACCCACTTGATTGGTGAAATGACAGAATGGTCCTTTGATGTGGCAACCTTACTCCAGGGACACATGGAAATACCTAGGTTTCGAGGATGGACATTGTGCTCTCCCTGGGGCTGATAACTGTTTAGGTTATCAAGTGTGTTAGGTCACAAGCACGTTAGCAAGCAGAGAGACTTAAGGAGACAAGGTCTCCTCTGAGGGTCTCACTCTCTACACTTCTTAAGAAACCCTGGCAATCTCCACAGAAAGATTCTAAGCAAATCTTGGCCCCAGGCCAAGAGCTATTCATAAAATATATCTTGTATGCCCCTCCCCTCTTTTTAAAATTCCACATCCACACAATTTTAGAGGTAATTTGGAACAAGTAAATGGCTGGGGAGAGGAGGGGAGGGGAGGAACAGTGATGTGGGCCAACTTTCAGTAGCAAATACTTCTCGGCCAGTTTGATGAACTTTCAGAAATACCGGCTGGCACGTGCGCTGGAAACGGAAACATTATTCGATGTGCTTAACACTTCCCGGGTGAACTTTGGAAAGCGAGATGTAAAATTTTCAAACTGTAAGGAAGCCTGCGGTCCTCAAGTTTCTGTGCCGTCAACAGATTTGGCGCTTATTTATCTGATTTTTCTTTTCCAGCCAGCTCACAAGAAAGCTCAAGTGAAAACATGCATTTCTGATAGGACACATTACAAGCTACCGCTATCTCTCTCTCTCTCTCTCTTAACATTTTGCTCTTTTTTTCCCTCATGTTTTGAAATTAGTTGAAATAGATTCTATTTAGGGATCAAAGAGCTGGTGCCGGAGAAATAGTCATTTCTCTTCCGCTGTCAGCGGCACCTGGGACGACGTTATTAAGAAATCGTTTTCTGGAAGGCTCTGCGTGTCACACCATCCTCCCTGTGGGTGAGATGCGGAGATCTGAGAATCTCCACGCTTTCTAACATAGCGTGTCCACTCCCGGGTGGGAGCAGGGGGTAATGGTTCAAAGTTCAAGGTTAACTCTGCCAATACTAGCTCGGTTCGGGAGTGACAACTACCCTTGGTGACAGGTATGTGTTTGAGGGGAATAATGGGACAAGACCCCGGCCGGGCCCTGAACACATGTGCATCCTCTTGGGGCCCGTGGTGTGGGGTCACCCTCAAGGTTCCCATGCCCTGGGTATATTATGTGGCAGGCTGCCTCCCCCAATTTCATCTCCTTTCTGTCCGCTCATCCCTTTGCTCCTGTAGTGACAACGCACTGGCCTCCGCAGTCTGCGGGGACGTATGACTTAGCAGATGCCTCACGTACGGCGGAAACTGTGCATGAAGCAAACAACCCAAAGGTTCAACTGAGGAAGAGCTAGAGCTACTCATCTGAGAAGTGTCCGTCCATCAGAGGGCTGGTGGCAGCTTAGTAGCTCTGTGAGGTACCAGAATGGATGCATCAGCAGACAAATGAATGTATGAACCAGTAAATAATCCACAAAATGGTAGTGGTAATGTGTTTGCCTGCCGGGCATGAGGTTCTGGGTTGGATCCCCAGCATTAGAGTGAAAACATAAACAAATAAGTCTGCAAACAACCAAACAAAGGCTGGGTATGAGTCAGTCACCGCCTGTCTGAAACTTCTAAAACCATTCATTTAAAAAAAGTTCCACTGAGGGGGAAAACTGCATAGTAAGCACACATGGAAACAAGAGAGGGCAGAATGCAAAGTGGTCAGGGGACCAGTACTACTACTACATGGCCACTCACCTCCTGACTCTCAGAGGCTACCTTCTCTGCCATGACGGAGCCCTAGAAGGGTCAAACACAGTGTTTATAAAACACTACTCTAATGTTGTCCCTTGCAGTGCTGGGACAGAATCCAGCTCCCTGTGCATGCTGGGTAAGTGCTCTAACACTAGGTACCCGTTCAGACCCAACAATTCTTCATAAGCAACGAGGAGGCTGAACGCTCCAAGTCCTATGGAGCCTAGGAAGGGGCCCTGGACAGTGGGTGGGAGGAGGAAGCAGGCGCAGAATGGAAAAGGACAGGCAAGAGTGGACCCCAAGAGCCTCAGAGATGAGAGACACCGTCTACTCCCTGAGTTTTACCCAGTGCCAGCTGCCCAGTCCTATTACATTCCTAAGACGTTTACAGACAACACTGAAATGAAGCTTGACCATGTTAATCAAAGACATAAAAATCCAATACACACAATCTCAGATTACACTCCTTGGACGCCCCCAGGCAGGCACAAGAAGGACTTGCTTCCTTCTAAGTATGCAGGGCACAAAGCACCTGGAATAGGGAGTGGGTCTTGAGTTAGTTCAACCTCCCGACTTTAGGGACAACAGGAGGCAGAGGACATTGAAAACCTAAAGGCAGAGACACTGAGAAGAATTCTGGCCAGGGATTCCGAGGCTCTGGGTGCTGCTGTGTGTTCCTGGTTGTGGGTTCTCTACTGTCGAACACAACCAAACAATTAGGACAGAATAACTCAGCCTGCTTTAGCAAGATCAGAGGCACATACTGGCTAACTCTGCATCAGGGAGCCCATCTGCAGTGCAGAGTTCAGGTCCAGGGTATGTCTGAGATGGGGCGGGATGCAGACGCCTTCACATCATACCTGTTGAAGGCTAGCGTTGCACTGGCTTACTTTTATCCCAAGCACACCTAACACAGGGTGAACAAGTCACTGGAGAGAAGTTGTTTAGGATGTAGAACTATTAGGCTTCAATGGAAGCTATCAAAACCGTCTAGTGCTAATCAGCAAGATCCTATGTGCTTCACTCGCGCTGAATCACTTGCCTGATGAACAGGGCAGAGTCCAAAGCAGCCGAGGCTCTTGTCTACCAAACACAGCACATCTAGCGCCAACCCTTCTGTCTAAAGATGGAGAACCGGGGCTAGGGCTGGGAAAGAGACATCCAAGCCCCCTAAAGCAGAAAGCTGGGTACAATACTAGTCTTACTGCCTCCCAGAGAAGAACAGGTCACCAATCAGAAAAGTCAGGAACGAGATGTAGGCTACTTTAAAAGGCAGGACGGATGACAGGAGTGGTGGGGGCAGGACAGTTTGGTAGAGTTCAAAGGCACTCACTTCTCAAACCAAAAGAAAATGGGCTTGCTTAAAGAACAAAAGAGTATCAACAGAACAAAGGGGAGAGGGCAGGAAAGAGAGCCTGCTAGAGTAGCCATCAATAGCAATAAACAATGAATGAATGAATGAATGAATGAATGAATGAAGTGAGCTGTCACATGGTTGTGACCTTCCTGGTGATAATTCTCTTGAGCGTGCTATTACTAGGACCGACAAATATTTGCTGCAGGAATCATTACATGAATGGATGTCACAAGGAAATTTTTTAAGGCCTCAATTCTTTGTTTAAACATCCCGATTTCTTCCTCAGGGATACCCGGAATTTACGCTGCTAATTATTTCCAAAATAATGTCACTTCTGCTAAATAAACACATCTCTTTTTTTCCTCCTTAAATAGGAATTAAGCATTTAAGTGCTCTCAAGGGTTATTCCTGCAAGACATCTTCTGCATGCTAGCAAATGAACCCAAGCCTAATAAGATACGTGGTAATTATAACATGTCTGGCCAAGAGATGTTCTTCTATTCGTAAATATTTCATGGATCCAGCACCATGCAATGGTACCTGCAGAGTAAATTGCAGCCTCTGTGAGCCCTAGGGAAACTTAACCACTTCCCATTAATCAGCTCCTCTTGTTTTGGTACCTAGGATGGGGTGTCAAGAGACCAGAATCTATTAAGAGTGAAAATAGCCCTGAACGACAGACATTAACACTATTTTCTAAGAGGCTGCATTGCTGAGCTCTCAAACACAACATGCATGGCCATCAAAAGGCTTCCCTCAGTGACACATCAGGGCAGAGGCTGTTAGTCTAAAGGGAAACTGAGTTACATCTACTAAGCTTTACCTCATTCTCTGGGGTGGGAGATGACGTCACAGAGCTAAGAGAGCCTTTCCTAGAACCCTGGATGTCCACTGGGATGGAGACAGGCCGCTCCCACTGAGTCGTTCCTGTTGGGATGTGCCAGTAGTAGGTCCCAGCAATGTCACTGATTCTTTTCCAGCCCGGCGGTAAATCTGGATCCGTCTGAAATGAGTGATCGCTCCAGATATCTGCTGAGAAATGGGAGAAAAAGAGAATTTTATTAAGCTTCCAAAAGTCAGGTAAATCTCAGAAACAGAAACATCTACGTTCAACTGAAAAGAACCTGCCTATAAAGTGTGGTACAAAAGGGTAATAGAGAAGGGAACAGAAAGAGCTGGAAAGGCTGTGTGCCATCTGTGAAGACAGGCACAAAGACCTTTTTTCCAAGCCACCCCTCACCTCCAAGAGCCCCAAGCTAAAGCTCTACGATTCACAACCAACCATGCAGGCAAACTCCACACGTTTACATACGGAGCCTACAGGATCCCGCTGTCAATCCGGAAGGATGACTGGTTGGCATGACACATCCTTCCTGGCCATAAGTCTAAATTTCTGCAACCACTTTCTATAGATAAGCACTGTGTTTGCATCGAAACACCCACAAAGGAGCAGTGTCTTTTTCAGGCCTCCGGGACTCTGAATTGCACACTTTTAGGAAAAGCAAACTGAAATAAATAGCTGTGGGATTCAACAGAGGACCAGACTGGCTTTGCAAGTGGGCCGGTAATGTAGAGACACGGAAGAAGGTGGGAGTGAGAGGCCCTACAGAATGGCGGGGAGTGTGCCCAACGGGCAAGCGTCTGTGGGGTCCAAAGGCATTCCGATTCAATAAATAACCCTTAAGCACAATGGGTGCCAAAGAGAGCTTCCCCACTGGACAATTCCTGGCACACTTAACCCACCGCAGTACTTTCCCTATCTATTGAGTAAGCATTTGTTTTTCTTTATTTTTGTCCTTGAGTTGAATGATAAAGGGATTAAAACGTACAAGAGAAAAAAGTAGAGCAAGGAATTCAGAAATGGAAAGGTCGTGGAGAAGTCACAGAGCTGCCAGAGTCTGTGTGGGCAGACTGACCACTTGGGCTCTAGATTTGAGCACTGTTCTATTCTAAGGGCTCAGCCCTTTTCTACACAGCCGTACAAACAGCCGGAATGTTTTACTCCATTCCCAGTGAGACCGCATGTGGGTCATGCTCAATACAACATCACTGTGTAATGTGGGTACACATTACCAAAGCTGTTACAGGAGAGAAGAAAGAGAGAAGCCAAACGAAGAGGGTGGGTAAGTCCATGGGCACAGATGTGAATCCACACTGGTGCCCCAGCATCTTAGCTTGACAGAGGCAAAACTGCCACCAGTCTGGAATTACGGTGGAAACATTGCCCTCTATCCATAGGAAAATGAAGCATGAGTATGCGATTCCAAGTTAACAAAATTTGCCCAAACAACTCTAACCAGATGTGTTTCTAGTCCCCGTCCCATTACACCTCTTGGGGGGGTACATGGGTTGTTTTTGGGATCCTGATGTGGGAGTGACTGTCCAGGCTGCGAGATGTCTCTGTCATTTATTTTTTATTTGCTTAGGTAATATTATATCCTTCTGGAGTCTTTGATGAAATTAAAGAATGGATAGATAGTTATAGTTTTCCTTAGTTATGTTAAAGGATAAAATAGATATAAATATTGTAACTGTAATTCTTACTTGATAACTGTTTTGTTATATGTAATTTTACTATGTTAAAGTTAAAGCCTTTCTTTTTTGTTTAAACAGAAAAAGGGGAAATGATGTGGGAGTGATTTCTTATTAATAAAGAAACTGCCTAGGCCCATTTCATAGGCCAACCCTTAGGTAGGCGGAGAAAACAGAACAGGATGCTGGGAGAAAGAAGTTGAGTCAGTGAGTCGCCATGATTGTCCCACTCCAGACAGACACAGGTTAAGATCTTTCCTGGTAAGCCAGCTCGTGGGCTACAAAGATTAATAGAAATGGGTTAGATTAATATGTAAGAGCTAGCCAATAAGAGGCTGAAACTAATGGGGCCAGGCAGTGTTTAAAAGAATACAGTTTCCATGTAATTATTTCGGGTATAAAGCTAGCAGTGCAGGCGGCAGGGTGCTGGGGACACAGCTCCGCAGCTCTTATTTCAACAGGATCCCTTCGTTGTTAGCATCTCAGCTGGGGCAGGGAAGGTAAAATGCAGAGGACCTAAGTTGGAGAGATCTAGAGTATGCGAGTGCCCTTATAGGGTCTCATTTATGGGTCCCAGACAAAGAGATCTGGGACAAAAATGGGAAAGGGATGAAAAGGGCACTGTTCCTACCTCCATGGTTCATGAGGTCTGCGCATTATACTTGAGAGTGAGGAACAGTCACGCACACCATCGGAGTATGAAGTCACGGCAGACCAAGGACAGGGGGTAAGGTCCCTGGCTCTTAAGCCAGGCTGCTACCTAGACTATGTGAGAGAAACTTTGCACTAGATGGTAGGACTTGAGCTGTTCTGTGTTGAACCAAACACAATACATTTTTCTTTAACCTGGTTTGTATTTTTAGATTTCTGCTGAGATTGTGTTAAGAAAAAAAATACTTGAACGGGAGCTTATTCTGTTGCTAAAAATAGATGACAATGACGATGGTGGGAAAAGTGGGCAAATGTCCAACATTCACAGTTCCAGCATCCTGTCTAGAAGCACCCCATACATCGTGTCCATCTCATGCATCAGCTGAGATTCAATATTCATCAGGTATTAAATAGCGGGTGGATGGGTGGATGGGTATATGGGTGAATGAATGAAGAAAAGAAGGAAGAAATTACTGAATGAACTAGGTTTTCCAATGGCAAACCTGGCATCTAACAAAAGAAGAACTCCGATGAAATGAGTTCTGTACACTGTCGTCACAAAACAGACCACTAACATTCATTTAGGATCAAAGTCCTACTTCCTTTGATGGCATACACGACTGTCCTCACAGGTCAACAGAGATACAGACAGTCTTCTACAGCCACAGCCGCAGGTTCCACATTTGTGGATGAAAGTCACTGAGGAATCACGCACGCTTTGTTAGATCTGCTGGGAGGTTCCAGAGCACAATGGGATATTCTTAGCTTCCAGTGGGAGTAGCCTAACAGCCATCGATATTAGAGACATTGTTTTCCCTTCAGTAGGTCCTATGCCCCAGTGATCTTGGTGTTAGAGCCAGCATTAGAATGCAAAGGTGCATCGTGGGATCCTGTTGGCTTCCCAGTTTTAGAACTGGAACTAAGATCAACTGCAAGGGTCTCAAAGAAGGACGGTGAAAGAGTTGGAGTGGCAGAACGCACGGAAAGTTTCCGGAGCAGTTTCAGTATGGCAGGCTGCAGCACAACATTCTCACACCGCTGTCGGCTTGGCAAACACTAAAAGGCACGACATGAGAGGGCAGCTGGGCCAACCAAAGAGAACGTGCATACATCCTGTAGACCTGTCCACACTGGAGGGGAATTTTAACATGCGCATGCTGCAAACAAGACTATCATTAATTAATGAAGATGTTATTGCTCCATCACGACCCAGCAATTCCACACTTGGAATCTGTCCTAGAGAACCCACACGTACACATTAGGTATGCAGACCACAGCAGCCACATTACAATAACCCCCAACTCAAAACAACTCAGACCTCCTTTTATGGAAGAATGAGAAAATTACAACAGCATAAACAACTAACAAAAATGAGCCAAGTACAGCTGCGTACAAGAATACAAAGGTCACAGCAGGCCACTGAAGAAAAGGAAGAAGACAAAGGATGCTATATTCACCACATTCCCACTCAGATAAAGTCCAACTGTTCATTATTTAGTGATAGAAATAAATTGTTGAAACTGTCAAAAATGCAAACACACAATTACCACATACAAAATAAAAATACAGACCGATGAACAACCGCCAGAAGTGTGTATGGTGGGGTGGGGTGCGGTGGGGTGTTAGTTTTGATCAGAAAAGGGCATACTTTTGGTCTTCCATATTCTAACAAATTTCATCACTGGTGAGATGGATGGTTCCTTTATAATTATCTATTAATCTGTATACTTAATCTGTATTTCTGAATGCATATTTTTCACAAGAAAAGAAATAGAGGCTGGAGAGACGGCTCAGTTTGGTGCAGTGTTTGCCAGCCAAGCATGATCTGAAGAAGTCACATGAAAGGTGGGTGTGGCAGGGTGTACTTACAATCTCAGCACTGAGTGGGCAGAGTGGAGGCTCCCTGGAGGTCTTCTGACCTCCACATGCTCATTGTGATACACATATACACACCACACACAGACACACAGACAGACAGACACACATACACACAAGCATGCACGTTAGCCAGATCAGGATATTTTCAATTTGTACAAAGATGATACAAGCAAAAAAACAAAAGGTTCATTCAAGAGTCTTGATGGCTCCAACAAGTACAGACCATTCAAGGAACCCAGCAGTGGCTTTATACAGCCTGACCTGGGAATGAGTGGGAATCCCCTAGGGATTCACTATCTGAATGGCCCTGGAATAACCAGATGGCTCCTTAGAATGTCAGATATTTATCAGTAAAACACAGGTCACTGTAGCAGCTGCCCAGAACAGAACGGGACACAGGACAGGAATACTTCCGCAATATAGGAAGATATCCAACCCACTAAAGCTCGCCCACTTCAGTACAAAGGAAAATGCCCAGTACAGAAATCACAATGTTAAATGCCCACCATGGTTGCAAGAAAAAGGATAAAACTGAAGATAATCTGGAGACTTTTTTGTGAAAATCACTCCAGCTCACTCCAGCAAGGCCAGTTGGGACAAGGCCTGCCCTGCAGCCATCCTCTGTCACAAGACACCCTCTTCTCCTCTAAATGTCCATCTGTCTATCTCTCTCCACCTCTCTTGTCAACAAGAAAAATCACTTCATCACTTTTAAACAAACACACGCCGTTTAAACCATCACTAACACAATGCTACCCTTTGCTTAAGTTTCTCTTGAACACAAATCAACCCCAAATCAAGACAGCTGCTTTGTGTCCGTATAATTTTTTTGGCTTCTTCCTGCTGTGACTCTGCGGTCCTTGTTGGTGAAAAGGTCCTGCCTGCTCCACTATGTAAGACCTGACTCGACTCCATTTAATTTAATCTCAAGGTGATCCCGCTAGAAGGCAAATGCAGATTTGGGCCTTTCCGGCATTGCCTGGCTGTGCGCTACAGATGCTAAGAGGATTAAAAAGGACACTGGTGCTGGCTGGGTGCGGATCGTGTGCCCTTCACTACAGGGACACAGGACATATCCACAGTTGCTCTAAGAAGAAGGCAGAATTGTTATCCCATTTCTAAGGCTTGCAGGAGACAGTTGATGGATTTAAACCAAAGAAATAAAACATGTCCGGATACAGAACAGGATCACTTTTTCAGAGACCTGAAAAAAACAAAACAAAACAAAGCCCACCAGCATTGACAGCACGGAGAGGAGGGTAATAAAATAAAATAAAATAAAATGATCAGCAGAGAAATAAAACAAAACAATGGTACAGGGATAAGATTATGAGACAAGCAGCCTATCCAACTAAGGTCAAAACTGAGCGATAACACCAATATTCTCCATGGATGCTGGCCTGGAGCCCCCACCACCCAGCATTCTGGGTCCATAGACATGACTGTTCTTGCAATGCAGCTCCTCCTTTACATGCCTGCCTCCCTAATCCAGCCTGGTAAAGTGGCCCAGTCATTCCAGATGGCGTATCCTCCTGGAAGCTAGGAAGAAACCCCGCCCTCAGACACACCACAAAACTGATGCCTGTCATGCTTCGCCTAGATTCTCTCCCATTCGATCTTGTACCTAAGATGCTTTCTCCCAGTTCTCAGGCTCCTGCCTTCACCAAAACTCACCGAAGACTGCCACAAGCTGAGAGGAGACATATTGGGGCAAGAGCTGAAAAGTCACAGGTCTCTCTTTTCAGAATGAGTCCATGGCCCTCCTTTGTCTTCATTTTATTTATTTAATTTTTATAAAGCAACAGGAAATAGGGACTGGAGTAAATATAGCAAAGCTGATGGCCCCACAAAGTCCCTCTTGGGCCAAGAGTAATATGCTTCGCATGGGAACAAGAAGCCCATTTATGAACAGCAAGGACCCACCCATTCCAGCCACCGGCACTACTGCCTAACTCCACCTGGCTTCCTGTAGGGTCTGGTCAACCCTAGAGACCTGTAGGGTGAGGAGCACACTTAACTCTTGTCACCCTTTCTTTCTGAAACCCAGGGGACAAAGAAAAACAAACTAGCATGGCCGGCGGCTGGAAACAGCCCCTCCTACACAGAGGGCGGAGGAAGCATGGAAGGAGGAGCTGGGAGTCTCTATTTAGCACGGTCTGCACTGCAGAGCACAGTCGGTTTCCCCGAGGTCTTCGAATGGCATTTGCTACCACCGTGTGCCCAGGGCTTCCAGTGTATGCGGTTGTGAGGAGAGACGAATGGAAGGATTCTGGAAGCATTTCCTGTCTAGCCTGGACCAAGCTCTCCATTGGGGCCCAGGGCACAGATACAGGATGAGATACAGGATGAGATACAGGATGAGAGACAGGACGCTGCCCATGGGATAGAAGGCCAGAGTCCTCACATCCAGGTTACCTGGTGTCCCAGGGCTATGCCCAGAGTTTTCGGCCCAGGTGGGAGGAGGAGCAAGAATTAATAGCTCTAACAGTCCCCATGCTTATTCCAGAACCTAGGCTTTTGAGAACTACTGGCCAAGGAAAACAAAAAGGGAAGCCATTACTCTCTATCAAATGTGCTGTGCTGGCTAGTTTTATGTCAACCTGACACAAGCTAGAGTCATCTGGGAAAAGGAGACCTCAACTGAGAAAATGATCCTACCAGACTGGCCTGTGGGGCATTTTGATTGATGATTGATATGGAAGGGTCAGCTCCCTGCAGATGCTGCCACCCCTGGTCAAGAAAGCAGGCTGAGCAAGCCAGTAAGCAGCATCCCTCCATGGCCTCTGCATCAGCTCTTGCCCCAAGGTCCTGTCCTGTCTCCCTTAGACAATAGATTATTATATGGAAGTATAAGAGGCAAAGCTTTTCGTCCCCTAGCTGCTTTTGGCCATGGTGTATATCACGGCAAAAGGAACACTAAGATACACTCGCTAACCACTGGCTACGGAATAAAAGACAAATGCCAAAGAAAGTCATTCTTGCATCTGTTTTCTAGCATCAAGAACTTCCTGTTAACACCCATCAACATCCAGAAGGGAAAGGAGGACCTTGCAATGAATCAGAGGCAAACTGAGAAGCAGGGTCGCCACGTGTGGGGACCCGGTGAGCTCTCTAAACAGGATGGTCCACGATGTCTCCAAGGACGCACATTCTTTTTAAACGTGAAGGGACGACCTTCCTGGCAGACAGAAGAGCAAGTGGAAGGGGCAGGGGACTGGAAAAGCCCAGTTATGCCACCAATGCAGGAAAGTGACTCTCCCAGGTTACAGGCTTACCATCTATTCTGTATGCAAAGGACAAATCTGAAAGTCATGGTTTATATTTTCAAAGATCAGACGAACAATTTATTCACTGCTCCCATTTTTAAAGAAGCAAATTTTCTCTTCTCCAACATCTTCGTTGTAACCATTGCTATTTTTTTTTCTTGGTTGAGCCAGATTCTTCAATCCAAAGCACAAAATTTTAATTTAGCTTTAAAAGCATTTGTTGTTTTGAGATACAGTCCCGTGCAGCCCAGGATGGCCAAGACCTTTCTTGCTGCCACTCTACATTCCTGGGGTTTACAGGTCTGTGTGCCAGCACCCCAGGTTATAGTGGTACCAGGGAGTCGATCCAAGGCCTCTGCCCTGTTAGGCCAGCATGCCACCAACTGAGATGTATTCACATCCCTTCAAATGTTTTCAGGCTGCACAGTGGCCTGTCTAATTTCTATCTTCAACCCCTGTTCTTTTTTATATTTTTGGACCCAGACCTCCACTATCAGCATGGAGGCCATAAAGCCTCTTATTTCCTCCAGCAACCATCATCAGCATCCGAAGACAATAGCACAGAGCCAGGACCCTGAGGCTAATTGCCAATTACAGACTGGTGGAGAGCTCCAAGCAGTCGATAGCCAATAGTTGGACAAGTTGCTGCTTATCTTTAGTCAAAGGGATTGACAGAAATCCTGACCATGGCAGGGAATGAACCCCAGAGTGTCTGACTCCCCAGAATCCTGCGGACCCAGCAGCCACTGACGAGGGAGAAAAGTTCCTCCAAACAGTTTCAAGACTCTTACCATTTCTTGATATCAACTTACAAGACACAGCTGAGACCGTAGTTAATCCATCACAGCCTTGGGAAAACTGTCCCCTAAGCTCAGTGGAGTTCTCCCATGGCAGTTTGGGAGTGCTAACGTCCCTCACTCTTCTGCAATATTTTCCTTCAAACACAGATTAGGAAGATTTTTAAAGTGTCTGACGTGTGCAGATATTTATAGGAGAGGGCTTTCCCACTGAAGTTGAGGAAATATTCCAAACAGTGTGCTCCTTCATGAACACAAGACTTCTGAAAGGCGGCCACAGACAAGCCTTGCTTTCTCCCCCAATTAACAAGGGCAATTTTTTCTTTAAATCAGGCAAACTAGATAACATCCTCCATCCAGTCTCATGAAAGTTTAGCAATGATAAATCATCTGAGACTGGCT
>NC_022027.1:23235784-23254084 GCF_000317375.1 Microtus ochrogaster
GCCAAGCTGCACCCCGAGTCTTCCCATGCCACTCTAAAGTATAGCAAACCGGGATTTGAACCTTGCTAAGTATTAGAATAAATGACGACTCTTGAGAATCTTGGAAATGGAAGCAAAATTTGATAACAGTTGCCCTTTCAACAGCACATTGAATGGGGAAGTTGCCATGGGCGCCATGGTCTTTAAATCAAGGTCTACATGTGAGAACATTATAGCATTGAAATGTCAAAAATTCAAATGTGTCTACTGAGCTTCTGAAGTACAAGGTACTACCTGCTCTTCCACTGCAGAACAGCCCCTTCTGCGTGCTGTGCCCAATACCATCTATTCTGACCCACAAAACTTGGCACAAAGGTGGAGCAAATATTATTGCTATTTTTTCTTCCTTCCTGTCTTTTGATTTTTAAGACAGGGTTTTCCTCAGTAGCCCTGGCTGTCCTGGAATTCACTTGGTAGACCAGGCTGGCCTCGAATCCAGAGTCCTGCCTACCTCTGCATCTCAAGTGCTAGAATTGAAGGCAAAAAATTATTTCCTAAGTAAAGAAACAACTTTAGCAATGCTAAGGAACTTGCTCTATGCGCTGAGTGTGAATTCTAAAGGTGAGTAACATGCCTGTTCAAGAACTCAGCGGCACCAAAATGAATCGTTCAGGCTGCCAGAGGCTTGTTGGACAGCCTTTAATATTTGATATAAACACTGGATTTTTGAGTATGGATGAAGAGGAGCACACACACGAAAAAGTGCTTTTCTGAGATGAAGCTTCAAAAACACATTTATAGGAATCAACATGAGAGGTTTATAAATTTCTTTTCTGAATTTTAATTTTTAAAACCAGCATCTTCACTATGTGATACACTGGCTGTCCAGAAACTCACTATGTAAAGGTTGGTCTTGAACTCACAGCAACCTGCCTGTTTCTGACTTCCAAGTGCTGGGGTACTGGGATTTAAGGTGATTAACGGCATTTGCCACTACACCTGGCTCGTATGAGAAATTTATTACCCTCCACAATAGAATTAAGTGCCAAACATAGAGGCATACAAATATTCCAATTAATAAGCGAGAATAGAGCCACAGAGTTGAAAAGACATGTAATCTCTTTGTCTTTCTCTCCCTCCCTCCCTCGTCTCTTCTCCTCAAACCCCATTTCCTTATTTTTATTTTGTGTTTTCTTGAGAATTGGTCCTGTGATGTTGCTCAAGCTAGGCTTAAATGTGATGAATTTTTTCTTTGTTTCATCTTTCTTCCTTCCCTTCCCTTCCTCCCTCCCTCTTTCCTTCCTTCCCTTCTTTAGATGGGTCTCGCTATGCAGGCTTGGCTGGTCTGGAACTCACTAGGTAGACCAGGCTGGGTTTGAATTCCTAACTTGCTGCTGCCTCCTGAGTGCTAGGATTAAAGGCAGATACTACCATGCCTGGCAATAAGAGCTTTAATTATTTCCTCAAAAACTCCACAAAGTCTTATTTATCTAGTGAAGGAAGTTCATCAAAAAGGAACCATGGAGGACAACAACAAGGAAATTAGTATATGGGGTATAGTGCCGACTGTGGAAAGGCAGTAAATGACAGTTAAGGCTGCACATTGTATCTGTTTAAGTGTAAATTTTTAAAGAAAATATAAACAACTCATAGCAGCCACTGAAACGTGTTTATCCAGCTCTAACATCAGTATAAGCCTTGGTTGGACATAGAGCATGCCTTAATGGATCCGGCAGCTGCCTGAAACAGCACTATAGCTTTGAACCCTAAAAAAAGATTCCACCTGAGGACAGTAGACAGGGGCAGCAAGGCCATCCTAATTGGATGCTGCTTCCAAGCTGCTATGCGAAGTGGAACCATTTCCATTACAGAAAGTCCCGCTATCTTAGAGCCTTGAATTATCAGCAGCAGATCCTAATTTGTTCATGGAAGAGCAAGAAAATGAGTAGCAATCCAGTCACTGAGGAGAGCAACAACCCCTAAGGGTTTGTGCTCTCACGGGTTAAACCAAACCTGCTGCCATCTAAAGTAATCTTTTCAATCCCAACTCGTGGAGTCCTTGCTCTACAACATCGCACTGTTGGAATACAGCTTTCTACGTTATCACTCATTCTTCCTCCACAATCCCCAGTCCCAGCATTTGCCAGATATTACAAGTATAAGCGACGGGTTCAGCCTAATTCACCACAACTCTTAAATATATACAGGATTCTACCCAAACCAAGCAACAACCGTCCATCCATTTCATTGGACGTTTTTAATTCTTTGATCTGCCCCTCCTCCCCCCAGCATGTACAATTCGAGGCCAAGGGAGAAAAGTCAAGATTCTCCAGGAAAAAGTGGGAACACAACAGCTTGGCTTCTCTTTCCCAGCCATGAAAGAGTGGCACTGACAGCCCCAAATTCTTTCAAAGTCGCTCAGTTACTGGCAGGAAAGAGGCAGGGGTATTTGCGGATCCCATCTGCAGGGATAAATGTGCAGAAAGTGTCATTTTATTTAAAAAAAAAATCAAAACAGGGAATAGTATAATACAATATTAGGCAACTGAGCTGAAATTCTGGGAAGGGGCAAAACTGGAATGATTATTTTCAAAGCTCTCAAACAACAAATTTGTGCTCCAAGTTTAAGAGGGTTTTCTTTCTGTATAGATTAGGATATGGAGGTAGTCAGGGCTTAAGCTGTAAATGTCCCAATAGGAGAAGGTTCAAAACTGATCTAGGCTCCTCAGTGACAAGACCATATTTGTCCACCCCATGCTGTCTCCCACACTGCAGGGGTGCAATGTAAGTCTTCTGACGACAGTGAACACAGTTAGCAATGGCCTGCTCCTTTTCATATTTCATCTTCAGAAATTCTATGTCAAAATAACATATGAATGAAGGCTTGGGGGGAAAGAGGATCCTGAGGGGCAAAGAAGATAAGAAAGGATGATGGGAAATGGGCTGGGGAGGGGCATTCAGCGCGCCTGCCGAGTCTGAGTCCTACTTGGCTCTGATGTCTAAGGGGAGCCAGAATCCCTGCTTGCTATTTTCCACCCACCCACAGATGGACTAGTTAACCCACTAGGCTTCAGCTCCCAGCCAATATGCTCAAATTATATTCCCACCAGACAAGTGTTCCTC
This sequence comes from Microtus ochrogaster, assembly GCF_000317375.1. Classification (NCBI taxonomy): domain Eukaryota; kingdom Metazoa; phylum Chordata; class Mammalia; order Rodentia; family Cricetidae; genus Microtus; species Microtus ochrogaster. The sequence goes on from NC_022027.1 coordinate 23,238,887, forward strand.
GAGCAAGCGTTAAGAGAGTTCTGATCTGCCGGGTTTTTGGGAGAGGCTCTAAATTTATTACACTGCAGGAATAGTTACAGGCTCTTTTTTTCCCCCTCCTCATCTTAGAATCCCATCCCTTCATTTGTAAAAACTGATTTATACAAGGTTTTGTCCTGAATTTGCTCCAGTTTTTTCTTGCTAGATCTACTGGTAGCAAGTGTCCATTTATAAATGATGGCTTGTGTATCCTTGAATTCTGGTACATTCTAAGCATCCTCCATCACTTTCTCTTGGGAAGACATCCCTCTATAGCCAAGGCTTTGGTGAGAAGACGGGCCTGTCACACAGAAGGATCCCATGTCTCAGAAGTGGGGACTGAGAAGCATTCTTTGGAAGCAAACGAAGCAGATGCTGTGGCAGACAAAACAGGGCGACCGCAGCGGGGACCGGGCGTCTGGTGGTGTGGAGGCCTCTGTCCTTCACAGTCCTGTGTGCTTCCTTCCTCAGAGAAACAAACCGCGAGTCTTGCTGTGTTACAGATGCGCTTTGATGAAAGAACTGAGCGCACGCTTAGGCCTTCCTTTAGAAGAGATTACAGCTCGGAGTTCTGTAACCATGGAGCTAGGAACACAAAAGAACTGAGAAACACAATTTTGTTGCTAATTCCTTTTGAGGAAACAGTATAAAATGGTTTTTTAAAAGCAGGAGTTTATTTGTAGTGTAAATTTCCTTCTGTTTTTTTTTTAAATATAGAACAATACATTTTCAGCACCCTTCCCCTTCCGCCTCAATGACGAATTCATTAAAAAAAAAAACAATATTCAACTTTGCTGACAGACCTACAGAAGTTCTTCCTGTGGATGAAGGCTATACCTACTTGCACTTGGGCCAGATTTCCCCTGGTCACCCTGTAAAGGCTTACTTTTGGGTCAGGGAAGATTATATGGATAAGAATTAGGTTGGAATGCTATCTGCGTAGTTGTTTGAATGAAAATGGACCCCAGAAACCACAACCCAACTCATCCATCTATCACAACAATCTAATTAGACCAACAACAACACTGTTGTATTCACTGGGGGGGGGATATACGAGTATGTTCATATAACTGTGAATTAAAATATACCTTCTTAAATGTAAAGTATGTGTCCCCTGGTGACACACGGGGACTTAGCAGTCTTAAGTATAGATGCCACGCACCTGTGAACCCAGCTCTATAGTGGGTGTGTGCTAGGGCAGTTCTAGCACAGCTGTTTGTGTTCCTGGAAAATCCGAAGCCAGGAGCCCATTGGTTATACAAGGGAGACATCTATTGTGTAGGGGTCAAACCCTACGTGCATTGGATGCACATATACTATGTAGGTAGAAATTACACAAACGTATATGGAGGAGATAGCTTTTAATTAAGTTTTGTCCACTCCCTCAAAACAATGAGGCACACTGCAAGAATACTTCTGAAGAAGGCATGAGCATCACACACAGGGCAATGGTTGCTGTGGGTGGAAGGCAGCTGGTCATTTGTACTCTTGCTTAGACATTTCTCTGACAAGCCCCATTTCTACCACGCCTTGCCTCTTATTTTCTTAGAAAGAACTGACTCCCATTAACACGGCATTTGATGCATTTGATGCATGCCCTCTTCACCGTGTTTTTTTTTTTCCTTCCTCCTGTGTCATCTTACACCTTCGGGCCACTTCTAATCTAGGGTCGCCTAGACACCATTAGTCTCAGGCAATGCCACATTTCTGCTTTCTAAGCCATTGCCTATGCTGTCACCATGGGCTGGAATCCTCTTTTCCCCCGAAAACTAAGACCTGGGCCACTTTTTCTGCAAACCTTTCTTAAAGACCGCTCCCCCTCACCCCCACCACAACAGCTAAAGAATCTCCTCTTGCCATGCTGCCCTCTCCCAGCAGAGATAAATTCATCAAGCGATTTTACACTTAGTTCCACAGCTTCTGCCGTGAGACATTTGTCTCTCTCAGCTCTGAAACAGCGGAATCTATCTGTGGGGGTCTAGAATAGACGCCGGGGAGGATGGAAGCTGTGTTCGCTTGTTGGCTTTTGTTTTGTCAGGGCTGTATGCACCACATTCACGTATTCAGAATTTGACAAACAGGCAACAAAATGCTCACAAAAGTCTGAGCAGGGAAATTCATATATTTTGAGATTATTGACAACACAGAACAGATGAGCAGGAGTTGTGTGTTGTTATATGCAAATTATATGTCACAACACATGCTCAAATATTGCACATCAGTAACAAGTGAAAATTCACAGCCAAAATAGGATTATAAACTCTATATACCTATATTGTTCAGCTATCTATAAACTGGAGATTAAAATCCCAGCCACTGGCCATTTAAAAGAATCTTTCCTCCCAGCGTGTAACCGTTGCCATGACAACGTGACTTCCAGCTACATCTCTGTGAACAAGCATGCCCTTAACGAGAAAAAATGAAGCGCAATCAGATTAAATAAAGAATATATTGACCAGTTTTGAAATGGAAAGGGAACATGCTTTAACCCAGGGTTACCCAATATAATATCTCTGAAATCCTTGCAAGTTACCGAATCGGGATAGATTTTCTGAAAGTAATTAAGTCGTGCTTAGCATCTATATCCTTTACGCATGAGAATGACACATGCTTTGGCTGCATGCATGGGTCCTTCACTTAGTGAGGGGTTTTCCAAAAGCACCACTGCCTTTCCCTTACTGCTACTGTAGCCTAAGCCTGATCACCCCAAGAGAGCCACCTCTCTTCTGCTTTGCCCCTCCTAAAGGATGTGTTCTCATTAGGAAAAGAGAGAGAGGGAATCCAGGCTCGACATCCTAAAGTGGTCCATTATCTCTCTAACCGTCCCAAATTATCTTTATGTTGGACATTGCTATAATGGCCTTATAAATTAATTTGGAGACTATGCAAAAACCAATAGTAACTCATAAATAGGAGCCCTAAATGGATGATGATTTGGGCAATATTTTATAAATTGAATCAATTTTCTATCCCCCTCATGCCCCATGCATTGAATTTTCAATTAACATTGACCCCCCCCTTTCCCTTCACCAAAAGTATTTTCTGAACCAAAAGTATTTAAGAGAAATGAATTTAGGGTGTGTGTATTATTTATGCTTGCTTGTGTGTGTGCACACGTGCATGTGCATGCTCGAGTATGTATTATTTCTATGTGTGTGTGTTATTTCTTTCTCTCTGTGTCTGTGTGAGTGTGCTCGTGATGCAGATGCACCTGTGTATGCAGGTGTGTATTGCTAGTGCACCCTCCCTCAATGCTCCAGCCCTATATTTGTTCATTTTAGGACTAAAGATAACTTTGTGTGTCTGACCCTGTTTCAGCAACATATGGTCAGTGGTCTAGACGCAGAGCAGAGCTGATTCTAGGAGGCGTTTAAATGTGGGGAAGCACCTGGGGTTCCCACAGTCACCAGGGGCTCTGCTGGTGAGCAGAAGGCAGGCTTGAGGAGCTGGGATGAGCAGAGCTGAAGCCGGAGCGGCCACCTAAGTGCTGTGGGACCCGAGGCTGAGCTAGCTTTAGCATGAGAAGTCCCACGTTCTGGGAAAACTCTCAGTCCCTGGCCAGCTGTTAGCTTAAGCTCAGCACAAATGAAGGACTGTCCCTTGTCAAACAGTGACGCACTTCCTTTCTTAGGAGCAGCAAATACACACTTGCCCCTTGCCTTTAGTAAGTCTCCCCGGTTCACAGCTCAGGTCTTCTGATGGGGCCATTTATCTACTGTTTACGTCTCAGAGGGGAAAGGATTTTCTTCACACACTCTCATCTCAGAGGCTCCTGGCTCGGTGTTTTTTTTTTTTTTTTGTGAGAATAATTCCTATAACCCATCCGAGTTCTGAAGTGTCTCGCTGGTCAGGATATTTCTTCTGACTGATAAACTCCAGCGACACCTCACAAAGGGGCTGCCGACACAATTCTTCCCCACAAGACTCGAAGTCTGGGAGGAAGAAAAAGATTTTATCCCAACCATTCAGACTGTGTGGAGAGAAACACTCCATTGTCTTTATAAACCTGCCTCTACTTTTCTTTGATTTCTTTCATTAATTTTTTTCACAAGTGATTTCCTCCATTGCTCTTGAGCCGAGGAGGCATCTTATGCCCCTGACAAGCGCAGACAGTAAAGTCTCTACTTATCCGAATAACGGGTGCAGAGACTGGAGCGAGGTCTCGGAGGAAGCCATTAGACATCTTTAAGCAGAACCGGGGAAATGGCTGGGGGAACCGGCGGAGTCAGCAGCTCCTCCCTTCTTTCCCAGCCTCCCCTTTCTCAGCCCATTAGCAACACAACTGCTCCAGGAGGATTCTGCAAGGTTCCTCAAAATGGTCTCCTTACACGGCCATTCAAGGGAGCAGCAGCTTCTTCTTAGCCAATGACATTTGAAAAAAGAAAAAAAAAAAACCAAAGTGTTGACAGTTCTAACTTAATACCAGCAAAATGCCTTAGCGTACACAAAGAAAATCCACCACAGGGATGCGTTCCCTCTACACCCGCCAACTCTTAATGCAACAAGTGTCTGAGATTCGATCTGATCATTAAATTTAGGCTGGGTGTGATAGGACATATAATTTCAGTAGTGGGGAGACTGAGGCAGGAAGATTTAATTCCAGACCAGAACCTGTTTTACAAAGAAAAAAAAATTAAGGCTGGGGGATGGTGACACATGCCTTTAGTAGCACTCGGGAGGCAGAGGCAGGTGGATCTCAATAAGTTTGAGGACAGTCTAGTCTAAACAGCAAGTTTCAGGAAAGCCAGAGCTACACAGAGGAAACCCAGCCTTGCAGGGGCGGGTGTGTGTGTGTGTGAGGTGGGGTGGGGAGGGAAGGTACTTCCCTAAATTTTGAGTCTGGAACGGAACACTGGCTTAGACATGACCAGACCACCACATATAATGTGTTCCTTCGCGCTCAGAGTTGAGATTTTGGAGACAGGGTCTTACTATATAACTAGGCTGTTCTAGGCTGGCTTAAGAACTACTATGTAGACCAGGCTAGCCTGGAACAGAGACCTGCCTGCCTCTGCCTCCAGAGTTCTGGGATTAAAGGTACCTGGCACCATGCCCAACCCACAATTGAGTTTTACCTTCAGGGCTCCTCTCTGGAGGGTCAATCAGCTTATGAGAACAGTGACCAGAGAAAAACACAGATTCCTCGGTTCCAGCCTCTGAAACTGTACACAAGTGCTCTCAACAAAACTTCAGCTCCCCAGATAAATCTACCTTCCAGCACGCTTATCTTGGGAAGGACTAACTCGAACAGTCCTTTAAAAAACCAAATCCCCAATAGATTTAAATTCTCCAACCTCAAATATCGTAAGCCACTCAGAATTTCTGAGAAACTTTTACACAGTAAACATCAGACCCGAGTTCACTCACAATTCGGGACCACAGAAGACGCCGACACCGGGCGCACGGAGCTCACAGCCCACAGGAGAACAGAGGTATCTGGTTAGGTTGCAGTTACACTGAGAATTCTAAAAGTCACTGGTCCCGTGGGCATTGTAACCGCGGCTAACACAGTTGGCGCCCAGTGGACCATCAGTTCTCTGAGTGCAAGGACAGATTTGATTTTGCTCACGGCTCACACCCCAGGGCATGTCTAGGACCTAGCAGTATAGAAGGTGTTTGAAGAGAATCTGTACAATGAATGCCACTGCCTTGAATCGTAGTCTCCATCATAACTGTCTATGGGAGGCCTGTATCCTTGATCACAAACACTTGCTGAGAACCAGCACTCTATGCAATACTCACCTACTAAGCACATCTGGATGACATATGTCCCTCACCGCAATATGAAGGCTAGTCTCCAGTTCCCTTCCAGATCTATGCACCACCCTGCCCACCTCCTTCCATTCGACCCTCTGTCCCAGGAGGGTCAACTATGTCCCATATCACTGGGTATGTTTTACGCCACAAATCAACAGAATGGGGAGGAAGAAGAGGTTAGAACACTAATTCCCAGGCTCACTCTGCTGGAAGCAAGTCATCTGGGGTCTGGGTCAGGCCACACCTTTTCCTCCACCAGGTCCAGCTCTGCATGGGTTCTAGGACCTGTGTGTCACTTGGTCCTTGGACGCCTGCTGCTGCCACCCCTCAAGGCTCACCCACTCCTCGGAGTTCTTCTCCAGCTTGGCCTCACTCCTAACTTCCTGTAGCTGGCAACTTTTTCTTTGACTAAAATTCCTCTTTCAGTTCAGCCTCATCACCAGTCCGGAGTGGTTGTTTCGCTGCAGCGCCCAGTCATGGAGGAACAGTTGCATGTTTCCTCGGAGTGATAAAGTACTACAGACGGGTATTGTCCCACACCTCCAGGGGTTAGGCATCAGAACACAGGATTTGGCGGAGCCAGGCTCACTTCAAATGCTCTAAGGGAGATGACTTCCTTGCCTTATCACTTCCTGGCAGCCCGGACATGTCCGAATCGGTGGTGGCACAGCTCCAGACCTGCTTTGTCTTTATATGGCTATCACTCTCGGTCTCCATGTGGCTGTACCCTCTCTGCCAGGGGCTGGCACGTCATAGCTTCCTCAACCACTTTCCACATTATTTTTGAGGCAGAGGACTCTCACTGAACCTGGAGCTGGGCGTCTTGGTAGGATTAACAGGCTCAATAGCCCCAGGGTTCCTCCCATCCCAGCCTTCTCATGCTGGGATAACAGGCAATACCCTGCCATGCCCGACTATTTGTGTGGGAACTGAACTCAGGCTCTCGTGCTTGTGCAGTGGTATTTTACCAAGTGAGCCATCTCTCCGGCTCCACCATGCTTCCCTGTTCTTCTAAGAATACAAGATTCATACCGGATCAGGGCCCACCTAAAGACTATTTTAACTAAAATACCACAATAAGGTCAGACTCACGGGGACTAGGGATTCCCAGTTCAACATAACTTTTTGGAGGACACAATTCAACACTTTAACAACCCAATAATTACTGCATCTGGAAACACTGAGATCCCCAATTGTTTGAGTGCAGGGAGAAACGGTTTACAATTTCAGGATTTTTGCCCAGGTCCAATCACACAGCAGACATAACACACACATGCTCAAACGGACCCCTAAATCAATACACGAAAGGCATGCATTTGTGAAAAGGCTGCTGGTTTTAGTATAGTAAACAGACTCAGAGCTACAAGGTGACTATTCACCAGGTGGCCACAAGTCCAAAAGGTCGCATGCAGTTTGCCTACATGTGACATCGTTTGAGTCTTCTCCAACTCCAATGTCTCCACGAACCCCGGAGAAGCAAACCTCCTCAGCGTGACCCGAGAACACTGAACAAGGGATTCCTTTGGGCTGGACCTCCATCCCATTTCTGATGATACACAGGTGAATATAATAACAGATCACCGCCTTCGGAAACTCACGGTGCTAGTGAGGCCAGAAGGACTTCACACAGAAAGGGGGAAGGAGTCATTCACTGCAGTCCAGCGCTCATCCCTCTCCTCTATTAATGAGCCCAAAGCTCATTTTACCTCTTTCTAGAGACTCAAGGCTATTACTCCCAATACCAACTGCTACACCTGCTTGTCTGAGAGCTGCTAATGGATACGTTCTCAGAGCTCTCAAGGTCAGCGCTAAGTCCCTTCCTCCCCACCTGACCCAATAAGCATCGGCTTTCTCCATCTTTTCCCCCACCACCCTGCTTCCCTCTAACCTGCTACAGCCCATCTTTGTCACCTAGAAAGCTATGTTAGAAACATGTCTGAATGACAGGGATGAGACTAGAGGGGTCTGAAAGCTCTTCAGTCCTCATTTATTTTCCCCCACAAATATCCCAGGACAGCGAGTGATGGCTTTGACAGCCAGACGCATTACGAATCCCCAAACACCCCTGTCTTTCTCAGAAGAGACACCGTGGGAGGTCTTGGTTCCCTGAGACTAGCTGCACATGAACAGTGCTTCCAATCCCATGATACTCTGGACCAGGAAGTCCCAGCAGACACTGGGTAGTAGGGCTTTTGTTTCCTTGTTCCTATGGCCAATGCCCACCAAACTGGTCTTTGAATCCTTTCCACACCCTGTTAATCCCTCTGGGTTCCTGCCAGTTTTGACATAGTGGTTTGATGGGTGCTGGATGAACTGGATTCCCTTTGTGATGATCTTGAACTTCAGGAGGTCTGAGGGCAGCCACAGTGCCAAGCGGGAGGTATCTACTACCTTCCTAGGAGGGGCCAAGGCTGAAGAGGCGATGAGGCTCTACCAGCTGAGGTGAACGCAAACGTGTTTTGGAAGACGGCCGAGGAGGTGTCTCCCCTGGTTTCCCTTCTTTCAGCTTCCAACCATTGGTCTAGTTCTCCCTTTTCTCCACACCAGAGTGGTTTTCTGCGATGAGCAGTAATTGCATCTAATAGTGTCTAATTACATGGTTAGTTACCCGTCAGGCTCCTGCAGTAGAACTGTAGCTCCTGGAGGCTGGAGCCCTCAGGAAGTTCTTCCAGCACAGTGTTTGGAACAAGCCATTGTTACAGATAGCTGTTTTCAGGGATGGGGTAGAACAAGGGTGATCGGCAACACTGAGTTCTAAGTAGGAAGGAGTAAGACACTCTAGTATCTGCTGCTCACTCCAGTGACTACAAACAATGACAATCTAGGGTAGATGGCAGAAAGCTGGAAAGGGGGTGAGGGTTGAATGCTATCCCCATATAGAAAGTTAATTTCTAGAGGCAAAAGATAGGTTAATGCTGATTTAAGCACTATGTAATGTTTACACATATTGACACATTACTATGTAGCTCATAAAATGTATAATTTCTTCATTTTATATATCAGCTAAATGATGATTAAAAATATCTTCCTCTTCCAATAATTGTAAGTCTTGACCTCTCTGGGCACTGTGTGAAACACTCCATATGAGCCATTTCACACAGACTCAAGTCACCCTGGAAGGGAAACCATGACAGTGGCGATTCCTGTAAAGGATGTAGACAACTTTCAGGTAAGGAAATCTAAGTGAACTAAGCAATGATGTCTTTGCTCCTTAGAAACCAGAGGGTAGAGTCTTATTTCATTAACAATTGAACAATTGTGATTCTAGGGGTTCTCGTGGATATATGCACCCTTGTTTTATCCTACCAGGGAATGTAAGTTATTCAAAAGACTGAATTTAGGGTTTCTTCTTTTGTTTCCTTTTTTGAGACTCATATGGGTAGTCTGGTCCTAAGTTACTATAGCTGAGAATGACCTTGACTTCCTGACCTTTCTGGCTCTATCTTCTGGGTGTTGGGATTATGGGCATGGGTCACTATGCCCAGTTCAAGACTTAAAAATGAAGTTTTATCATTCCTTTAGGACAAGATTATTAGGAAGACTGTCAGCAATACTAAGGCTTATATAAACTAATGAAAAACTATTTTTAAGGATATTTTTGTTTCTATTATAATCACCATCATTCTTTCTTTCCTCTATAAAATTCAGTTATATGGCATTAGCAATCTATAAAAATTTACTAAAATTGATTCTAAATTACTAGTTAGATATGGAAAATAACCAATGTTGAATAAAAAGAAAATCCAATTTCATACGAGTAATTCAGCAGCAATCTTAAATAGTACTTATTTTATATGAAATGCACAATTTACCATAAACACTAAATCAGTCAATAAGATTCAGTTAGAAAATTAGCCGAGATGCTAGGTCATCACCTGACACCAGGGGGCAGGCTTCTGTTTCAACACTAAATTAACCAATGCATTTTGCTCATTTCCTTTGAGACGCTCTGTAGAATATTCCTGTAACAGCTCCCAAGTTTTATAAAGTAGAAGAGTCTTCAGATGACAGTGTGGCTACACACACTGAACATCTGTGATCCACAGAGCCCCTGGCCACCGAGCAGGCAATGGACCTACCAGGTGAGGGTGATCACAACTCCCCAGTGTGTCAGCCAGCCACACTGGGGCTTGGGGCTTTCAGTCTGGGGTCAGAGATGAATGCCCATAGACATTCAATAAATAGCAAAAGAACGAAGCGGTCTGGAGTTCAGTGAGCAGTGAGACCTAACTTTAACTTCCACATGTCATGGACGAAACAAAGTCAGCCCATTCACCTGAAGCTCAGAAATAGTCCCTAAGCCTCCAAATGCAAAGCCTTTTCCAGAGCACAGAGGCTCCACACACAACCAGGGTGTCCTGTGCTGTGTTCTTAGTAAGTACTGGTGGAGAAACAGTCTGAATTGCAACAAACTCGGCATATTTTTAAAGATCCTTGGGTTCATTCGTGTCAAGAGCATCTAAATATAAACAATGTGGTACACAGGGAGCGTGACACCTTCTCAATCCTAAAGCCTGACCTCAGACTAGAGTGTACTACACAGTGTGACAGATATTTAAATGAGCACCAGAAGTATAGCTGAACTGATTTTCTTTGTACTCAGTATTATTATTTTTCCAGGTCTAATGAATAATTTAGAATTAAAGTCCAATTTTAGTAAATTTTTATAGATTGTTAACACCATACAACTGGATTGTCTAGAGGAAAGAAAGAATGATGGTGGTTATAATACAAACAAAAATATTATTAAGATTAGTTTTTCATTAGTTTAAGTAAGTCTTACTACTGCCCCAAAGGAATGATAAAACTTCATTTTTAAGTCTTTGGGGCTAACCCCAACATGCACAAAGCATGGGTTCAATTCTTATCACCTCATCAAACTGGTTATGGTGAGCCTTACCTGATGTCCTAGAAAATGGGGGCAGTAGGATAAGAGGTTTAAGGTCACCCTTGGTGAGTTTGAGAGCAGCCTGGGACACATGTGACTCCATCTCAACCAATTAATAAATGAACCAACGAGACTGCCAGAAAGACTCAGGCCATACCATCCTTAGCCACGAGCAGCCTTTGTTCGGATGGAGATAAAGCAGCCATGTGCATGAGTTCCATATAACATGGAAGACAAAATACAGGATCACGCTCCAGGACTCTGGAGGGTGTGATAGCAACGTGACACATGGCAAGAGGCTCCATGATGGCAAAATGGTCCAGATAATTTCCTATGAATGTAAGAGAGGTGTTATCTTTTGTACTTGTAACCAAGTACTGATGCAGAAGGCGGCAGAAAGGAGAGACAGAAATGGCTTATTGCTAAAACTGCATTGACTTTGGGGATCTAGTCCCTAAACCTGCCTTGAGATCTGCCAAAAATGTGTGGTGATGTCAGCAGGGATGTGTTTCACCTAGACAGCCCTGAGGCTGAAAGAAACGCCACCTCATTCTAGTCACACTGGGGGTGGGGGACATTTGGTCGCTTCATGACCACAAACCACTGAGGTTTACATTGGCCAAAACCATTTCTTAAGACGGATGTAAATCCATCTACCTGTCAGGTCACCTGGTGAGAGCGAGAGGAGGCGTGAGGTGGAGGGTTATAAAAAACACTGCCATGTCAGAGAAAGATTTCACTCCAGAAGAAACGGATAGCTAGTCAATCACATCTATACTTAAATTGGGTTTTCTAAACCAGCAAGCATCAGTGAATGCCTTCCATTGGGAAAAAGGATAGAAAATTACCTAATGGCTATCAATTCAACTGTCAACTACAAGAAAGGGCTTTTTGCAAGGTGGCTGGGCTGAATCACATAAGCTTTCTCTGGTCCCTGCATCATCCTCAGCTCTTCGATGCCCTGACTGTCATTATGAAGATTATTCAGATTTTTATGCTCACGAGTAAACAACAAAATCTCATTTTATCCAAGATTCCATTTCGCTCAGTAACTAATTCATAACACATTAGAAAGAAAATGCTCCAATTCAAGGCAATAATGGCAAATAAGGTAATTATTCATTAATTCAACGAGCGCTGGATTTATTAATAAGAATACTTGGAGCACATCTTTAAAAAATTTAAGAGCTACACAGAAAAAGAAATGGCAGAAGGCGCCTGGGAGAGGAGCCAGCAGGCACCTGGGATTTCTCTGTTGTGTGACTGGTGAAATGGCTTCTCCCCGTGCCAAGCCTGCGGGTTCCTGGGCGCACGCGCTCTAGCTTTCTCTAGTGCTTGTTGGTTTTAAACTGCCAAAGGCTGAGACAGCACACTTTGTTCTGCTAGTCACATTTCTCAAAAAAAAAAAAAAATTAAAAAAAGGTTGTACGTTAGAATCTATACCATTTAAATTATAGATTCCTCAGAGGTTAATTTTTGTGTAGAGTGTAAATCAATTTTAAAAAGAAAAATCAAGATTCGGACTGAAGAGATGGCCCAGAGGTTAGGAGCACTGGCTGCTCTTGCTGACGGCCTGATTTTGGTTCCAGCACCCATGTAAGGAGGCTCACAACCACTTCTGACTCCAGGGGACTTAACTCCCTCTTCTGGTATCTGAGCGCACTTGCACACATGCATACACAAACACACACGTTCACATTCACACACACACACACACACACAATACTCTCAAAATAGAAATCAAGATCTGCTACCTAATATCAGAATACACATCCGTGAACACGTCGGCACAGTCCTCCTGATTTACAGGCTCGGAATAGCTTTTCTTCTGAAGATGGGCAAGAACTCCGAGTAATATCCTGTGACTGTGTTGCTTTATGTGAAAGAATTTTTGCATATTCGATTAAGTTTTCTCATCAGCTGTCTTGGAGTTCCTGGAAAAGCTTATGCAGGGTGAGCCTGGGCTAATTAACAAGCCCTAAGGGAGACAATCAGCACTCCAGGAGGAGAAGCTTGAGACAGTGTCTTCAGTGGATGGCTCTTTTCATAGCCTACTTGCTGCAGACAGACACAATATGGAATTCAAACTGGGTAGTGTCTTAGTTTGCTTTGTGTTGCTATGATACACATCATGGTTAAAAGCAGCTTGGGAAAGAAAGGATTCATTTCATCCTAAGGCTTATCTTCCATAATTGAGGAAAGCCACATCAGGAATGGACGGGGTGGGGGGCTCACAAAGGAGTGCTGCCTACTAGCTTGCTTCCCATGGCTTTCTCTGCTTGCTTTTAAAAATACAATTCAGTACTACATGCCCAGGGATGGCACCACCCACAGCGAACTGGGCCCTTCTACATCAACCATTAATCAAGGAAATGCCCCATAAATTTGCCTACAGATCAATCTGATTGTGGTATTTTTATCAAGCGAGGCTCCCTTTCCCAAGATGAGTGTAGTTTTATCAAAACAAATTGATCAGGACAGGTAGCTTTGGGGACAAGGGCCCAAAGGGGCAGTAGGCAATGTCTGTGTGCACTCTTTATCAAACTAGGCCTTTTTCTCAAATGCATCCCATGTCCCAGGCTCACTATAACTGAAAGAGAGCTCTCAATCCTTTCTCAGGTGCAATGGAGCATCATCGGCCTCAGATTAACTCAGAGATGTTAACAAGGAAGGTCCTTGGACCCTAGAAATCAGAATCTCTCTGAATGAGACCCAGCACACATTCATTTTCCACCACAATAAATCCTCTGTACACTAAATTTACAAGCAAATCCGGCGAGATGGAGCAGCAGGTAAAAGTTCTTGTCAGCAAACCCGAAGACTGGGGTTCGATCCCAGACCCTACACCGTAGGAGAAAACCAGTTCCTGAAAGTTGATTCCTGATGGCTACACACATGTTGTGATGCACATACATGTATGGACACACACACAATAAACAAATGTAAATTTGCAGGCCAACAATCTCCCTTGCTTTACAGATGAGGTACACGAGTCTAAGCAACATGTTTATAGTGCTATATTTGTCAAGGAAGAGACTTATAATTCAAATTTATAATATAAACCCAACTGAGATTGATAGGGGAGTTGAAGATGAATCACTGCCTTTCCATTTTCCCCCATGAATATTCTCCACCATTAATACAGATAACTCAGCAATGAAGGCAATGCCTTCATAGTGCTTGGCAACATGCAAACACATTAGGAAAAGAAATTCTTCTTCATGAATGTCTGCATTACTTCATTCGGGCTGTGTAAGTGGCCGCTACTGCCCACAGACACTGAGGCTGCCAAGATGCCCACTCCACCCACAGACCCTCTACTTCTTCCTCTGCAGCAGCTAAAGGCTGGGGGCTAGCCTCCTCTACGAAGACCCAGTAATAGAGTAAACTCTGCCCTCTGAGAACTTTCTGTTTCAACGTCAAACAACCCCATCTCATATCGGCTAAACTGTGTCCCTTCAAGATTCTAATATGAAATGAAAATATAATCCCAGGACTACAGAATATAGCTGCATTTAAAGACAGGACCATTACAGAGGCAGCTATGGTTAGATGAAGTCCTCACGGCGAGATTCCATTCCCACCATGACCAGAATCTATTAGGAAGCAACAGCAGCACAAAGGGACACTCACAGGGAGGAGACCATACAACAGGCAGCATCTCAAGTCAATCAGAGGTCTGAGGAAACCTACCCTACCACACCTTGCCCTAGCCATTCCAGGCTGCAGAACTATGGGAAACAGATGTGGGGTGTGGAAGGCACCCTGTGTGTGGTGTTCTTTAGGGTAGCCTAATAGACTTGTCTACAGCAATAACCCTCAGGACATACGGAGCCTCTTCCTTGCTTCATAACCAGAGCTGATAGATGGCGTGTCTACAAGTACATTTTAGCCGCTCTTCTCAGTCAGGGTAGATGGGTTTTCTGATTAAAGCAACAACTTCTCTCTCTTCGAGATTAGAGGAATCCATTGATTTAGTGGGTTGAAAACACCCCATATTTTCTCTGTAAGTGCTCATATTTGGTTATTTCTTAAGCCATCAAGTAACAAATGAGTCAAAAAAAAAAAAGAAAAAGAAATCTCAAGTGTCTGTTTGTGGTTTGGTTTTTTTTGTGTGTGTGTGTGGTATGAATTATGTGTGAAAGCCAGGAGTTCACACGGGGTGTTTTTCTTGATTGCAGTTTACCTTTTATTTGGAGCCGGAATCTTTTGCTGAGCCAGAACTTGCTGGGTTTTATGTTACATTTGTTTAACTCTGGGAAGCTGTGTAGCTTTCCCTGTCTAAAGCACCTGATTAGTCTAAAAAAGAGCAGAAAGAACACCCACTAGCTAGGCAGGACAGAGAACAGGAGGGCTGCCAGGCAGAGAGAATTAATAGGAGAAGAAAGAGAAGGGGAGGAGTGAGAAACGGGTGGAGAGGAGGATGGGAGGAGTGAGAAAGGGTGGAGAGGAGGATGGGAGGAGTGAGAAAGGGGGTGGAGAGGAGGATGGGAGGAGTGAGAAAGGGTGGAGAGGAGGATGGGAGGAGTGAGAAA
>NC_022027.1:23254522-23266400 GCF_000317375.1 Microtus ochrogaster
AAAAAAAGCCAAGCTAAGGCCGGGCATTCATAAGAAAGAGTAAGTCTTGGTGTATTTGGGAGCTGGTTGGAAGGCCCTTCAAAAAGCAAAGAGTAAAAAACAAAACAAAATAATAAAACAAACAAACAAAAACAAATAAACTATAGGCGCTTGTTTAGACAAGGGAGTTGATCATCTACAGCCCCTAATCAGCCAGAGACGGCAGGAATGGGGCTCAGAAATCCAAGGACAGCACAATGCAGATACTGGTGTTGTCCCACAGAGAACTGAAGGCAGACTAGGTGAACTTGGCCCAAGTTCTGAACTTTATTTCTTCATTCCAAGGAAAGTAATAGCTTCAATTTATAGGAAAATAGAGGTCAAAATAGATTAGATAAAACCAGAATCAACTGGTGTGGGGGGTGGTAAAAGAGGGTAAACGGAAGTGGTCCCAGGTGAAAAGAAACTCCATTAAAGAAGCTGGGGGCTGAGTGGCAGGGTATGTGGGGAAGGACAGACAGACAGGAACGCAGAGAGTTTTGCACTGTGAAAACAATACGGCATTGGCCAGCACTGGTTACCTAGTTCACATAGAGATGTTTGTCTAATGTCATCCAGAGACCTGGGGCCCCAAGAGACAAGGCAACACTAAGAAGAAGCAGAAGCCATGTGGTGGTCGGAGTAAGAATCTGTCATAGCCTTGTCTATAGTAGTAGGCCTCCTTGAGGGGTATCAGTCCAAGACTCTGCATTTGAGTAAGAAGCCTAGAAAAACATGCCTGCACACATATTCTTGAGACGTGTAAGAAATTTTGCAGAAGTCTAGAGTATTATGAGGAAAGCAAGAAGCTGTCCAAAGGTTCATCATTAAGGAACGATGAACCAAACACATTCTGCTGTATTCTAGAACATAGCAAGGCAGAATAAGGATGGGCGCTGGATTTGATCTGGAATTGTACTCATCAGCAGACTCCTCCAAGCAGCCAATGAGCTGGGCTACTGTGAACAAGGCTATGACAAGTTTGCTTGTGTTAGGTGGTGACCTTAGGAAAATCGTTCTGGGACTTAGTTCCTCATACTAAAACACAGATGACCACAGCCTCCTTACTGGGCGCATGTGAGCCTCATAGTAAAGTGCTCAGGACACCGCCTGGCACAGAGTAGGACAAAGGAAGCCTTGGGCGTTGGTGTTACCAGCCCAGTATTTGGTGTGCAGTCACAGAAGGAAGACACGGAGAGCTATCTTCCTTTAATAAACAAGACCGATGAGCCACAAACACATGCCCCCCTTTCCCACAGCATCTCTAGAGAAAGAAGATGATGGGTGGGATGGGATGCTCCGACTCACAAGTCTGTCTACCCATCAGAACCGTCATCAGAACCCAGCATCATGCACCCACGGCTTTCCCCAAGCCCTACATAGCTACTAAATACGGAATGATAAAAGTATATCTAGGGATTGGGCATGGAGCTCAGCTGGTAAAGTTGCTTAGTAGGCATGAATCCTGAGTTCTAACCTAGGCCCTCTAAGAAAAGTGGGGGAGGAGGATATAATCATAATTCCAGCCCTTGAGAGGTAAAGACAGGAGGATCAGAAGGTCAAAGCCATTGTTGCCTATAGAGACAGTTCAATTCAGCCTGGGGCTACCTGAGGCCTTGCCTAGAAGAAAAAGAGTATATACTGATTGACAATTTATCCATATACCCAGTATTTAGTATAATAATAAATGAAGAATATAAACTATCAGATAATACATCCCACAATTTCACTGAAAAAAATATTTAAAAAAAAAAAACAGACATTAATATCTGTTTGCTCACACAGGACAAAGTCTGAAAATTCATAGAATCCGTAACAGTTCTCACCTTTGAGTGGTAAAGTTGGAGGCAGCTTGAACTGCCGGTTCCAATTTATCTGTCTTGTCTCCCTTGTCTTCAATGAACATGCTTGTTTAGTAAACGTAAGTTAATAAAAATTCAAGCTCTGTAGGCTAATAATTAAAAAAAAATCAACTACTAATAGGTGATTAAGGTACATTGATCTGGGTTAACTCAGATTCACTTCAACGGTACTATCTATAAGAGAAAGGGAGATTTCCCAGGAGGTGACAATAGGCATGGCAGGACCCACTAGTGCACCGACGGTGAGCACACACCAGTTGTGAGGCAGGTGGCTGTGGCCATGACAGAGCCCCTCATGGCAGGACTGATTTCATTACCATGTCAAACCACGTCAGCTATATTGAATTTCATGTTCAGCATACTGACTGCCTCATCCAGAGAGGAAAATGAAGACAAAAATCTGGGCAGTTTTAGTTACTATTAAAAGTGGATTTCTTACCATATAAACTAAAATTAAAATTATATCTTCCTCATTGTTCATCAGACTCGCAAGATCAAATCTCTAAGCATTAAAATAAAATAAAAAAAGATTTAAAAAGATCATGTTCCCCTCAAACCCCCAGAACCAATTTGAATTAGAGTACAGCTAGGTAAAAAGATGGCTACCAGAAATTTCTGTCAAGTTGAACAATGTAACATTGTAGCTACAAGTTAAATTCAGTGGGGAAAAAAAAAATCACTGATCATAGTTACAAAGGTTTAGGCCCATTTTGTATTTCATTATGACAAAAAGGCATTTGGTCTTGAACAAAATCATTTGGCCAACATAAATCTATAGGCTAATATTAAATCGATACAGACTTCCTCTACTTGAGTCATTTAGTAGGTGTCCGAGTGGAGAAAACAGAAGCAAGAGGTTCTCATTCGAAATCCCTCAAGCTGTACAGATCTGTTTCCAGACTTCAACACCTGGACCCCAGGAAAGCCAAGAGCTTAGATTTGGACCAATTTCTTCAAGCTACTTCATTAACTCACAACTGCTGATTTCTTCTAACAAAACAGAGATACTAAAAAGAACAAGAGGAGGAGGAGGAGGAGGAGGGCTATTCTGAAGCAGCCCCCATGAAATGGGGCCCATGATCAGAAACTGTCTCTCGCTGCGGCTGCACCACTCACTGGACTCCTCCGCTACCAGCATCCTCGGGGTTCTGAGTTAGACCGCCCAGGAGCTGCCCGCCCTTCCTCGCATGCTTCCAGATTAGCTTCCCACCTGAAGCAATTCAAACAGTTCCATGGAAGCAAGAATTCCGCTCAGCAGCCGAAGGAGAATGAGACTGCGTGTGGGCAAATGCAACCCTCTCCAAACACACTTGCACTGATCCCGTCTCTACACTGAGCGGCTCCCCCTGAAGCTGTCTCAATGCTATGCTTCCTGGGTGGGCTCACTTGGGACAGGGCAGCTACTGAAAGGTGCATTCGCCCCTAACTGCCTCCAGTGTGAACGACACTGACGCATGATCTCCTTCATCTACAGATGAGATCTAGAAACAGGAGCGTGTGGACCATGGACCCACTGAATTAATCCACCACTTCTGGGTACCCTAAACGGCAACATCCCTCACACGTTCTCTTTCAAGCACCCCTTAAGTCGTTCAAAAGGACTTTATTTCACATAGTTTGAATAAATATAAGGGGGCGCAAATCATGAAAAAATTAAGGTTAATAGTAAAATGAATATTAAGATTAACTTTAGGAGACACAAAAGTTCTTCCCAAGGTTCAGAAGCATCAATACCCTGCAAGGGCAAGGCAGGAATGGTGGGAATTGATTTTATGACGACTACTAAAGAGAACGCTGTTCTCATCAACAATTTAAAGCAAAGATCCAGATCCCAGCAGCTAAAATGGCCAAGAAAACGTTTGTCTTGTGCAGCATGAAGGGAAAATTGACTCTGTATCTCCAAGACACTGCTCTTGAGAGAATTATAAGCTAAAAATTTTAAGTCTTTGACACTTGCCACTTCACTCAATTGAGAGAGAAGTTTGAAGTATTTGCAACATGATAGCGAATGTGTGTCAAAAGAACACTCGAACTTTCTTCAGACATTTCATTTTCTATCAAAAGTCCATGTCAAGCTGTAGCTGAGGAAGACATACAGTACAATTTGGGTAATATAACTATAGAATATTTGTTTCTTTAGTTTAGCGTATTTTTAATCTAAAGTTACAAAACCACCAGCAGGACTCTGTGACGGTCTGGCAACAAATCATACCGAACCAGCTCTTTATTTCAATGAGGCTTGTTCTCTGTGGGTATTGATTTGTGCCCTAACGGATCTATGAAGGTTTATTTAGTATTTCAGAAGACTTGTTAAAAAATCTGACATTTCAATCCAATGACTAACCCTTTGAAATGTATTAAAATTACAGAGCATTTTCTCCACAAAATGAAGGGCTGTACAGTCTCGTCTTGCCCAATTCTCTTTAAGTAGGCCATGACACTTCCCATGATGCTCTTAGTTGAAGACTGCACAATGGAAAAAGTAGGAGAGCTTTAGAATGTAGATGGAGACCATCGTGTTCGCATCTACCCTACTTCTAGAGCTCTTCTAGCTGCATTCTGTCCACCACCGAGCTTTAAGAACCTAGCATCTCCATCTGTCTAAGGATCCAGCGTTTCCATCTAAGAACCCAGCGTCTCCATCTATCTAAGGACCCAGTGTTTTCATCCTAAGCATGTACCACATGACCATTGCTTTATAACACAATAGAAGGGAGTTGGACAGACACCCTGCCTCAAGAGATTTGATAAAAACCCAAGGTCTCTTCAAATGCTAAGACTCTGTCCTCTCCCACAGCTTTCCAATGAGATTTTACTTCCAAACACCAGTGTCCATCAGGTAAGACCAGTGTCTCTAAACCTCAGTTTCTTTCTATGAAGAATATGAGTAATTCTATGCAAGACTGTTTTGAGAACCAAATGGAGTAACAGGTGTGAACTGAGTGTTCATATGGTGGGCAAGGAGCGATGGTCAGCAGGACTGACTGACTCCACCCCTAGAATTTAAAGCTAACTCTGACACAAGACTCCAAAACCAAATCAGGGCCACACATATAATGCCAACAGCTCAGAACCAGATTTGACCCAAGATGTCTTAGCCCGTGACACTTTGATACACACTGTGCTAAGTTCAAATGAATTAAATATCAATTCTTCCCAACAAATAATTCTTTCACTTTGAAATGTCAGGGACTTGTAAAGAGTTGGCATACAACTGGCGCCGCTGGTGCACGGCTTTAATCCCAGCACTACGGAGGTAAAGGGAGGCGGGGTTTGAGGCCAGCCTGGTCGACAGAGCAAGTTCCACGACAGCTAGGGCTACACACAGACACCCTGCCTTGAAATAAACATTAAAAAAAAATGAGACATTTTCTTCTGCCACCCAAGTCTTTCTTTACCCCCTGAACTTTGCAGTGTTCACACAGTGACTTCTTGGTGAGGTAGGGTAGAGACAGTGTACCCTGTCAACTTCTACTTTGTTTACTCAAGGGCAGCATTAACAGGCAAGTAATCATTGCTACTTGACCTGGACTCTCAAAAGGGGCTGCCATCCCATAATGCCTTGCCTCCTTGGTACTTTTCAGGAGCCTCTGGCAGAAGGCCAGGCAAGGACAGCTCAGGGAGGGTGTGTGTGTGTTTCCCCCACTGCTGAAGCACACTGGAGTGGACAAGAAGGCTCCTTCCAGGGTGGATGCCTCCAAAGCCACAGTTCATTTCCCAGAAGCAAAATCCAAATCTCTGCATAAAAAACAAAACAAAACAAAACAAAAAACCACTATGCTTCCAAAAATTAAGGTCTCTCCATCATCACTTAGCTTTTTAGAAAAACAATGTTCAGATGAGCTCAGTGGAAATCAATAAAAGGCAAGAGTTTTAATTTCCCTTGAGGACAACAGAAGGTCCACCTTTCCTCAAAGGCACCAGGTTTTCAAACTCGCTATATATTTACTTCATTAATTTGTTTGAGTATTTATTCTCTACTGCACTCCAATAAACAATTCATAGGGACCGACAGACATGTGTACATGGTACAGACTATTCTATAACCTGCTGAACTGTGCTCTCTTGCTATGCCGAGTTCAGGTCTGTCAGCACAGCTTCAACAGAACAGAGAGAGGGATGGGGGCTAGGGGTGGGGGGAGTGCCTGCTCCAGGTGCTGAGCTGGGAGATTAAATATCAGGAATCTAATAGCACTAACCATTGAGGCTCCCAGAAAAGGGAGTCTGGGTCTCAGCAGGATCTTCGGTGGACTATCTAAATAAATTGGGAAAGGAAAAAAAGATGCAAGAGGAGGAAGAGGAAGTATGAGAAAGAGACAAAAATAATGCAAAATGGTCAACTATGCTGTCCCACGAGGGTCCCAAGGACGGACTTGGGAATCCTGGGTTTAGCATTCCAGAAACACACAGATCTTCCCTTAGCTGCTGTTATCACAGTTGGGTCCACCAAACTCTCAGAACTACAAAGGAAGGGGCATGGGGTGGGACGCAGACTCCGATGAGGACAAACCTCTATCTGAGTCCTCATCTCTTTTGCCCACTTGACAGCGAAGCCTTATTGGCTTTATCTTTTTGAAAGTTCATTTTGCAGGAAGCTCTTTCTGCAGGTAGGCTATGGTGAGGGCTAAACACCGTCTTATTTATAAGCAGCCCCATATAGAGTAGACGGTCAAAACTGGGTGTACGAATGAAGGAAGGGAATTTCTGACAGGGCGCTCAGCGGTTCACAACCTGGGCCCCACAATGGAAAGGTAAGGAGAGCTTTAGCAAACAGTGCTGCAATACCAGACCAAACAGAGGCTGTGGGAGACCCAAGACAACAAATATTCTTGTAACTCTTTCCATGGTTATAGCATACTCTCAGGTTCAGAGCTACTGGCGTGGCTGAACCCACGGCCAATGGTGACCACACACTGTTTGCTGATGACCCATCATTTGTTTATCTGCTGTGAAGTTGGTACCCTGCCTGCCAAATTAGTGGTCACCAGGCCCTTAGACCGGGAGCCATAACATTTTCCTTAGTGCAAGGTCCAGTCTGTTGGTTTGTACGGTTAAGAGTCAAGCCTAAGTCAAAAGAGCTCCCAGTGAACATCACTAAATCAAGGGAGGAGAGCAAAGACCACTAGTTCCTGTCACAACTAGGCCTGTACTACGTATCCATCTATAAGACACACTTTACGTTTATTTTGGTTCTTTTATTTTCACATATTATAAGCTCATCAATCACCACAGTAACTATCTGAGAAATATGAACTTGGAAATAGGCAACTGGTCTGGGGAGACGATGGGTCAGTGGGTGAAAGAACTTGCTGTGTATCTTCAAAACACAAACACATGTATGCACACGCACACACAAAGAC
Organism: Microtus ochrogaster; assembly: GCF_000317375.1. Classification (NCBI taxonomy): domain Eukaryota; kingdom Metazoa; phylum Chordata; class Mammalia; order Rodentia; family Cricetidae; genus Microtus; species Microtus ochrogaster. Next base: position 23,261,763 of record NC_022027.1, read on the forward strand.
AGACAGATAGATGATAGATGGATAAAAAATAAACTTTTTTAAATGAGGAAACTCGGGCTTAACGATGCTTAATAACTTTGCAAAGACCCAGATCATCTAAGCAACATATTTTTTTGCCCACTTTATAAGGCTGGAAAGTTGACAGAATAAGAAGCACATTTTCCTCTCATGACCCAGGAAATACATATAGTTATCCAACTCTAAAAATGTTTCATAAAATACTTAGCCTAAAGTCGACACTTCGCATCTCTGCCTCTAGTTACATCACATGGGCAGGCAGAGAAAAGCGTCCCCTTTTCTGTGTGACAGTGCCAAAGGAAAGGCGCTTGAGCCATAACTGCTGGGTGAGAGGGAGGGAGGGAGAGAGCGCAGGCTGGCTCAGCATCCCCCCACACTACTGTCTCAGATCTTTCAGACTTTCAAAAGGCTCTTAAAAGCTGCAAGAAGTTCATGGAGGAAAAGCTTCTCCCAGATGGCGTCCAGACCAAACATGCCTTCAGACAGGAAATAGGGAGCAGGTCCAAGTGTGCGCACACGGGCCAAGGAAGACAAATTAAACCATGGCATATGTCACCTCAAGTGACTCCACCATTAACAGAGGGGTTTTTGCTGCTGTACTCCCAACTGTATGGTGTGTCTTCTCCATCTTGAAGCAAAGTAAAGACTCGGGGACTCAGTCCAGGAAGGTATAAATTTATGGGTTTATGAAAACCATATTTGAAGAAAGAGAAAGCAAGAAACTCTTGGAAACAGACGCCTTTGATTCACCTCTCTCCATCCATGCTGCAGCCGATCACCAGGCCCTGCACACTTGTCCTTTCGTCCAATAAAGACATTCTCCATTCGTTTGAGCAGACAGTCCTTACGGCCTCCATGGGATTACCGTCAACTTTCATCAGCTCCCTGCCTCCCTAGCCCCAGCAGCTTATTCATCAATGCCAGTCACATCTTACAAATGGTACCCGAGGGCCAGGATGCAGCTCCATAGCAGACCTCTGGCCTAGCTTGCTCTGGGTTTGATTCTTCACATCATAACATCAAAGAAACCAACAAAATGGGCACCTTTTTCACAAACACTCAAAAAGGTGAGTTCGGTGTAGCATCAGCATGGCTGATCCGGTTCCCATGTACCTATTAACCTATTAACCAGCTTTCTCACAATTAGAACCCTGCAGACTCTCCTCTGCAAACAGATTGCTGGGAGCTTTGATTCTCAGACCCAGAGCTGAAGCCCCCCAAAAGGAGTTCAGGGTGCCTATTAAGACTGAGGCTATTTTTATAATACTAAAACTTTTTATAGCTTTTTCATGTGTTGACAACTAAATGATGAGGCACAAAAATGGTAATTTTGGGGTGTCTCAGCACACAGCAAGACATGGCACAAACCATACTAGTAGCTACTGGGCCCCCCAGTGCCACACACTCCCAGTGAGAGAACCATTGAGAAAACAAACACACTTGTTAAATTGTCATTGAATCTCAACCCTCAAGAGCAGGTCTTTTTAATGAAGGTACATAGAGAACCTGTGACTAAGTTGTGCAATGGCCTCCTGGCCTTTTCAGAAAAGCGCCTCTTCTAGTTGACAGAGAAACTGATAGCCAAAATCTACAGCTGTTCCGAGGTGGTGACTGGGCACACATTTTCTAAACACTGCACATGGTGTCCCTGCCATCAAGGAACACAACGGGGGTCTATTTGTTGTCAATGACAAAATGCAAGCTTCCTGGATTTAGGAAAGACTTGTATCTGTGATTGTGTGCTTGGCTTCCCAATGAGGACTTTCTACGGAGATGGTAGATGACCACATGAGTTATTTTTCACATGGCATAATGAAATATGTCAACAACTGAGGATCTCCATAACTCACAACGCCAATGTTCCAAATAACCAACATATCACAAAATTATGTATGGACAGTGGCCACGGAGATGGCCCAGTGGTTAAAAGCAAGGGCTGCTCTTGCAGAGGACCTGGGTTTGGTTCCCAGCACCAACATGGATGCACACAATCATCTGTAGGTCCAGTTCCAGGGAGTTCAGTTTGCTGTGGAACTGCCATGTCACTTTAATGTACAGTATCATCCACCGTGACCTGAAGGGCTTCCAGGATAGTCTTCTGTTCTACCTATTTAGATACACGAGAGGAGGGACTGTCTTCACGTACGTCTCCTGAAATTGTTTATCAAGATAGACTGACTGAAAGTGGAAGACTGTGAAGTAGCTGTGTGACAAGGCACAGGGACACCGAGCCAAGGCCCTTGGCCAGAACCAGTCCCAGGGCAGGAGGGTGCGAGATGACAGCACACGTCTCTATCTAACCAGTTCTCTAAAGGGCAGGATGGTAGAAGCAGAGAGAAGACCTGAGTTGCCTTCAAGTATGCCAAACATTAAAATTCAAAAACAAACAAACAAAAAATCTCTTTTACTGAATTTCAAAAATTGATTTCCATAAAAATTAATTCGTGACATTGACATTGGTGGCTTTCTGACCTTTCTAAGGACCGCTACAAATACCAATCTTAATTCCTAACACAATAGTGGTGGAGAGAACTTACATAAACCAACCTTGAGACTATACTGGGATCTCCAAGACTAACTTCTCAGCTAAGCATTATCATTCCGGCAGCCCCGACAAGCAACCATGAGGTTCCGCTGGGTCTGCTGGTAGCGCTGTGCCCTGATGCAGGAGATGTAGATTTCTTCTCCTTCTTCTCTGTCCTCCTCTTTCAGGTGCTGGGTGGAGCTAAACATACCTTTCCTGTCTTTCTGGGCTTCGTTACCCTTTCTTTGAAGGTTCCCCTCCCCCATTGCATTGCAGTTGAATGCTGGCTGCCTGGCTGACCTTCATGCCCAGTGCAAATGGCTTGGGGCACCCTCTCCTGCTCATGCTAGCTCTCTCTAGCTCTTGCTCCCTATTTCTCTCCTTCTCCGTATCCTCCCCTCTCCAGTACCCATGAATCTTTAAACATCTAAAATTAAAAAAAAAAAGCATTAATATTCTTCAATTTGATCTCTACCTATCTGTTGACCATTTTAACTATTTTTCTTTCCTAAACCCCGCTTCTATTCAATTCTTTTCTTTCTTTAACATGAATCCAGTAAGTAATTATTCATCTGGAACTTCACGATCATTTTCCGCTCTATTTATTTAGTGCTTGAGCCAAATCTAATACTCTTTATATTTTGAGGTGAGTGTATTGTTCCCAAACTGTATTTTGAATAGAGGCATATATCAGGCACTCTTAATTCTAGGTGCTAGAAACAAAGCAAGCAGGACCCTTTCTGCTGTGGCTTATAGACCTGCCTCGCCACTTGCCAAAGGCGGTAAGGGCCAAAGGTAACCTGTAGGCCCCACTTGCCCAAGGATAGATAACTTCCCTGGAATGCTGGGGGCTGTAGTTCTTGAGAGATAATGAACCACATGTTTTCACTTCCCTAAACAAGTTTGTTTGACCCAACTGTCCCAGATGTGCTTGATCGCATGTAAGTGGGAGGTGTGTACACAGGCGGTGAACACCCCAGGATATGTGTTTGCCACCTTGGCCCTAGTAGGAAATACTTAGGGTTTGCTTTACAGGCCTCTGCAAGATGTGACTAGTGGCCACTTTCTGGGAACCTGGGAATGGACCTGGCCATCCTGGCCAGTATTTAATTAAGGCTTGTTTCAAATTTGGCTCAAAAATTGTGATAGCAGTCTTGTTCTCAAGTGTGTGTTGAACAAAGTATCAGTATCAACCCAGCACTCATTAAAAATGCAATTACTAGCGGGGACGCAGGACGCGAACCTTCAATCCCAGCACTCAGGAGGCAAAGGCAGGCAGATTTTTGTAATGTAGGTAGTTCAAGGCTGAGAAGCAAGGGTTTATGCATCTCCCTTATGCAACTGATGTGAACATCTCAGAAGCTAACTAATTGCCATGAATTGGCTAGTATTTTTATTTTCAGTATGAAATAACAGTTTATTCATTGTGCTAATCATTCATCCAAATAAGTATAATTATATAAACTCATTCCCAGGGATTAAAAGGTTTAAAAAAAAAACCAACAACAAAAAAACAAAAACAGAACTGTGGATGTAACAAAGCAGCCGGGCCAACTTGCCTGAAAAGGGACACCTTCCGTTCAGTACTCAGCTTTGTCATAACAAACAAACAAACAAACAAACAAACAAAAAGGAATGAGAGGGTATTTGAGGGTGAATATGATCAAATTGCATACATGTAAAAAATGTTCCAAATGAACCATATTAGCTGGTATATAATGAACATATGCTAATAAACTTAAAAAATAAAATAAATGTAATCTAGATTCTGATAAAAATTTTCCATTTCATAGCATAAATAATTACCGTGACAATCAATATCTTCTGGAAATGTTTTCTATTTAAACACTTTTAATGACATGCACTGGTGTGTATAACTCTGCGCACACGTGTGCACGTGTATCTGTTCCAAGGAGCGCATGCGGCATCCGAGGACAGTTGGTTCCCTTCTTCCACCGTGTGGCTCCCAGAGATTGAGCATGGGCTATCAGGCTTCACCAGGTGAGCTCTCTGGCAACTCAGTGAAAACATTCTCTGGAGACTCAGAGTTGTGCCTCGGGGCTGCAGACATCTTATAGGTGGGGCTACTACTATGA
>NC_022027.1:23268306-23281294 GCF_000317375.1 Microtus ochrogaster
ATGCCCACATAACACTTCCTAACAGTCAAATTAGTCGACGGTTTGCCAGTCATGTTTGGACAAGAAGCTTGGTTCATCATTTTTCATTCAAAGGTTCTAATAGGAATGTCCAGTACCTAAATTATATGGTTTGGGTTCTGGGGTGGAGTTCAGGCAGGGCTCATGCTATGCATGCACAAAGCCCAGGGCACCAAACAAACAAACAAACCCCAGGAGGGAGATAATTGGTAACCACCCATATAATAACAAGGACAACCTGGGTGTATGTTAGCTGAGTCAGTGCGCGGGATGTGAGCGCACCACCCACATCCTAGCTTTCAAAGGCTAAAGGTTACCCTCCTCTAACCAGAGTCATAGATGGGGAGCCCTGAGAAATCATCTGAAGAGGGCTTTGGAAACTGCAAGCGTGTTATGCTTATGGTTAATGTCACACTTTACGATCCCCCAGAAGGCCTGGGGCTGGGGCTTAGTTGCCTATGATTAAGAGAAGCATCGCAATCTAAGGACGCTGCTATAATGTCACACACTTGTATGTGGCTGCAGCAGCAAAGATCAACCTTAGCCTGCTTCTTTCTGCTATGGTACTGCATGTGTGCATGGCCGCTGAGACCATTATCAGCAGGAGCAGAGGACCCCTAGCCTGACGGTTGCCTTAATAATGAAGAGGGAGGGCTCTAGCCCAAAAAGGTTCTTGTCTCTGCTATTTGGATGCTGGGTTTTGAGATTTCTGAAATTACAAGAAGCAAGAGGCCTTTGTTTGGTTGTTTTTTTTTTAAAACATAAAATCTCTCAATGAAAGTACTAGCATCTAAATCAATACTTTCTTTTTAAAAGATTTATTTTAGTATTATTCCTATGTGTGTGGTTATGTATATACCTGCATTTTTGCATATTATATCCACAACTACAATCAACTGAGGCCAGAAAAACATTGGTCCCCTGGAACTGGAACTGGATAGGGATGAGCTGCTGGGAACTAAACTCAGGTCCTCTGCAAGAACAGCAAGTGTTCTTGACCACTGAGCCACCCCTCCAGCTCCTAACCCAGTATTTTCTACAGGACTGTTTATTGAGCACAGCCTGGAGTTGCCTTTATTTCTAAAGAGTCTCAGGGTACATGAGGAATACAGGAAGAGAGGCTGCAAGGGAACACAGCTAGAAGTTAATCCAGAGAGTTAATCTTTCTGCTTCCTGAAGTACCTAGCACACTTTACAATAGCAGGTAACCTGATAGCATCTGAAACATTCATTAACACACACACACACAAACACACACAAACACACACACAGACACACACCCTCCCTCTCTTAGAAGGCCTCATTATGTGTTTGTGGCTGGCTTGGAACTCACTATGTAGTTGAGGCTGGTCTGAAACTCACAGACATATGCCCGCTTTTGACTCCTGGAAGCTAGAATTAAAAGTGTGTTCCACCACATCGGCCTGAAATGTATTTTTGGCCTAAACATTTCAAAGACTAAATTGGGTAAAATTTTCTTCCTTAATTTTATGAGGTAAGGTAAGAAATATTTTCATTAATTTTACCCCAAAGGTAATAAAACCTAATTCAGAAAACATGATCTACCCCAGATTACAGTGTGCTTGACTATTCTGGAAACATCTATCTCCCTTCCCGAGTTCCTCCTGCCACATCACGGGGCTCTCAACTGAAAAGACATACCCAGAAGCCTAGTGAATCACCGCAAGCGTCTGAGGGAATTCAGTTAGCACAGTGGGGCAAACAAGCTGAAAATACTCTGGAAATTTAAGAAAAAGGGAAAACTATGATTGAAGTACTAAAAAGCCATCTGAGATATGATGAACATTTAGTTGAAATTTTAAAAGTTTGAGAGCCCTGCACTTATCCACAGCGTAGACACTTTTCAGTGTGGGTGGCCCTGTTAACAGAGGAGATCTGTGCCTGGCGTTAGCCTCCATCTGACTATTCTCAGTGACAAACCAAAAACTATGCACACAAATGACTTCCACTTTGGCCCAGGACAGGATTAACTGTAGGTCCAGGTAAAAGGTGAAGGCCAAGTGGCTCCGTCCTTGGCAGTGATTCATCTGACTGACAGACCCATCCGCTCTGAGAGGAAGGATGTGGTAGACTAAGTTACCGATCCCAGGGCATCCTCCCTGCAGCCTTCCATGAGTAAGAATCCTGTCCAAGTGCTCTCAGCACTTCTTAGACACAGCAGTGCTCACTTGTTCTGTGGAGGCATGCATGGAGCAAACATCAGAGAGCATGCGCAACTAACATGAGCCAGTTCCAGCTGTCTAACCAGATGGGTATCATGGACAACACTGGAAGGTTCTCATGCATGCATGCATGCATGCATGCATGCATCATGGAGAGCTGTAGAAACTTCCATAGAGTTCTGAGGCTAAGAGGCAACTTTAGATTTGGGCAGCAAAGCATGGGCAGAGCACGGTTACACATTTGGAGCTATCTGGGGTTGGTATACAGAGAATGTATATCAAATACACAGCATTTGACCCAAATCTATCTGCTGTAGGCATGAGCATATCTGCCAACATCATTTCCATTTTCTGGGTTCTTTCAATGACTACCATACAAACAGTGAATGGGATAAAATCAGGGTACTCAGCTCTGGGGCTCTATTCTACATGCCTAAATCCCATGACAAGTGGGTCAGTGGATGCTCCAAATGCTGTGCCCAAAGACCTGGCTTGAAATGCCAGCAGTTCCCTATGTTTGAGAAGCTTTCCTGATAACCGCAGTCATTCAGTATCATTGAGTATGAGGCAGGATGATCAGTTAAATTATAAAATACAGAGACTATACCAGAATCAGATATTGATTAAACATAACATCAAATGTCCCATTCAACACATGAGGGTTATTTGGGGATATGTAGATGACCTCCATTTTTATTCAACTAATCATGACTTATTTACCCAGCGTGCCTGGATTTCAGGTACTGACAATGTACAGACCAGGGTGTGGTCCTTGGCCATCAGGCTTACAAAATCTTAACTAAAATCAGCTCAATATACAGGCAGTTCATAGTTAAAAAGTAAACTTTTGCAGGCTAAAGCCCAGTGGTTAAGAGTGTTTGCTGCTCTTGCCAGTGACAAGAAAGAGTTCAGTTTCCAGCATCCATGTCAGGCAGCTCACAACTCCAGGGTATCCAATATCCTGCTCTGGCCTCCATGGGCATCCTCCCTGCCCTCCCCAGGCTCATGTCTCCCCACAGAAACATATACACATAAATAAAAATTGAACAAACACCTTAAAAATAAATATAACTTCTATATCACACCACTGTACCAATAAAGATCATCAATAATAGCATTTTTATTTAGTAAGCCCCGTCTGTGCTGCGCACTAGGCCAAGACCTCTTTCTGGATGCCCCCTTTCCAGCTTTAACAGAAAGTCTATGCGAAAGCTGTGGTCGCCCCACACAACAGCCTTGTACGTGGCAACCTGGACAGGGCTCTGCAGCTGACTCGGGAGCCCAGGCTCTCTACAAGCTAATGGGGCACTGCAACCACAGCCACACTCTCTGGGCTCCGCTAGCTCAGTGTGGGATCCTGCCTTTGCGCACCTTAGCAGTGAGTTTAAATTAACCAGCTATTATGTAAGCTGCATCTCAGGCTGTGTGTATAGTTCAGCAGTAGAGACAGCTGCTTGGCTCGTGAAGTTTGATGGGGGGTTGGGGAGTGGAGTTGGAGGGGGACAGAAACGGACAGCCATACTCTATAGCTCCCAACTCTGCGAGGTTCAAATCAGTCTTACATTACAAGTCCGTGTAACGTAAGAGTCCAAATGAGGAACCCTATCATAGGGCACCAAGCAGTTTACAGAGAGACGATACAGGGACTGAGCAGCATGTATTTATCTGAGTCATCCTGTCTACCTGGGGCCACCTAGGGCGCCAGAGCTATGACAGAATTCTAACTAGATCCAAAGTCCTCACTTTCAAAGGTGAAAACAGTGCAACCCTTTGTTTCAGAACCAAGGTCAAGGCACAGTAATTTTCCCAAAGCTCCTTGAAAGCCCTGTCACAGATTGGTTTCCTTTTTGTAAACAGCCTCTTGTTTTCTCAAAGAACAAACGACACAGGAGAAAGGGGCAGCATACTGCACACATGACTGATCGGGCAAAAATGTCACTGCAAAGCTGGAGGGGACGATTCAGAAAGAAAGGGAAATACAGAGTGGTCAGTCCCGGGACTAGGTAATGCATTTTATTGTGTAAGTGGTACGCTCTAATTCAGAAAGGATGCCCTAAGGTACACGGGAGTCTGCTCTATTTTTCCTGGACTCAGCACAGCTCGAAATCCAATGACAATTATCTCATGACTTAGTCATAAAAGACACCCGACGTGGTGCCTGCTTACTTAATACAAAACAAACTGGCATGCCAAGGCACTCTTTTTACACAGAGCCCAGTGCTGCATGCCAATGTCTTAGGAATATTCACTATTCCTTTTTGCTTTCTTTCAGCAGGCAGTATTCACACTGATCACGATCATCTTCGGTAAACAGACTGGAAAAACCATAAATACTAATTTTGCCTTTTCAAGAGACACACCTGAGTCTTCATTCAGCGGCGATGTGACAGCTTTCACACTAGCAACGCTGCTCAGCTGGACTGACACAGACACCCAAGAGTCGCTCTCTTTATTTCAGGGTATCAAGCTCACTCCTGAAAGCTCTCATTGAAAAGAGAGAGAGCGCCCGTTTCAGGAGGGGCCCACAAACCAGCTCTGAGGCAGTTTTAAGATTAGGGTTCTGAAAATTAGGGTAGACCAGAGACACTGGAGCCTGCCAAGCAAAGTGGGTGGCAGCGTCCAAAGTGCCCGTTTTGAAGGAAAGCTCAAGTTTGGGTTGTAGTTCTTTAAAAAACGTTATTTACTTTTATTTTTTAAGTAACAGGTGTTCTGCCTGCATCTATATCTGTGCATACGTGCATGCAGTGCCCATGGAGGCCAGCCAGGAAAGGGCATGGGGTCAATTGGTGTTACAGACAGTTGTGAGTTTCTACCTAGGTGCTGGGGACTGAACCTGGGTCCTCCGGAGGAACCATCACTACTCACCCAGCTCTCCAGCCTTTCTGTTTCCCTCCTTGACTGACACTCACAGTCAATACACAGAGGCAGATTATGTTAATCACTCATAGATGAGGAAACCTTTAAAATATGTTACTGAGCTTCTCCATGATAGCACAGCATATAAAATAGAAGAGATTGAAGTGGGGCCTGGGGAGACTCTTGGCGGGGAAAGCGTTTGTTGTGCGAGCACAAAGATCTAAGTTCAGATCCCCATAATCCACGTACAAAGCTGGGTACGATGGCACACGGGGGCTAGGAGCAGGCAGATTCCCAGAGCTCATTGAACAGCCAATCTAGCCAATGTGGGGACCGGCCAGGTTCAGCAAGAGATCCTGTTTCAAATAAGAATTAAAAGACCAGAAACATGGTTCAGCAAGCAAAGATGCTTGCTGTCAGGCCTGAGGATCTGAGTTCAATCCCCAGACCTGCATGGCAGGAGAGACTTGACTCCTGCCAGTTGTCCTCTCGGCCCTACGCACGCTCCTCGGCATGCACATGGGTACACACACCCGTGTGCACACACAAACAATAACAAATATGTAAACAAGCAATTTGTTTTCCTAAACAGTGGAGAGTGACAGAAGACAACACCGGACACTGACCTCTGGCTTTCAAACACAAACACACAAATGTATGGACCCACACAAATCCACACACAAAAACTATAACGAATTAAAGCTCTCCAACTTAGATGTTGGGAATAAGAGGATTACAATAAATACTCATGTGCAAAATTTTAGAAAAGTGACTAAAATAGAAAAGCAGGCCGGATCTTCAACCCAGAGCCTTGTGTATGATAAGCAAGTGACCACCAAGCTCCTGCTCCAATACTCATATAAAGTACATTCTTTAAAAAGTGAAGAAGCATCAACAGTCTAAACTGAATTCTTTTTTTAACATCTTACATGGAATTTTTAAAAACAAAATTTTAAGACCAGAATGATGAGCCCTTGTATCAACAGCCCAGTTTTAATAGCTAGTAGTTAGTGGGTATTGCTGTGGGGATTTTTAAATCCTCATCATGGTACCCCCTGCCCCCGCCTCATGTATCTCTTAAATGCCGCTATCTCTCGGTGTCTTCAGGGAAATTGGTTCCAGGACCCCCAGGAACACCAAAATTAAAGGTTTCATGTAATAATGCAATGTGTAAGTTACACAAATAGCTATTATACTATTCTAAGAAACAATGACTAAAAAAGTCCAAATGTGTAGTACAGCTGTAATTTTACCCCAAACATTTTGAATCCACAGTTGGTTGAGTCCACAGCTAGGGAACAATGGCTGTGGAGGGTCTTTGTATCATGTACATTATGTGATTACATATATTGGTTCATACTTCTACGAGGCAAGATCTCTAAAAATAATGTCCCCAAATTTTTATACATTTAAAAAAAATTATTATAAATCATCACAGGCCTAAAATGTTTTCTAGAAGAAATGCCCTCCTTAAAAGGTGGCCATCACTAGGAAGAGGGGCTAGAGTGGGGGCGGAGGCTCCACTCTTCACTCAGTGTCCTCAGATCATTTAAACCTCACTGCCCCAGAACACATCATGCCTGCAAGAGCAGCAGGAAGGCTGAGTCAGCCATAGAAGACACAAGGTCTTAAGTCTGGCCAGACGCTGAAGGGGCAGCTGGAAAAGATTCAACCACTAGCAAGTGAAACTGTCCATCAGGTACAGGACAGGAATGCTCCCAAGTCACAGAGGGCTATGGGCATGACGACATTGCTAAACATAATTATGACTCCAGCTGAAGACACTGGAGAGACGAAATGAGTCACTCAGGCTTCCTACTGCCACAGCCAGTCCCAGAAGGCTGCTGAAACCTAACACAGAAAGAACCAGGGTTTCAGGGCTCTTCGCTCCTTTTTCCTTCCTATTTTGAACAAGTCAATTAACTTTCTCCCCTCTCCCCTTTTTTTTCTATCTTCTTTTTAAAATCTTCACTCCGTGTGCTCTCTCTGCCTTACCTTTGGGAAAATGTCATCTGGCTCCCTGGTGTGCCATCTGGTCTACCTGACTCAGAGCTGCTACTGCAGATGCTGGGCCACATGTGTGGATATTATTTACATTGAATTCATTCAGCACAGAGTGCTCTAGAGCTTACAGCTTTCTGATTGGTTGAGTGGGAACTCTGAGAACATGAAATGGAAGAGTGACTGACTCTTAAGACTCTTTTCATTGCTGCCACGATCCACCACACCTGACAAAAGCTACAGACGCGGACAGAAGTACTGGCAGACCGAAATCACCAACACTACTTAAAATCATGAATGTCCAAAAACATTTGAGAGTATCATTTTTTTCTCACTTTCAAATATTACTTGAACAGGCAAAATGTCTTTCAAGGTCTGACTTTTAAACGTTCTAGACATTTTTAAAGTTTTGTAAGCCTGAGTATAGCAAAGTTCTGAGAGTTTTGAAATAGTGGGTTCTTTTAATTAAACTGCAGCCTGCCCTTGGCAACTACTTTTCTTTTATTATTTTATTTAACAAAACCTGATGTTTCTAGACAGTACCCAAAAACAGTTCATCCAGCAGCAGCAGCAGCAGCTGAATTACCAGAGATGACAATTTGCCATATTTTAAACCAGTGGTTACTTTTTTATGGAAATGTGAACCAGAACAACTTACGGATGGCCCAAAATGAACCCACAATGTGCCTGAGAAATCTAAGGACAGTTTCCACACGCTGCCCGACTTCACCCACATGTCCCTCTAGCGGGAGCTGACACCTTTCAGCCGGGAGAGATGTACTCTACCGCTGGTTAAAAACACCAGTGGAAAAGTACCAGGTGGGGCTGTCCTGGTCCCCGGGGTACCTGTGTCATCTGGGGAGCTGGGCGAGGCACTGTCTTGGGACAGGGTGGTCCAGCTGGATTCCTCGTCACTTGGCGCCAGGTTCTGGATCCGGTGGAGCGCACAGTCAGTTTTGGCCCCTGTTTTAGGGTGGTCCTTCTTGGTCTCTGGGCTGGACGACACTGTAGCTACTTGGCCATCCTCTGGGCTAGACTGGGGTCTGTTCGGTTTCTGCAGCAGCGAGTCACCATTCCCAATGACTCCAGGGGCCTGGCCTGGGCCTGGCTGGGCTTTCTCCTCCCCAAGCCCTTGGCAGGGGCCCAGATTCTGCCCTAGGTCTCTGGTGGAGGTCTCCAGGTCTGCATAGTAATTGAGGAAGCTCTTAGTTCTCCTAGGCTGGGAGGGTAAAATCTCACAGCCGGAGGACTCCGGAGGGTGGAGATCTTTCACCTCCAGTTTCTCAGAAGTTATGTTGATGACCGCTGTGGGACTGATGTTTTTGTTGGGGTCCTGCTGCCCCTGTTCTGCAGCCTTGCGGAGTTGGTTCTCCCCATTTTTCACCAGCTTGATGTTGGCGGAGCCGTTTCCCAGCAGAGGCTGTACGGCGGGATCGGAGAGCCCCATAGCTGCCTGGATGTTAGTCAGTGCATATTTCTTCCTGCATTTGGGGGGCGTGCTGTTCTTGGCATCTGAGTGTTTGATTTCAGCATTTAACAGTTCATTGTGGGAGGACCGGAGGTTAAGGGTATTTGGTGGTGTGGCTGGGCTGTTCCGATTTGCAACGTCTGTGGTTCCACTGCTGGCCATAAACACTGCCAAGGTGTCAACACCTGAGTCAGCTGTGGGAACAAAGAGGAAATTGGTTGTAAGGCACAGGTCATGACCAAGCAACTTAGTACACAGTGTGAGTGGCCACTTCTAAACAGGATTGTAAGAACAAACACTTCTCTCACATGAGACCTTCTTATAGAAATGACCCATTTCATGTCATAATTTATTCATATGTTAAACACGAGCAAAGAAAGGTTTTATTGTGGAAACCCAAAAGCTAATTTACAGTGATGTTAAGAAGTCGTAGGCTCTATATTTTACTTAGTGCAAAAAAAAAAAAATGCCTTTATACATTCAGGCATGAGCATTTTCTTCTGGCCAACAGTCTTTAATCTTTACAGCCTAGAAGATTGACCACTTTCCAAACAGCAACACCATGTCTTAGTTTTCAATCTGTAGTTCCTCTGCCAATATCATTAACAATAAAACTGTGAGATATTTCCTCTGAGCTGCAGCATTCTTAGCCCAAAAGGTCACTGTTCAGTGATGTCCCATGTGTTCAAGATAAATCCCCCTCAGTCACGTTCTGAGATTATATTCTGAATGCCTGGAAAACCAAACCTCCATCAATATCTGCTAATGTTTTTGTGAACATCTCTGATCTGTGCTTACTGTCAATATTTGAAAAAAAATTCAAATAAATAGCTTCATTTCTCAAGAACACAAAGTGGTACACAAGCACACACACACACACACACACAAACTGGAGATGCAGCCCTGGGCTACAGACAACATGCTGGAGTCCCCAAGGAGCCTGAGTGTATTCCCCTGAATTAGCAGGCAGGCTCAGCTGTTTATGTCATCACGAGTCCTTGGCAAAAGACACCTAGCAGATGACCCGACAGTCGAATTTATCTCAAACACTCTCTGTACCATCAGAGACTTATTTCTATGCCTCCTGCTAGGAAGAAAGAAAAAGAAGCTTCTGGGGCTAAAAGTGAATGGAATTCATCCGCAAGGATCCCTAAGGTTCAGGCTTCTGCCTGTGAGCAGCGGCTCCCTGCTTATCTGATTCTTGGGCCTCCAGAGAGACCTGTGGTCTCTGCAGCAGCAGCACAGGGACCAAGCACAGCTTCTTCCGTCTTGAAATTGTACTGTGGCTGTTCCCTCCCCTTCTCCTGGAATAACAAGGATCCCCACAGAGGAAAAGAATAAGAATTTCCCATGGTGGGGAGCTCAGAGGCATCTCTGGATCATCAAAATGCACTGGGCTACCCATTTTAGAGAGAACTGCTCAGAGCTTCTAGAAGTTTGGGCTTCCAGGAAGTACCCATTCACTGCAGACAGCATCTTTATTAGTAACAGAGGCCCACGGGGCCCATGAGACAGTGAAGGGCTATCGTTCCCAGTGGTTAGACCTTGGGCCGTCTCCTTAAAAGCTATTTATAAAGATCACTCAATGCCCAGCGTTCCAATATTCAGCCCTTGTATCTACTTTTAAAAATTAAAGTGCTTTTTTTCCTTTTAAACAATATTCTGTCAATTAATATTTACATTTCTTAAATAACAGGCTATTACTACGACTTTATTGAAAACATACATTTCTGAGCCCCATTCAAATGGCAGCACTTGAGATAAGCAGGTCACACTTTGGACCTACATAGAGTCTTCCCCGAGACAACTACAGCGTGGAAAGTTACTTTTCTACCCTGGGGCATTTACAGTAACATGAGAAATTAGATGCCAGCTAGTTTCCCCGAGAGGCATAGCAGAAGTTTCTGTGAGGCTATTTTATGATGTTAGGGGTTGTCTCCTGACAATGTTCTTGTCTGCTTCACTTACAACCATACATGTTTCGTAGAAAGAATGCCATCATAATTTCCAGGGACTTTAATATTTGGTAGCTCAGATGGGGCTGTCCTCAGTGGCAGAGTGCTTATGTATCATGGCAAGGTTCAGAATAGGCCTGTCTAGTACAAACAACGTCAGACACATCGCCTTTAGTGGTGTGTTTATACATCACTGGGGGAATATAACCGGGCATCTCTTAGATATTAAGGAATGGTATCATTTGTTACCGGAGAACTGGAAAATGACCTCACCCTTGGTGGGGTGCTAAGGTTAGGGAAACAGACAAGGAGCCAAGCAACGACAAGAAGAAAGATTAAAGGAACTTTCAAAGGGTTCAAGGAGAGGAGAGTATGCCTTGCAGCAAGATGGGCAAACAGGGGAGAAAAACAGGACATGAGGCTTTCATTGAGATGACATGGGTCCTGGCTCTATTGGCCAACCAGGAAGAAATAATTAGCCATATTTTAATACTACTGCTTTAACTATGCAGTCAGTACAAAGGTACTGTGTGTGGCCCAAACTCAGGCTGGATGTCTGAGACAGAAGACAGCAAACTGACCTTCAGTCAGGAAGAAACAGCTAACTGTATTTACAGTCCTTGGCAAGTACTATTCTCTTTAGTTTTGTGGCCACCTGAAGCCCTAAACTGCTCTTCTGACTCAGTCTTCACTAGGATTCCTTGCTGAAACCTCAGTACCCAGAACTCAGAAGATGTCTGAGAACCTGCTTCCTTTTCCAGTTCTTCAAAGCCTTGCTGACCCCAACCTACCCACAGGCAAAAGAGAAGGGCTGGCCTTAGAAGGAAGCGCTCATGCTAATCCCTGGAGGTAAGGGATTACTTCCGGGAGTCAGCACATCAGGTAGACCTTTTCATGAAATAGCTTAAGGTTAGCGATGTTCTGGAAAGCACCAGGTTATAGAAAGGAGGTCCCTGAAGTGAGAGGCTAGCGATGAGGTCAAGGACACAGATCCCAAGATTTAGGCATGCAAATGCTAACCATCTACCCAGGCTTCTTACTAGCTGAGTCTAACTACTCCAGTTTACTTCTCTGGGAAGTGGGTCCAATAGCAGCGCCTGATTGACTGAGAGACTTCTGATGGGAGCCCGCTGAGAGTTACCATTGTGCATAACAATACCCCTGCACTCCCCCCCACTCCTCTGTCTCCAAGTTCCAAGTAATAGAAACAATCCTGATTGTAGACACCTGGAGAATGCGCAGGCGACAAAGGAACAAAGACGCTGTGGCTACAAGGGCTATATTATAGGTGGGTATTCAGATAATCCCATAGGTCATTACACCAGGACAGTGGAGGGAACAGAGAGAGCAAGAGGGTGGAGAAAGTTTCCTTAAAGTCTCGCTGTTTTCCAGGGAGCTCCAGTTCTCATCACATCCCCCCCCCCACCAGGTCATATTGATAATCAGTCACTCATCAGCACCCACATGTAAGGATGTGAAGCTGGTGACCTAACAGGACACTGACTTCCACCCTCTCAGCTCCAAAGCAACGGATACAGGTGGGGAGAAAGTGACCAGAAGAAGGGTCAGGAAGAACAAAGTGGGAATGGATACTAGCTGGTGGGAAGGGTGGGGTCTAGGAAGCCACAGGGCTTAGTCACGTGTTCTTGCATTAGCAGCTGTAAGAGCAGAAGTCAGCAGAGATGGGAACAGTGACAATATAGAACTGCAGGCTAAGTCCAGTCCAGGTGAGGAGAGGAGAGAAAGGGGCCACGGCAGCCGGGCACAGTGGGCCCTCCCTTGACAAGGGGTACATACATGAGGAGAGGGGACAGAAGGAAATAAACACAGAGGGGAGTGGCCTCTGGAGTCCAAGGAAGGGCAATGACAGGAGAGGGTGAAGAGCTGGGGGAAGAACAGGCCAGAGACTACAGGGACAAGGAATAAAGGGAGAAGGAAGTATTCTCTACCCCTAAGAGACCTCCAGAGATATGGACTCCCTTAGTGGAGGATGGGGATGGTGCCGTGTACTGTGGATGGTTCTGGGGCAGGGCCAAGGCTGAGCAGCATTGGAGTTGGGAGGCCACAGATACAGAGGAATGGACAGTCTACACCTGAGGCCGGGGTGGGTGCAATGCTCTTGATGCACGTTCTCTGCTGCTAACTCCACTCTTCTATGAATCACGGTAGACGCTGCCTCTCTGTGAAGACCTTTCACCCCTCCAGGAGGACTCCAGAGCTCCTGGCCTCCATTCCCTGCATCGTTATAAAAACATCTCGAGTACAGTATCATTCCCCCTCAGATGTCTTTATCCTGATGTATTCTTCTGCTAGGCTGCGGCCGCCATCAACCTGCACAGCAGCACACAGCAATAGATGTCTGTAGGACAGGCTATAAAGCAGTAAGACAGCAAGTGTTTCAGTAATATCTCAAGAAGTAAAATGTGAGCCAGCTGTGATGGCACATGCCTGTAATCCCAAGGCTTCAAAGGATGAGGCAGGAGGATTGTCAGGAGTTTTAGAGCAGC
>NC_022027.1:23281394-23284243 GCF_000317375.1 Microtus ochrogaster
GTCAGGAGTTTTAGAGCAGCGTGGGCTACACGGTGTGAGGCAGGAGGATTGTCAGGAGTTTTAGAGCAGCATGAGCTACGTGGTGAGGCAGGAGGGTTGTCATGAGTTTCAGAGCGTAGGCTACATGGTGTGAGGCAGGAGGATTGTCGTGAGTTTTAGAGCAGCGTGGGCTACATGGTGTGAGGCAGGAGGATTGGCAGGAGTTTTAGAGCAGCGCGGGCTACATGGTGAGACTCAGTGCAGCCTGGGTTGCTGTGAGAGCCTGTCATAGCACCTACTTCCTAAATAAAAGTCTAGGCAAACTCTCCTACTGTGCAGTTAGCAGAAGATTCATTTTTTTTCTGGAAAGGGGGAAATCAATGGTCATTATCTCAGCTTTACCTACCCACCGGAGCCTGAGTAGGAGTTAAATGAAGCCCTTCAATCTAATATCTAGGTCAATTTTTCTTGCTTCTCCATCCTGGCTCAAGAAAATTCTTCCCAAAGTCTGACATGACTCCAGGAAAGAGAGGAGATTTAGAGCTGCAGCTGGATCTTCTGTGACAGCTGGCTGGGGCATTTCTCTATCAAACACGACTGGTCCTCAACAGTCAACCTTCTGAACCATGGGTCTCCACGTTTCTGTGGGGGGGGGGGGCACTGGAGGCTCAGCCACAGCTCTGCTGCACACACACAAATGATCTGGTTATCTCTGTGGTCCGCACCATCCAACTCTGGGTTTTCCACCAATCTTTGCCTTTAGGTACATCTAGTACCTGTACCACTAGTAAAAAGGAAGGGAAAAAAATTAGACTAGGAAAGAGTGATGTAACACTTGAGAAAGTTCGGAGAAAAAGGAATAGTCTGTGCCTATAAAAACAAAAGGACAGCATGTCCTCTCTTGCGCTACGACCTCGGCTTCTTTGGATTCCTCTCGTCTACATTTAGGACTCTTCAGACTGTCATTTTCAACACTGGGGCCATGCTCAGACTATAATAGATAGCTGGTGACTGTAATCAACTCCACTTTAGCATGCTTTTTCTTGTATTTCCAGAAAGGGTCGCATGGAGTCCAGACTGACCTAACACTTGCTATGTAGTCAAGGAGTACCTTGAACTCCCAATCCATCTATCTCTGTCCCCTAAGCGATAGGACTAGGAGGTATACCATCACACCCAGCTCTCTTTTCCTCATGTATCTATATAATCTAGTTCCTTTTTATAAAGTCTAGCATACTCATGAATTTGTTTTCTCATTCATTAAATATTTATCAAGCATCCACCATCCAGCAGACCCTTCAAGTCCAGGAACACAACAAGAATCAAGAGAAACACAACTGGTGAGGAGTGAACAGGAAATCCCAGTGCCACGAGGACTGCCACGCTGAGGTGGCTTTCCTTTGGGATCTGCCACTAGCTAGCACACCAGCTAGCACACCCGCCGTGGCTCCATTATCATACTGTTTGGAGTTATTATTCTTGTCAATTTGACAAAATCTAAAATCATCTAGGAAACAAATCTGTGTAGGCCTCTGCAAGGGACTTTCTCATATTGTGGTACTTGAGGTAGGTAGACCTATCCCAAATATGGGTGGCCCCATTCCAGGGACTGGGGCCCTGGACTGAACGAAGAGACAACGTGGGCTGAGCATCAGCATTCATGTCCCTCCATTTCCTGATGGCAGTGGGATATAAGCAGCTGCTTCAAGCACCGCTGCCATGACTTCCCAGCTGCTACAGATCAGACCCGCAAGCCAGCGGCCAAAACAAACCCCTCATTCTGTCCCTTGTCTTTGTTAGGTGTTCTGCCATAGCACGGAGAAAAGTCACTAATACAAAGGCCCAGCATTAATTCAAAAGGACCAATTTCTATTTCAGAGATACAAGCGAGTTCAGATTTAAGATTGTGACAAAAAAGAAGTGTCACCATTTACTTGAGAAATAACTACGACCTCCTGGCATGTCGGATTCCTTCCTCCCTTTTCTGTTTGTATGAGCTCACGCTTCTTGGGGGACTAAGCTTCCCTGACACCCAGTCACTCATCCACTCAACTGATTTTCCCCACAGCTCTGTGTCAGAGGAGCTTCCAAGCTGAGGCTGTAACAGTAACAGAACTGACTAAGAAGGAAACTTCACCCTCCTGGCTCTTAGGGTCAGGGGTTCAGCACAAATGCTGCAAGCTTGTATCTCTTATCTGTGTGAGGGAGGATGCGAGCATGTCTGCGCACCAGTCAGAGTAACAGGTCTGTGCAGTTCCGGTGACTGGTTAAGGATAAGCATGTGACCCACACAGTGTTAATCATGAGACTCTACCCAGGGATTAGAAGAGAGGCAGCAGCCCAGTGTGAGCACACCTGTAGTCCCAGCATTCAGGAGGATAAAGCAGGAGGACCACCACCAGCTAAGCTAGCTTGGGCTCAACAGTGAGACTTTGTCCCAAAGAACAAGGAGAAGAAGAGAAAAGGTTACCCTCGCCCCACATTTTTTCAACTAGGTTTAAGCCCACAGCTTCTTCAAGGACTCACAGGTAGACCAGGGGCAACCCGCCTAAGCGTCAATCTAATCAGTAGAAGGCAGAGCCAAGAGACAGAGAGCAGACACTGCTCGGGTCCCTGCAACAGACAGAGTCCAAATCCGAAAAGCCTGGATTTTTCAGGCCAGCACATTGATTTTTCTAGTTATCCTGTTTAAGTCTTGAACTTTTTTGCAACTAAAACAGCCTCCATTAAAACACAAGTATCGTCTGTATAAAAGCCTATCAAGACTAAGTAAGCCGAAGCCTCTTTAATCTCATAAAGATGGTCTCCTCCACCAGACAAGGGCCCCAGCACAGGTATGGCCATGCAGGCCCTCCTCTGACTCAGAGATC
>NC_022027.1:23284419-23289731 GCF_000317375.1 Microtus ochrogaster
CTCACTCACTCTTGTTCTTTTCTCTTTCTCTTCAGTTTTTAGAGACAGGGTTTCTCTGTGTATCTCTGGCTGCCCTGAAACTTGCTTTGTAGACCAGGCTGGCCTCTGACTCCCGAGTGCTGGGATTAAAGGTGTATACCATAACAGCCTGGCCATACTCCTTCTGTTTTTGGAGACCTCTAGTCCTCTACAAAAACAGTAGGCTCCTTTTGATTCAGTAACAGACTGCTCTCTCAGAAATGCATTAACAAATAGCTCAAGAAGGCCTGAAGTGTGCTGCACGCTTGAAGGAGATTTTCACATTTTCTTTATTATTATTATTATTATTATTATTATTATTATTATTATTATTATTATTATTACTTCTTTTCTTCTCTGCCACAGGACTTTATTCCCACTGAGGGGTTAACAGCAATACTTCTCCCCCAAGGAATGTTGCCTTTTGAACTACACCTCAAAGTATAAAGGAAATGAAATAAACTCAGATTTTTCACCCTCTTCCTCTTAGGGAGGAGAGGCAAAATAAAGTTAGTTTCCTGGTATTATCCACAAAAGCAAACTCTCTGTGGCCCGGGGCGATAAGAAGTTCTCTGTGAACAAAGAGCCTGAGGTGAGAAGGCCCCTTGGCCACAGAACCAGGGAGCCAGCAGCCTTGGTACCACAGATGTTCCTAGATCTGGGAGAGCAACTTCACAGGCCAATTCCCAGGGCTTGTGAGAAAACTGGTTCAGCTCATGAGCCTCAACCCACCTAAGGGGTTCCTGTGCCCTTTTCACCCTAACTGCCCAAGGCCTAGCTATGCTCAACAATGCATGGGAACTGAGGAGATTGGAGACACTGGTCAGCCATTCAACAATGTATATACATTCTACATATATACATTCTAAATAAACATTACGTTAGACACAGTGAGCATACAAAACTTTTATTTATAGCTATTACAAAGAATATGACGTGGTTTTTTTAAAGCTCAACCTGAGTCAGACAGTGAGAGAGAAGTTATTACCCAAACTCACAGTGTCTGAAGGGGGCAAAGGGTATTTGAGACACACACAGAAGTTCCGCAGTTTCTCAAAGAAGGGAATGTTGAATTAGCTTACAGGCCAAGCAGGAAGCCATCAGAGGAAAACATCACACCCAACAGATGTGATGTGCGGCTACTTGGGAAATACAAAGCAGGACGGGTACATCTGGGTGAGAATTAGGAACTATGCAGATGTGACCCCTGGCCAACAATACTTCTTTCCGTTCATCTTTAAGCTACTACATCCATGCTTTGGGAAACTCTCTGTGTCTTTTACAGATGAATCTATTTTTAATGACACTCTAGACTTCCACGGTCACGTCTGATGAACACAGTCAATGCTTGAGTGTGGGAACACTGATGAGGACAGAAAAACTTAAGAGTGCTGAAAAGGAACATTACACGCTTTCTTGAGCAACCGACCAGCCGGCTTTCAAGCCAATTCTGAAAGGGAAATAACATTAAGAAAAAGCAAACAGCAACATCTATGAAACAGGAAGATTACTTCACACTTTGTTCTGCCAGGACTGAGACCTGCTCAGAAGGCACGTCTGAGCTCAACCTTCAAGGATGGACAGGAACTTTCTAGACAGATGACAGCATAAACCTGGAAGGTTTGCTTCAGAACGGTCCCCTGTGGTCACAACTCCCTGGAGCTGGAAGGAGGGACTGAAGGCAGACCTTATCTGAGGTGATGGTCCCTTCACCCCTCACCAGCTGCCACGTGACTTTCTGGAGTGGAGTGGAGTGGGGAACTTAGAACAAGACACCATGGAAATACAACACTAACTTTTCTTGTGAATTTTGGTGCCTGACACCAACAACGACAGTTTCATTAGCTTTATTATTTATTTATATATTTTTTTTGAGACAGGGTTTCTCCGTAGCTTTTGGTTCCTGTCCTGGAACTAGCTCTTGTAGACCAGGCTGGCCTCGAACTCACAGAGATCCGCCTGCCTCTGCCTCCCGAGTGCTGGGATTAAAGGCGTGCGCCATCACCGTCCGGCTATTAGCTTCCTTTTAAAATTAAGTTTGATAACTGTTTCTGTACCTTATTGTGGCGGTGTGAGTAAGAATGGCCCCGACAGGCTCATATACTTGAACGCTTAGGCATCAGGGAGTGGCGCTACTTGACAAGCTTAGGAGGTGGGGCCTTGTCGGAGGAAGTGTGTCCCTGGGGGTGGCATTTGAGGTTTCAAAGCCCAAGTCAGGTCCAGTGGCACCTCTCTCTTTCTGATGCGCGTGGATATACATAGAACCCTCAGCTACTTTTCAAGAACCATGTCTGCCTGCACACCACCATACTCTCTGCCAGAATAATGGACTAAACTGCTAAAATTGTAACCTAGCCCCAATTAAATGCCTTGTTTTATGAGCTGCTGTGGTCATAGAGTCTTTTCATAGCAACAGGGAAATAACTAAGGCAGTTATGTAGGCTCCGAGGAATAATAAAGCAGCTCAAATACCTCCAGAGGATGGGTATATCTGAACAACAGAGTAGAGAAACAGGAGAAAGGTTCTGGACGTGACTGACGGCTCTCCCTCCATGTAGATGGAAGCACATTACTTTGCATATTTCCTGGCCTCGTTCTTTTATTGTTTTGATCCTGGATCTATTTTACTACATGAACATAAAAGATTGCTAAGAAATTATTGTTGGTACTTAAAGTGTATCATTTACCTATCAGTTATTTATTTAGTGAACTGGTGGGTTCGACAGGCTTACTTACAGGAACATAGGAGGGATTCCTCATAGGAATGTGTGCAATTCTAAGACAGCTGCATCTCTGAGAAGTCCCACCCCACTGTAGGTCACAACCTAATAGACTGTATCACAGAGCCCTGACCCCAGTTAACTTCGTCTCTCCTGTCTACTCAAGCACCTTTACACCAGACACCACATGTATGAAGGGCAGTAGGGCGTGGGTGGTGGAACCCCGGGTCGGTACATGTGACCATTCCTCCTCTGTACCAATGGGGAGCTTAAACAATCCCATTAAGATTGATATCCCACTAAGATAAGATGTCCTTTTTAAAGGACATATGATTTGTTTTGAGTTTCTAAAATTAGGATACATATTTAAGGCCATATTTATTCAAAATTTACTCCCTGTCCAAGCCATTACAGCATAACTAGGGAGCTCTGAGGCTCAAACTTCTGACTATCCTGCATGAGCTTAGATTGATCATATTTTCCTCCACTGCTTTTCTTATCCTTAGGGCTGGAGAGAGGGCTCAGAGGTTAAGAGCACTTGAGCTCTTGCAGAGGACCTGAGGTCTTCCATTCCCAGCACCCACATGCTGACTCATAACCATCTGTAATTCTAGTTCCAGGGATTCCAGTGCCCTCTTACAACCCCTGCAGGCACCAGGCACATATGTGGTATACATAGATACATGCAAGCAAAACACATATAGACACAAAATAAAAACTAATAAATCTAAAAAAAGGAAACTTCTTGCCCTTCATATACTAATACCAAGCTCAGTGCGCACTTGGATTTTTTTTTTTTAACCTCTTTGTGGTAATGTAGTGCAGAGTTCTAGGTAATAGAGACAATTTAATGATAAGGTTAACGTTAGAATTTAAAGACACCGGCCCATGGTTAAGTCTAACTAAAAAAATCAGAACTGGCACCTGTCCAGGGAAACAGAGAGGCTGTTTGCCACTTAGTTCCAGAATTTATCTCAAAGAGTTACCACAATTGCTTTTTCCTTATACTATCCCGAGGTCAAGAATTAAACCCTACACCATACAGTGGTGTGCAGGCTAGCATCTGTCGTGACATGAAGAGAGGGACATGCAGTCAAGTCAAGGCAGACCTGCTCAGGCCTGAAATTATGCAGAATTAGAGCCACGGAGAATCCTGAGTCGGGGAACTCTAGTATTGACAAGTCCCGTGACTCGGGATGCTGCTTACAAAGACTTAGCAGTGGCACCTTCTCCGCCAGCGGTCAGCAGTCCACAGGCGACAACATACACTGCCAGGCAGGGAAGACGGAGCTTCAGTTTCCCACCACAGTCAACTGTAATCTTCTTATAGACACCACAGCACACACGTGGTGAAGACTTTTTATTTTTTAAATACCTACTTTTTCTATTATAGGATATAGAACAATGAAAATTTAAAAATGCCATTTTAGCAAACAGGAGCTTAACATTAAAATAACCATCACATTATCTGCATGCTGAAGTATGTAAAATCATATCTGACCTGGAAGTACTTCTGACATGGATCTCTGGGCGTCAGCAATGGTGCAGGAAATGGGTTATAATCTGCAATCTAAAATTGAAAAACAACAAAAAAATTCAGAAGTTAGAACCTCAAATAACAAAGCATGAACGGAAACAGGCACAGAACTAAAATTCCTTCCGAATACAGCACAAATTAAAACAAACAAACAAACTGGCAGCTTCTGTGCAAATGTTTGTGATGTATATAACTGCTCACACCATGTCTCCCATGAATTCCAACTGCTACACAGCCGCATTTTCCTGCCCACTCCAGGCATGTCTGTCCGTCTCAAGCTTCCAGTGCTTTCCTTGCCAAACACACACAAAACAGAAGCCACCAAGGGAAAAAAAAAAAATCTAGTGAACGCTGGCTTTTAAAAATTAAAACCTGACTGAAAGCAAACAAAAAGTAGCAAAAATGGTGATTTTTTTTTTTAAGATCTGAAAAAAAAATTACCATTACAAGAGGTTTATCTATAGAAAGGGCTTCTTGGAATCATTAAGTAAAATATGATAAAAACTCATTAAGAATAAAGTTGGCAGAAAAAGGAGCAAAAGATGGGGATAATGTCCAATAAACATAAAACATTAGTCCAAGGGAAACAAATAGCAACCTGGAGCAGCAGTGGCTCTGTTGTGTACGACATAAAGACTGAGAAGCTCGGCAAGGCGGAGAGCAGGCAAGGACACTGGGAAGAAGAAAATCCAGCCTCAAATGTTTTGAGGGACAACTTACAAACATCGGAAGGTATTTTAGATGGGTGGGCCCCACTGCTGGGCAAGTCCACTTCTAAGGATGTATTTTATATTGTGATTATGAGATAGGCTCCCAAAGGTGACTCTGTACATCTCCCTGCGCTTACCTGACCTGGGGTGGGGAGGGAGGAAGAGAAGGAGGTGTGTGGGGAGAGGCTATAATGCTGTAAATGATAACTTTAAAACAGACACTCAAGAAGAAGGAGGAGGAGGAGGAGAAGGAAGAAGGAAGAGGAGGAGGAGGAAAAAGGAAGAGGAGGAGGAGGATGTATTTTATATTGTGATTATGAGATAGGC
>NC_022027.1:23290077-23291215 GCF_000317375.1 Microtus ochrogaster
GGCGGTGGTGGCGCACGCCTTTAATCCCAGCACTTGGGAAGCAGAGGCAGGCGGATCTCTGTGAGTTCGAGACCAGCCTGGTCTACAAGAGCTAGCTCCAGGACAGGTTCCTAAGCTAAAGAGAAACCCTGTCTCAAAAAAAAAAATTAAAAAATGAGTGAAACTTCTTTCCTTCCCTCCCTCCTTTCTTCCTACTTTTCACATTACAATGGGGGCAGGAAGAGGTAGCCTCCACTACTGCTTTCCGCCTTACCTCTGGAGACAGATTCTCATCTCCCAATGAACACAGAGCTCAACTACTGGCTTAGACTGGCTGGCCAGTGAGCTCCAGGGATTGGCCTGCAGCTCTGTTCCCCTCTACCCCATCTACTTCCGTCTCCCCACCAGCCGGCTGCCAATGCAGGGGTTACATATACGCGCCATCCCAACTGGCTTTTACATCAGTGTTAGGAATCTCAGGTCCTCAGGCTGGCACAGCAAGCACACTACCCATCCATCTATCTCCCAACCCTGAATTTGAGAAAAAACTCCTAAAGCATATATACATAAGTATAGACAAACAAGCACACATTTGCACAAACATGTATTTTCATAAAGTTTTCCTAACCAGGGACTGAGGAGATAGCTCAGCAAGTGAAGAACTAGCCAGTGAAATACTTGCATAAAAGCAGGAGAATTTGCTTTGATACCCTAGCCCCTGCCCTCCCCCCACAAAAAGTCAGGCAAGATGGTATATGCTTTAAATCCCGGTGCTGGGGAGGAAAAGACAAAAGAAGCCTGGGCAGTCACCCTAGCCAAAGAACAAACCCCTGTCCCTAAGGAGAGATCCTGCCTCGTAAACTCATAAAACAAGAAGCTTCTAAGCACTCACAAGACTGATCACTAGCCTACACACATGTGTACACGTACACACACACACACACATACACACACCTCCTAAAGAGAAAAACAAAGCTCTAGAAACAACAGGAAACTGCCTCTCCCAACTTAGCT
Source organism: Microtus ochrogaster (assembly GCF_000317375.1). Lineage (NCBI taxonomy): Eukaryota > Metazoa > Chordata > Mammalia > Rodentia > Cricetidae > Microtus > Microtus ochrogaster. The sequence goes on from NC_022027.1 coordinate 23,291,071, forward strand.
ATATCCCGGTGTAAAAATAGGAGCGGCGGGCTGCGTCCCGGCACCCGGCTGCCCACATGGCTAGCTCTACCCGAAATAATTACACGGACACTGTGTTCATTTAATCACCGCTTGGCCCTTTAGCTCTAGCCCTTACTGGCTAATT
>NC_022027.1:23291315-23299051 GCF_000317375.1 Microtus ochrogaster
GGGATGATAACCCAACGACACTGGGTTAACAGCGGGACTGCACGATTCCATTATAAAAAGTCCAAAACCAGAAAACATTTCTGTGGGTCAAAACGGGGTGTAGGGGTTGGAAGAGGAAGTAGCAAGAGAGTGACCCCAGGGATGCCGGTCAAGGCGATGAAGCACTTCTTCACCTTTGGAGAAATCCATCAAGCTGTGCCCTCCTGAGCCAGGTCCACATCCATGAAAAGTTGCAAGAAAAAGTCACATGCTGGAGGTTTTCTATAGTATCCTTTGAATCGGAAAAATTCTTATTTTCCAAGACTCTTGTATTCTAATCTCACCTTTTCCAAACCAGTAACCTTTAACGGGCATAACTCCCAACTTAATGGTTCAGATAATGACCTGACACCTGGGCCGCCGGCCTACAGCACATTCCTAATTATGTCTTCACATGCTGTGGAGTGGGCTCATTACTCCGCTATAATTGAAGGGGTGGGTTTGTTTGGTTGTCCTGAAACACCAGGAGATGCCTCTCCTGCAGCAGTTTGTCTTTGGGCTGCACATCCCAGCTCCTTAGCCTTCACGATACACTTCATTTCTTCGTCTCCAGTGCACCTTACAGCACATGCACAGACAAAGATAAAGTGATAGACACATCTGGAAAATGAACACAGAAAAAGCAACACAGGAAGTCAAGAAGAAGAGACTTCCTTGCATGAAGGTTTCCGGTATACTTTTATTGTACAGAATCCCTCAAATATTTCTGCTTCCTTGACCTGAACAAACTCCATCTTTAATATAGGAAAAAGTCAGATGCTCTGCTCATCTCTGCTGTTAGCTACATGGCATCTCCTGAATGTGTCCTGCACTGTGACCATATATGATTATACAGTCCCTGCTTGCCCTGGGTCATTATTCTATTACTATTCCCTACGTGTCCTATGATGGTAACTGGATATTACCCATCACCCATTGCACACTTGTCTGTGCCATACATGATGCCTATATCAGGGGAAGCTCTGGTGAACAAAAACACTTCTTTCTCTCACAGAACATGCAGCCTAACAGGGAAAGGGGTTGTAAGTACTCAAGCCAGGAAGTGTGTGTTCTGGAGGCAAAGAACCCAGCTCTGGAACGTGATGAAGGAAAAAAGAGGGGCCAGACAGGAAGTTCAAAATGCAGTGTGAGGTAGGAACAGGATTTAGGTGAGAAAATATTTATCCAAACCTATTATCAACAAGACATCCCCTGCCTTTGAAGCTGAAACATAATATAAAAACTCTTTTTCCTTGTTAATGTGGTGGTTTACAAGAGAATGATCCCAACATGCTCATATATTTAAATACTTGGTCTCTGGCTGGTGGAACTGTTGGTGAAGGATTAAGAGGTGTGGTACTAGGGGCAAATTTTGACACTTAAAAAGTGTCATAGTCAGTTTGCCCCATGCTTTGGGGCCTGTGGCAAGGCAGGACAGCAGGCTGATGTGTGTCATGGAGTAAGGCATCCTTATGGCAAGGATGGAGATGGCAAAGAAGACATGGAGTTCCACAACCCCCTTTGAGAACACAAAAATGAGCGGACTAGAATCTCCCACTAAGCTCTCCTTTCTCCCAATAGCACCTCTACCTCCCAACAGCATCATGGTTTGTTCACCAAGTCTTCAACATGTGGCCTTTGATGAACATTCTAGATCAAAACTACAGCTGTGACAAAGTTCTCAAAAGAATGGAGGGCAGGAATCACAGTCACAACCTCTAGAAGCATAAGCTAGACTCTTGGTTTCTAAGTTTGCTGACTCTGGTATGACATTGTAGAGGAATGAGATTGCAGAGCTGAGGGACGCTCTACACGTTTCCACTGCCTCTCTCTAGGCCTCCACTGAATCCGTCATCTCTTTCCAGATCCACACGCACACCCTTGCCCCAAATCTCAGGAACTGACAATCTCAAATCCTTCACTCTCTTCCTAAAAACACTTCCCAGGACAATCTTACCAGACCCCACATATCTCCATGACTACAACCTTATAAGACTATAGAAGGAATCCTTTACTTTCTTGAAGTAAAACTCAGAGATAACTTAAGGATACACAAAAATTAAATTTTTTTTAAAAAAAGAGAAAAGTAAGGTTGGGATGAATTTCAAAGGACAACTTGTCAGGCCTGAGGACACCAAGGGTCTCAAGGTAGAGCTCCCAGAGGCTCGCCTGCCCAGGGAGTTGTTCTTCTTACCACCGTATTCATACAGGTGGACAGGGCTGTGTGCTTTTCTGTCGCTTCGGACAGGATGATATGTACTACAGTCATTAACACTGACTTCAAAAATAGATTCTTAGAAAAGTCCCCAAACTATTCCTACCAGTATCTTTCAGTTAGACGCTTTTCCTGCTGGAATCCTTGGCGCATGCTGAGATGGTAGGCAATGACTTAGGTTTAGACCTAGGCATGGGTAACTATAAACCTACACTAGTCTACCTCAAAGAGTAGGTGGAAGTGTTCTGATGGGGGAGAGTCTTCTGTTTTGTGTTAATTTCATTGGTTAAATAAAGAGACTGCCTTGGCCCTTTGAAAGGACAGGAAATTAGGTGACGGAGTAGACAGAACAGAATGCTGGGAGAAAGAAGCCGAGTCAGGCAGTCGCCATGATTCTCCCACCCGACACAGACGCAGGTTAAGATCTTTCCTGGTAAGCCACACCTCGTGGGGCTACACAGATTATTAAAAATGGGTTAATCAATATGTAAGAGCTAGCCAATAAGAGGTTATAACTAATGGGCCAGGCAGTGTTTAAAAGAATACAGTTTGCGTGTAATTATTTCTGGTAAAGCTAGCCGTGAGAAGCTGGGCGGGAACGCAGCCCACTGTAGCTCATACTACAGTGTTCCAGAGTAGAGGGTAGTCCTGGAAACTATGGCATCACTACCATCCCAGCTCTTTCAAAACAGCAACAAAGACTGAGCAGTGAGTTGCCTTCTATATCCATGAAGGCCATCAAGCCACACCTAAGATTCTCCACTTTGAAAATCAGGACCTCGGCCCTGAGTTCTAACTTGTCACTTGGGTCCTTTATGCTGAGAACCAATGCCTTGTGTTTGTCAGGGGGTACAAATGCCTTCAGCTGCACACTGGGATCACCATCAACCTAACAGTTACTCTGAAGATCAAAAGGACAATCTTAGGTTGCTGGCCCGCTTGCTTTAGTACCTTGCACAATCTAAGCACTCATAAATGACGGCGCTAAACTCTCATAAATGACAGCGCTAAACTCTCATAAATGATAGCGCCACTACTGCCAACATCTTATACATTCTCAATCAGGCTGCAAACGTTCTGAAAAAAATCCAAGTGTGTTCTGGAGAGCTTTGTCTACCCAACAAAATCGCCCTAAAAACTTCAGTGGGTTCACATCTTCCTTCTTCCTCTGCCTGCCCTGTCCTAAGTTTTTGTGTAAATGTTCACAAATAGTAAAGTGAGCTCCGTTTTTAATGGAAAAAATTATTCTGACATTATTGAAATGATCATCATCTTATCCTGTCAAGCAAGAAGAGATGATCTGTCAAAAAAAAAAAAAACCTGTGTCGATATACAACAGAACCTGAAAACCTGCAAGCTTATGGTAGCTGAGAAATAGTTTTAGACACTGTCTGCCAGGATTAAACCTTTCTAGGCATGATACTGTGTTATCTATCTCTAATACAATCGTCAGGGTTTTCATTATTTTCCCCTAAGAGCTACATCTCTATTTCAAGGTCTATAAAATGGAGCCCCTGCATCAAATGACTAGGGTATCAGCACTCACCACTAACGTGGCATTGACAGGGCTCTTTACTATGTGTCAGGCCCGATGCCAAGCAAATGCTTTAGAAGGATAATCCTGTTTCTTACTTCCAACAGACCTATACAAGAGGTCCTGTGACGACACATACACTACAGACCGAGAAGCAAACGCATACAGTCAGATAGCCTGGCGGAGGTCACACCCAAGGAGGTCATGAGCTGCTACCAGGACTCGGACCTGTTTATTCCTGAACACCAGGCTCCTGGAGGTGCCACATTCACTAGAACTTTTTGTAAGACGGCTCAACCAGAATTAATTGATGCCACCAGATAAATCTTGCCACATTTTCCAGGTTCTTTTGGAGGTGATGTGTAACTTTTTCAAATACAGGCAAATGAAATCAGCGGCTGACTGGCAAGCAAAACCTGAGTCCCCTTTCCTAGCAGTTCAGGAAAACAAAACAATACAACTGAGAGGAAGTACATGAAATTTTATCTGACCCTGGGGATAGCTTCTAAAATCGAAAATAGAGAGAAGTTCAACTTTAACCTACATGTTTAGTACAATACACAGTGTGAATTAGGCAACCGGTGTGTGTGTGATTTTGTAGTATGCATGGAATGAAAAGCAAATAAGCAAGTGCACATGCAGAATTTTTCCCCAACATTTAAACAAATTTCTACAGGGAACACAGTAAAGGCGCACACACTAAATTCACATATAATGCTGTGCTCTGTGGAAACAGACTTGAGTTTCTTATTCCAAGGGACATAAATCATAATTAGTGATATGCCTTTTGCCATCTACATACTTAGGCACATGACATATTTCCTAAGAATCACTGTTTTGTTTTGTTTTTGTAAACTGACCACTCACTAAGAGGTACACAGACTGATCATCCCTCTGATTTTCATGCCTTACACTAAAACCCTGAAGGATGCAGACTCTAGTTCTTTATTTTCCTCATTTGGTCTTCTCCAAGACAGAGTTCAAAACCAGTCCTAAGTATGACATCAACAAAGAATTCTACACACAGCTCAGGAGGAAGCTGCCGGCCACACACAGCCCAGGAGGAGGCTGCACGCTACACATAGTCCAGGAGGAGGCTGCACTGCCGGCCACACACAGCACAGGAGGAAGCTGCCGGCTACACACAGCCCAGGAGGAGGCTGCCAGCTACACATAGCCCAGGAGGAGGCTGCTGGAGACACACAGCCCAGGAGGAGGCTGCACGCCACACATAGTCCAGGAGAAGGCTACTATCTGAAATGCTTCTCTGGAGAAGACACCAGCAACTGGAAAAGTTGAAATTATTGAAATTGAAAAATACTCAATACAGACCATTAAATATAGGCTTCCTTCCTTTCCACTTAGGGTTACTTCTGTATCTGTGCACCAGAAATTTTTAAGGGGAGGTGAAAGAATTACACTTCCTTCATTCATGTACATGAACGCCACATTTTGTATTCTGAAGGCATTATACTGTGGTACAAATAACAGCAATGTCTGGTGCTTCAAAGACATGCCAGTTCTAAATGCACTACTGGGTAGCCGCGGCTGACTGACTGCACTGACATACCCATCGCCAGGTCCCTGTACCCCTGCCGTCTGTTCTCACCATGCAGTCATTCTCCAATAGCTCTGTGCTCAGTTGTGTGACTTGTTTTGGTAACTGTCCACATGGGAGGACACAGGAGCTCACATGGAGGGCAGGCCCATTTCCAGTCCCCAGGATCTCCGCTACCTTCATGACAACACTCACAGGCTGGCCTGATGGAAGCAGGTTAAGAGAGGCAGGTAGAGCGGCTGAGTCCTCTTGGTCTGGACCGTATTATACCAGCCTCGGCTAGCCAGACAGAGGGCATGTGGGCGGGGGGGGGGCACTGCAATGCAGAGCAGACCTTCAGGCTGCGCCTGTGGCTGGCTTACACACAGAGAGCAGGGCAGACTCCTCAAAGACTCGCTGAGCACCCGAACATGCTGGTGATTGTGTGAGCAGCTGAATGTTAAAGGCTGACAGTCATAAGTTCCAGGAGCCTGAACTGGTTGTTAAAGGCTGCATTAGCCTCCTCGGCTGTGCTCATGTCATCATTTCTTCTGTGCACAACAGAGTGCTCTGGAGGGGAAACTCTGAGCGTTTATAGTAAGGACATAGCAACAGCATTCTGTCCATTGGGCTAGCTGGCGAGTTAGCCCTCGGGATATGTGTGTCTCTGCCTCCCTGGCACTGGGATTACAACCACACAGCGCCGTTCATGCTTGCCTTTTTTCACATGGGTTTTAGAAATCAAACTCAGGTCTTCATGTCCGGATAGCAAACACTTCCCACCCAAATTATACTCTTGTTACAATAAAATACAACAAGGCTAAGAAAATCACACAAGACAAATCACTTATTATGAAGCAAACGTTCTTATAGATTTACTGCCCAGATCACAGAAAAGACTTCACCAGCGATCCCAGGAGGCCTGTGCTCAGCACCTCTCTCCCTCCAAAAAGAAACTCTTGAATTGATGGTAATCATGGATTTGTACTTCCTTTAAACCAAAAGATAGAAGTATAATCAGCATAGTTAAAAGCTGCCCATTTTTAAAAATCTGATGTATGTTAAGTAACAGTTAATCTACACCCCTCCCCCAATCCTCTCTGTTTCATGACCATTACTGAGCTATCTGAGCTGCAGAGTCTCCACAGTCACAACTTTGCTGTTCCATGTTTCATTCATATCCCTCAGTCTCTAAGTTCCTGCAATAGGCAGCCAGAGTCAGAGGCTTAGAGCACTGAGCTCTAGCCCACTTCAAGGCATAATGTGGGATTCCCCTCTGTATGCTGTGAATACCACCGGTGAATAAAGAAACTGCCTTGGCCTGTTGATAGGACAGAACTTAGGTAGGTAGAAAAAACTAAACTGAATGCTGGGAGAAAAGAGGCAGAGTTAGGAAGAAGCCACGAAGCCCCGCTGGAGATAGACACCAGAACGTTAGCCGGCAAACCACAGCCATGTGGCGATACACAGATTAATAGAAATGGATTAAATTAATATGTAAGAGTTAGCCAATAAGAAGCTAGAGCTAATGGGCCGAGCAGTGTTTTAATTAATACAGTTTCTGTGTAATTATTTCAGGGCTGGGTGGCCGGGAACAAACAAGCTGCCCTCCTCACAACAATGCTCCATCAGGAAACATGACAACTGGTTTTTATTCATTTCTAAGATTAAGCCACCAATGTTGTTTGATGTGTGAATCCACAAGCTGCCCGCTGGTGCTTTTTCTACTTCTCTCATCCTGCCTTCATTTCCCACGTGGAAATAGTTCAGGAGACATGTCCCCTCATCTAGTTCTTGGTTATCTGACAGTACAGTCCAACTAAAAGAGCCAGGACAAGCCCTTGACTTTTCCCTACTTCTGAGACATTAACTTGAGTTTCCTTTGACCTCAGAAGGTGAACAATATATATATTTTACTCCATGCCATCCAGACCTCATGGGTTTAAACATGCAAGCCTTGGTCTTCCCTTAGTAGGAGACTCTTGAGGTTGACCCCTGCGTGGTTTTGATATGCCCTGTTAGCATCATGATATTGGAGCTGCTTCAGGCTCTTCTTAGTGACAGCACTGGTTGTCTGATGTCCACTCTCCAGGCCAATTCCTTAAGGAGAGTTCAGAGGAGCAGTTTTCTCTGCCCTCTGACCTCCTGCACAAGCCCAGGTTTGTTCTTTATAACAGAAAGTCATTTTTCTGGTATCAGAAATCCCGGTGTGTGCTTTTCTGTCCTTGGATTACCTTCCATTCGCTATTCTATTTTCCTTGGCCAGAAAAGGGTTTCTATTTTCGGGAAAAAAAAAGATAAAAGAGGGTTATCAAATATCTTCGAGGTAAAAGCTGAGGGGACTGATGGGGAGAGTAGCAAGACAGGGACAGAGAAGACAGGAGGAAAACGATCAATTAGAACAGTGCACAAGAATATATGTGTGGCCGGGC
>NC_022027.1:23299281-23318284 GCF_000317375.1 Microtus ochrogaster
AAGGGGGGAATGCTGAAGGATTAAGGAGGGATGGGTATGGGGGAGGGGTGAGATATGGGGGAGAGGAGGGAGCAGTGACTAGGTTAACTAAAACTAACCACGTATGAAAACGCCTCATGGAAAGCCACTAGTTAGTAAGCCAATATCAAAATATAACTTTCAAGAAAAAGGAGCATAATGGAATTACCCTGCATGAATTGACAACACCTGTCTTATAATACATGGGTTATGAAATGAAAATTCTGTTGTACAGAGTATTAGTCATAAAGGCTTCAGATGTTTCCATAGCAATGCACACTATTGTTATTGTCCTGTGGTATCAACCATAACTATATGATAAGACACACTAAAGGCTAGAGGACATAGAGCAATCAATCTCAATCCCACCAGGAAACTTCCCCACAGACGAATCCTGCCAGGAACATGTGCCTGTTGGAATAGTGGCATGATTGCTATGGGAAAACCAACTCCTCCCTGGCTGAATTTGAGGCTTGCTCCACAGGAGGGAATGTCAGGCTTGGTACTACAATCTTAGTCAAAAGTCCATGGCTGGGGAAGCCGGAGATCCTAGAGCAGACCTTGCTATTGTTAGTTTGCTAAATGATCATGCGGTCAGAGTACCTTCTAAATATCTGTGTTTATACCCGTAGACCTGGGCCACTCTCAACTTTGGTCAGAGAAGTGTCTTTTTTTTTGCACCGAGTAGCAATCAATGGAGAGACACCCAACAGTCAAAGAGCTGAAAGTAAGCGGCTGAGTGCTTGGCTGTGAATGGAAATCTCCATCGGTCACCTTGACTAGGACCCCAAGCCTCAGGGAGCATGGGGAAGAGGAGGCAGAAAGACTATGAGAGACAGAGGATGGAAGGAATGCCATGACATGCTGTCTTCTGGACAGGATGGTTGCTCATTCACTAACTCACAGCAGCCAGGGTTATTTGTTCAAGTCCTGAGCAAGATCTATTGAGCCAAAAATCCAGGCATAGGAGGGGAGATGATCTGCAGGTCCCACCCCTCAGTGAGGAGCCACTGGCAGAGGACAGTTTCTCAGGGAGAGAAAATATTTCATCTTTAAAAACAATTTGTTTCATTTGTATTAGTGTTTTGTCTGCATGTATATCTGTGTGCCATTTGCAAACCTTGTGTGTCTAAGAAGGCCGAAAAAAGGTGCTGGATCTCCTAGGACTGGAGTTACAGCAGGCTGTGAACAACCCTAGGGGTGCTGGGAATAAAAGCCGAACCCTCTGAAGAGCAGCCTTCTTATCCACCAAGCCGTCTCTCCAGCCCTGAGAACCATTCTGTTTCTGTGGGTGTAGCACAGGTAGGTACCCCATGCTCCAGCAAATGGTCCACACCCACGCCCATGTGGGCAGCACTAACATGGATACGTGGTAACTGAAAGAGGAAAATGAAGGTGCAAAGGGTATGTCATTATACTGTGTGAAATACAGAAGAATTTTTAATTAAATAAGGACCAAAAAGTTTCTGTTAAAACACCAAGAACAACGTGTCACTTTCTCTTTCTGTGTAGACTTGTCCAGAAGGTTTCTCCTTCCTTCTGTGCTCTGTTAATTTTAATAGAAACCTACTTAATTCTCCAAAACACGTAATTTTTTTTTAAATGTGGTATTAAATTTTTCTTCAAAACTGTTCTCTTGAAACACAAACTTCTTCACTCTCCCCGCCATGGTGTGGTGTGCCTTCACCCCCACCTTGCCCCTCATCCCCCTCCATCGCCATGTGGTGTGTCTTCACCCCCCCCACCCCCACCCCCGTGTGGTATGCCTGCTCTCCCCACACACTGGACCTTCTTTGTCTCCTTCAATATTTGTCACTATTTCCAAATCTTTATTTCTTCCTCTCATTTTGACTCTGAACTTATTCCTCCTTTTGCTCATGATTTCTCCAAGGGCAACTTGTGACAGTTACTGAATTTTGTGTTCCTTCTTAGAATTTCTTTCTAAGATGGCTTTTAGATTTCTTTTGAACTTTTAGAATTCTCTGGAGTTTTGTCACCACATCTATGAGGCTTTGGTTTGTTTTAATTCCAACTTATTCTTTCCTTTGACTTTTTTATAGGGTTATGGTAAACTTTACCCTTCTTCTGAAATAATACATTACATTTTAATATTTGTTTATATTTTTTCTTTGGGGCATATATTTTCTGAGTGTTTTTATTGACTTCAGAGACATGCTATTCTATTTTTATTCAGTTTTTAAGAAGATACATATTATTATTTTTAATTATTATGAGTAGGCATGGGCTTGTGCACATGAATGCAGGTGCCTGTGGATGAGCCTGTAAACACCTTGGAGCTTGAGTTATAGTGACTTGGGTTCTGGGAACTGAACTTGGTAGATCAGGCTAGCCTCAGACTCAGAGATCCACCTGCCTCTGCTTCCTGAGTGCTGGGACTAAAGGTTTTCCCAAAGTTCTATCATTACTTCCTCCTTGAAAACCAAATCAGATCTCATTTTCAAAATTGGCAGTGAAACCACAACCCACTAAGCTATTGAGCCAATCCTGACGGCGCCACACACTGGCTTAGAGGACATCTGGAATTTTAACGACAGGATGTCTACCACCACACCACCCTCAACACACCCGCTCTCATCTGAGCTCTGAGCTAAGCAGCTGGACCTGGTCAGTAATTGGATAGAGACAATGATTTCTAAAGCCTGTTATCACACATAGACTAACTGACCAAGCATCGTGCTAAGGCTTTCTACATATTTACCATATAGATTTTCCTAACCACGGGGGTGGGAGGGAACACTATAATATTTAGCAAGAGCTAAATATTAGGAGGTAGTAGAACTAGTTTGTTGCAAACTTCCCTAAACTTCAGTTATCATTTGGAATAAAAATAATATTTACTTTGTATGCTTACCATGCAGAAATGGAATAAAGGCACACATAAAACAATGAAAGATAATGTTTCAATTACTCCCCCAGGGCCCGTTCCCAGGTACAATCCAGAATTTGTTATCGAAAGGACATAAGATGAGAGATGCCTGGTGTTCTTCCAGGTACACCTCATTTACCTGCCATACACCCGTTCTGAGGTAAATGTCCCTGTGGTGGCTTGAAAAGAAACGGCCCCCATAGATCCATAGGGAGTGACACTCTTAGGAAGTGTTATATTGGAGCAGGCATGGCCTTGTTGGAGGAGGTATGTCACTGTGGGGGCAGTCTTTGATATTTCAAATGCTCAAGCTGGGCCCAGTGTGGCTCTCTCTCCCTGCTGTCTGCCAATCCAGACGTACAATTCTTGGCTCCTTCTCCAGCACCATGTCTGCCTGCATACCACCATGCTTCCTGCTGTGACAAGAATAGACTACAAACCTCTAAACTGTAAGCCAGCCCCAATTAAAAGCTTTCCTTTGTAGGAGTTTCTGTGGTCATGGTGTCTCATAGCACAAGAACAGTGAGACAGACCCCACCTTCATCACACACTGAGAGATAGGGAGCGTGTGCCGGGCATTCTCAGTGACAGAAGAGATCAAACCCACACTGCAGATTGCTTTTCCCGGGGGTTTTAGGGGAGCTGAAACAGCGAGCTCCCTCATGTTACCCATGCGGCTGGGCCCAGGACAGTGTGTGGCTGGGTCGGTTCCATGACACTGATGGAACCTGCTAATGCTCTCTTTCCCTAAGACATCAAGACGGAATGTCATAACTGAAGGCAAAAGGAGGCGCGGTCGCAATGGCCAACCTCACACTCAGAGACTCTTCTGATAAGGAAGGAAAGAGACTTGCTGGGGGAGGGAGGGAGGAGGGAGGAGACAGAAGAAACTGTCCTACCCAGAGAAAAGACAATGAAATACAAACCCAGACTGAAATCACTACGCTTCCTAGTCACCTCAGGGCCTTTCGGGGTTTTTTCTTGCACAAGGGGATAAGTTGTTCCTTCTGAGGCCCTTGACTGAGTCTGGGAGACTCTGGAGAGGACACGCAGATCAGGAGTGCTCCCTGGGGGGAAGCAGGAGGGAAGAAAGCATTTTAGGTTCTGACCTGGACTAGGGACCAGAGAGACCAGGAGCAGCACGGGGTGTGTACAGAGAAACCATGAGGTCACCCTCTGCCTCTAGCCACCACTGTGCTTCCTCAGGGAAACTTCAGCCAAGGGGCTGAGGTGCAACGCAGCAAGGCATTTTCCACACAAACATGGGCACCTGGGTTCACAGGCCAGAGTCCACATAAAAAGCTGTGTGAAAAGGTGTGGGCTTACAGTCCGTGCCCCAGGGAGGTAGAGGCAGCTTCCTGGTGCTCGCTGACTATCCAGCCTTGCTAGCAAGGCCTAAGTCCCAGGAAGGGGACCTTGTATTTTGCCTCAAAACACAAACTGCGTGGTTTCTTGGGAATGACACTTGAGGGTGACCTCTGGCTCCCACATGTGTGTGCATATCAGGGTCCCCTAAGACACAATCTCACTTCCTCTTCCTTCTCGAGATGGAAGGCGCGCTGTCGCGTAGGTGTCTCATTCACGGCAGTCCCAAAAAGGGTGCAGAGACCCCTACATACCACATACTATACTGAGGTAAAAGAGCTTAGGAAGGTCCGTCAACATCCATTTGAGGAACTTCTTTATCGATGGATCTCCCCAAATTCTCGGGTTAAAACCCCTGCGCTAGTTGGTCAAGAAGTAAGAAAATGGGGTTCTTTAAAAACTATTAAGGCTTGGGTTTGGAAGGTCCTGCACAAGCTCACATGTTGGAACAGTTGGCTCCCAGACGGTACTGGGGTATAGAACCTTTATGGGCACTGGGCCAGCTGGAGGCTGGTCACTAAGGGTAACAGCTCAGTTCAGTTTTGGATCCAGCTCTCTGCTTCCTCAGCAGTCACGATGTAGCACAGAGCCCCCTCATGCTGCCCCTACCCCGGAGCCTCTTGTCATAACTTCCCAGCCGTGATGCGCTGCACTGTAAGCTGAAATAAATCCTCTTCCCTTAAGCTCTGGCTTTCTGTCAGGTATCTGTCACAGTGAAGAAACAGCAACTAACACAACCACCCACCCGACATATCTCATTTACTATACTCCAAGTCAGCTTCAGGGGGCAGCTAAACAATAGCCTAGCCACACTGATCGGGGACCTGGCACCATCAATTCATCCTCCAAAGCTACAAGCTGACTTTCCCTGCTGTCACCTCCACTGTCACCATTTGGATCTAGGTGAGCTTTCGTTGATGCCCAGGGACACCTGGATTGCATCTTCCCATTGTCTGTTGTCTGCTGCCCCACCCCCACCCCACTATACCTGCACAGCCCTGCATCCGCCATCACCACCACCATATGCACACACCCCAGACCACCATGAGCTGGACTTGGGACCACACTATCTCTCCTGGCCTCCCTCTGAGCAGGTCCTGTGAGCCGTTCTCGAGGTGAGTCGTTTCACCTCCATTTCCTAACTAGAAGGCGCAGACCTTCGGAGTACCTAGCTAGCACTTAAGGCTCCCATGGGAGTTAGGTCAGCATGTGTAAAGCGCCCAGAAAGGAGGAGGCACAGTGAAGACTGCATGCTAATGACTAGTGTGACATGATACCCGTGGTGGCACTGTAACTCGATGGGAACCAAGAACATACAGGAGGAAAAATCCTACCTGGTGTCACAAGGCAACTACCCAGAGATAGTAAGGTCATGAATTCTAGAGAGGAACTGGGCCTAGTTCCTAACTGCACCCCAAATATTTGTCCTTTCATCTCTCATCAAAGAAACTGATCTTTGCAGCAGATGGAGCCCATCATGGAAAACCACCACCAACCAAAACGTAGTCCCAGCTGATACATCTACAACACAATTCCTGCACCTAAGAAATCAGGGAACATTCGGGAAGAGGGGGAGGAAAGATTGTAAGAACCACAAAGACCAGGAAAGCTGCTGTGAGATTATATCTCCTAGAAACAACAAAGAGGCTCCACCCATGATGCCTCAGTAACATGGCTGCCTAAAGGAGACCTCAGCGAGGACAAACACCAATAAACACGCTCACATGGAAGGGAAGAGATCTCTCAGGGCCCATTCCTAGATGGAGAACTTCAGTCAACAATGCTGAGAGCGGGAGATATAATCTTCCATGGGGAAGATGAACCCTCAGACAGGCTATCCAACATCACGGTCAGCCCTGAAATCATACATGCACAGCACTAAATGGACTGAATATGTCTGTTTAGAGGTGTGTGTGTGTGAGAGACAGAGACAGAGACAGAGACAGAGACAGAGACAGAGAAACAATAACTATTAAAGAAAAAGAGGTCATGAACTCAAGAGGAAGAAAGAACAGTTATATGGGAGGGGCTAGGAGGAGGAAAGAAAGGGGAAAAAGTGATATAATTATATTTTCATTTTTGAAATAATAATTTTCAAAGACCACCTTAACTGCCACCATCATCACATTATTAGTTACTTTAAGAGTTTCCACCCACCTACTTAAAAAACAAAATTCATGCTGAGTGCTGAGGAACACCTCAGTCCTGGCTCAATCTGGTCAAACCAGCCAACTCACCCCAGTCCACCCCCAGTGTATACTTGCATGATCTGTTCTCTACTGCCTGACTCCTAAGGGGGTCCAGACCTGAGACCCAGCTCTTTAGGGAGCCCACTGAATGCTTCCCATGTGCAAGGGTCTTGGGTTTCTGGGCTTGGGCTGGTCTGCTTCCTACAGGGCATGTGGACCACTGCCCAGCTCCTGAGTGGTTCCTGAGGGGAACACCATGAATCCCCCAGACAGCACTGAAACAGTGTGGAGGTTTCTGTAATCCTGTCCAAAAGTACCATGTAATCCTGTCCAAAATAACCTTTCCAATGGGGAAAATGAGGCAGCCCAAACACGTGTCTGTGTCTTTGGGTTCTGGGTTCCAGTTCTTTGATGCTCATCTGGGAATGTCAGAAGCCATACCCATCAAGTCTCGCTTACAGGACTGACTAAACACTAGCTGATCAAGGACAAAGGACATGCCTACATGGATGGGAAAGCCCAGGAGGCCTCAACCCAATACAAAGAACTACAGGCAATGCTAAGAGCAGGAGAAACAGCTTTCCCCAGGGAAGAGCAAACCAACTATTGGTTATTCAATACCAAATGGTCAGCCCTGAAAACATACATGCAGGTAACAATATACAGACCGAGCAGGTTAGTTTATATATTTAGAAATAGCTATGTACATACATATACATACATGTATACAACAATGTCTAATGCTAAAAAAAAGGCCATGAATTTGAGAGAGAGCAAGGAAGGATATATGGGAGGGTTTGGAGGAGGAAATGGAAAATGATGTAATTACATTCTAATCTTAAAAAATAAAAAAAACAAAAAAGAAAGAGGATACATAGGGTAACCCCAAGTTGCTTTTTTTTTTTTCCAATGAATGTCCAAAATCCTTGTAGGACTCAAATCACAAGGCCATGACTAAAGGCAGGATTTTATCAGATGATGTTCAAAGTGCCTCTCTCTTTACAACGTGTCTCCCTATGACTTACTATCTTTCCCCTTAATGGTCTAGCAGACAATTTTCATTTCCGACCCTATCTCCACGAGGCACGTCACCAACCATTCCTACCCTCCATATCTGCATGAGACATGGAAAGTCTAACATGATAAAGAAGAAAATCCAATTATTTTCCTTACCCCACCTGGGCAATTGAGCATCCCAAGATAATTTTTTCCTCCATAAATGTACAGAGCCTCGAATTTCTCTAAGTCACCAGCTTGGAACGTAGCCACAATACATTTTGGAAAGAGGTAAAAAAAAAAATGTAATAACACCATTACCCTGAAATCCAATAAAGCCTGTTGGAGCTCCACATTTTCAAGAAATCAAGACTATTTATGCTATTATCCCAAGTGTAGCTGTCGTTTCTGCCACAGCCATAAACACATGAAATGTACTTCACCAGAAAGTGAGGCTGTCATAAAAGGGAGGGCGGCTAAGAAGATACTGCCCGTGACAGTACCTTAGTGGGACTTGCTACAGAGAGTTCATACACATAAATTCATTTAGCCTGAAAATTACATTTCTAAGTCTACAACTCATCACTCCCAACTGTGAACATTTTCAGTACAAGGTATTAAACTTCAGAGGTTGTTTTCAACCAGGCTAAAGGTCATCCTGAAGATCACCGACATTATGTATCCATCACAGCATCTAGGAAAAGCCTCATAATAGCTTTCGATTTACTCCATCTAACATTGTGTTTGGGTTTAGGTACCAGAAAACTTATCTAGGAACAGGTTCAACATACGGAGTCGGGATGCTCAGCGCTGCTGGCAATGGCTAAACAGCAGCAATGTCAAGGCAGCCATTTCCACATGGTTCTGTCTTTCCTTTATTCTTGTCCCCCTCATGACAGGATGGTTGCTCTGATTTGGTCACCTTATCAGAAAAGGAAAAGTGACATTTATAGACCAATTTGTCATGTTTTATCAGGATGCTAAACACTCTGCCTAAAGCTCCACCCTTACCTCACTGGACTTATTCTAGGGTTTTAAGGATTAGAATGAAGTCATATGTTCACTACAGGGAATTTTGGTCACCCGGTGTTATGTGGGCCCAGGACCCTTCTATCACATCGGACTATAATCCATTAAAGCTTTTCTACTGGAAGTCTGCCTAATGCCCTCTCTCCATCACTGGAGGTGACCTTCATCCTTCTTGGTCCTTCTCATTTCTCCAGCTCCAGCATCTGGCCCACTCTCAACATCAGGATTCGCCTCTACCTTCTCCAGTGACACTGCCCACAAGTACGGCCTGTCGTAAGCTAGTGTTCCTGTGGCTTTAAAAGAAAATATTGACAAAGTCATTTAAGGGAGGGAGGGAGGGCTTATTTCGGCTCCGGGTTGGGGGGAACATACAGCTCTACAGCAGTGGGAATTCCTCCTTTCCTGGCATCTCAGGGCAACAGAAGCAGGGATGGGAAAACATCATCTCACCAGATCCTGACCTTGGAGCACTGGCCCTGTGGTTTACAACAGAGACCGTAGCACGACATTCAAATCTAATCTCCATGGCTTTCTCTATGGCATCAAACAACATGCTTATTGTCTCTGTGCCTCAGATCCTTCATGTGATACCGAGGGATGAAAGTGGTAACAAGGACACAAGATGAAAGCAGCAGACAGGAAGAACTGCTGCCTCTGTGTACTAGACATTAATATTGCTATGAACACTCTATGTACTAGACATTAATATTACTATGAACACTCTATTTCTGCCAGGACATGTGCCCTGCTGGTCCTTTCCCATCTGATCCAGTGTGTCAGGTCCCATCTGATCAACATCCCACTTCCTGTGACCTTCAAAGACCATTCACGGCACCTCGAGTCCCACATCTGATCTGTCAGCTACATGACCAACCCACAGCCACTCCCACAACACTACATTCCACGAGAGGAAGATGCTCTCTTCTCCTTATTGGCCCGCCTCTCCTCTAAGCTGATATGAGACATAATCTGATTGTCAATGACATAATTAGAGTCACCACTGGTCACAGGTACTGCAGAAAACTCATTGTGGGGTTAAACATATAACTCTTCCCAAACTCCCAGTGATGTCAGGATAACTCCTGGACTCCAGCAGGTTGAATCTAACCATGCTGTGATCTAAGCACTGCTCTTTTCCCAAAGCTTCTATTTTCTGACATCCCAAACAATAGGAAATGTTCCTGGCTTCCGTCAAACTCCTGTGGCAGGATAGGATGGTAGCAGGATGCCTGGTTTCTGTGTTAGCCAGTCTGTCGATTTTAATGGCATCAAGTTTCAGATAAGCAGCATGAAACCTGAGCTCTCTGGGGACTCGCTCTGCACCCTGGGAGCCGGGGACCAAGTTCCCCATTATCAGATGACGGAAAGGAAGGACATGTGGAGAACAAGTGAAAACCTGTGGATTTCACTGCCCACAAAACTGAGAGAACTTGACGAGAAAGCAGACATTCTACAGAATATTTAGCAGTACGCACTCATTATTCTTCACATATATCCACGCAGAAAGGCCTAGCCGTGGAGAAGCTAGCCATAAGCTGACCTATCCGGGGACTCTGAAACAAACCAGGCCAACCCTTTCAGAATTCATCTGTTTTGTTTTGTAAGGATTTCTGAGGCTTTCATTTGACACAGCAGGTTCACCGCCTTCAAAGCAATTCTGGGCTTCCATAAACCGGCCAGGAAACCTGGAGAAACCACTCTACTGACTCCAGAATGTCCCCGTGCAGCAGCTTGGGTCCCTGATTGGCTTGTTGTCTGATACAGGCGTCACCTATAGCCCAGGCTGGCCTTGGACTCAGAGCAAGGACTCAGGACACAGGCGCCCTCAGCTAACTAGAGAAGTCAAAGGGAAGGCACGCAAAGCACCCCACCCCCTCCCCATGGATGGCTTTCCAAGCCCTTCTGCCCCAGAAGAGGGAACGAGCAGGCTCCTTGCCAGTTCCTGCTAGTGAAGTCTTGCCACAGGGCTTTCTAGTTTCATCCTCTATTGCTGAAGGAGAACATGATTACCCCAGAGCACCCACGTGAGAAGGATGCTTGCTGACCATATCAAAGTAATATTCCAAGCCAGGTATGGTAACACATATCTGTGAAGGCAGCCATCAGGGTGCTGAAGCAGGACAATCGTGAGCTTGATGCTAGCCTAGGCTACATAAAAGATCTTGCCTGAAGTATATACATATATACATACATATGTACGTATGTATGTATGTACGTACATTAAGAGTATGTATGTATGTATGTACGTACATTAAGAGTATGTATGTATGTATGTACGTACATTAAGCTTTACTTCGAGAAGACAGAAGATATTGAAGAAACAAAAATAAAACAGAAGTAAACGTACAAGAAAGATTTTAATGTGTTGTCAAAATTCACTTGTCTCTTCAGGAAAGATAAATATACACAGATAGCCTTTCCTTCCTATCTCCAATATCAGTTCATAATGAAGCCACTGGATATATGAAGCATGGTCATGCGTTAGTGAGTCCCTAAAAACAAAGGTAACAATCTAGACTGGAGTACACAGATGGTTAGACCTGGCGAAGAGGCACGTCCTGCGGGATGAGCTGACCATCACTGCCTGCACTCCACCACTGGAGGGTGGTGGCTTGCACTTATAGCATCTCCACAGACAGCTCCGCAAACACACATTGACTGAGTTAATATTTACTTGCCACTTGCTTTGTTTAAAGTTGTGTAGAAATCAGGGATTGCAATCTGACGCCTCAGAGACCTTAAATTCTTTCATCAGAGTATAGTGACAAAGCTTCCAGTCATCATGGCGAGTGGAGGTCACCAGTGGGGGTTCTGACACTTTGCACAGATGGACAAAATGACTAGGATACCATTTGTTAAAAAGCGAAGACTTTCAGATGTGTATAAAAAGCCTGGCAGCTAAGATTCTGACAACTCACAGAGAAGAAAGAGTCATACATCAGCAAAGGGAAACCAAACTCTCCAAACTGAAGCCAAAGGTCTAGAGGTATGGAGTCAGGTAACATGAGGTCCCCAGGCCAGAGAGTAGATGCCCTGAAACCATGGGACCAGATATAACAGCCCAATGGGCACCAAGATATCATGAGGGCAATGGAGAAACTACCCTGTTTGCACACTCGTGCGCATGAGGGATTGACATCAAATAATCCCACAGATATAGACCCTCAGAACCACAGGTTATCACCAAATAAGATACCGACAGGTATAGCCAGTAAATGCAGCCAGTTAACCTAGAAATAGTGCAGTCAGTCTCCAAAAGTCAGAAATATATTGAAATTAAAAAAAAGAAAAATAATTAGAAAAAAACAACAAACAAAAACCTGCAAAGTATCCTGAAAGTGAACATAGAAAAGAAGATAAATATGCATTTCTCTAAAATGAGTAACTAAATGGGTCTCAAGACCAACATACAAAAACCGTTTTCAAATACTGTAATAAATAATTTAAAATCTGGTGTGTGTGTGTGTGTGTGTGTGTGTGTGAGAGAGAGAGAGAGAGAGAGACAGACAGACAGACAGACAGACAATAAAGTGCAAGCCTCAGTACAAGAATTCGATCCTCAGCACCCACACAAAAGCCACACACTGTGGCGCATGCCTACGAGCCCAATGGTGAGGAGCAGGAGAAATCTCTGAACCTTGCTGTTCAGGAAGCCTAGTTGCTGTGGAATAATCCTTCTGTACACTGTGAAGATGTGTTGCTCTCATTGTCAGTAAAAACTCTGATTGGCCGATGGCTTTCAATGATTTTTCAGGGCAGAGAGAATGCTGGAAAGAAGAGGGTGGAGTCTGAGAAGTCAGGAGGAGACACCATGAGACCCAGAGTGAGCAGGATGGGAAGTAGACAGAGGAGGTAAATGGTAAACAAGCCTCGGGTAGCACACAGATAAATGGAAATGGGTTAACTTAAGCTATAAGAGCTAGCTAAAAATAAACTTGAGCTATTGGCTGAGCATTTATAATGAATATAATCATTACTATAATTAATTTTAATATAATTAATAATATTAAGTCTCTGTGTGGTTATTTGGGAGTGGCTGGAGGAACAAAGCTGAATCAACAAGCCCCAAGTTCCAGCAGAGTCTGTCTCAAGAAATGCAGATGGCTTCTGAGTAAATGATGCCTGAGGATGATCAACTACCTCCATGCATTAATACATGCATGCATGCACACACACACACACACATAAATACACCCACCCACATACAAAGGCACGCATGCAAAAAATCAATTTTAAAAAGAGAAAAGTATCCTATCACTTACAAAAGTATCAAAATATTTAGGAATAGATTTTGTTGATAGGAGTGCAAGCTGCATACACTACAAACTGTAAGATATTGGTGACAGAAATGAAAGAAAACCAAAGCAAATAGAAATGAGTTTCTGTCTGGAAGAAAATAACAGTTATATTGTGCCCAAATGATCCAGAGTGAAAGGCAATCCCCACAAAGTCCATAGGATTCTCTATAGAAACTGTCACACTGGTCTTCAAAAAAGAAGTTTCTTCAACAAATACTAAACCATAAACTCAGAAGACAACACTGGCTTATACACATAACTTTACTCTACCCAAATGTAAGAGCTAAAAATAAAAAATTTGGAGAAAAAATGAAACAGGTGGGTAAATCTCCAACAGTTTGGTGATGATTTTATATAACAACAACAACAGCAACCACAGGGTAGGGGTTAACAGAGACAAATAAATGGTACATCATCTAAATTCAAAACTGTTGTGCTTAGGACATCTCACGAGAGAAAAAGAAGAATCTGCAGGAAGCTGGGGGCTGAGGAGAGTCTACTGTCCAGCAAGAGCAATCCTTACAGTCTAGCAACAAAAGACAAGTAACCCGAGTTTGCAAAGAAATAAGGCTTTGAGTATTTCTCTAAAATGAGCACCAAAATAAGATGCCCAACATCGTTCTTAGGAAAATGCAAACAATACCTACAATTATTAATACACGAGACTTGGTAGGGTGGTTATAACCAAAATACACATAGTAACGAGGTTGGGAGAAATGTGAAGAAACAGGAACCCAAGACCAGCATGATAACAAAAGGGCACAATTATCCCCAAAGCTGGCAAGCAGCTCCTCTAAACATTAAGTGGAACAAACCAGCAATTGCATTCTCAGATAAAGCCCAATAGAAGCTGAAACAATGCTACCTGAAAACAGATACAGAAATTCCACAGTTATATTACTTATGTGACCAAAAGCAGAAATAACTTCAATGCCCATGACGAATGGATGGGTAACGAGTGTGGCATGTCTACTAACAACAAATGCTGTCTGGCAATGGCAAAGAGTGGTATGCAGCATGGGTGGATGTTGGAAACACTATGCTACATAACAAAAGTTCCTAGACGCAATTCTATTTACATAAAATGTTCAGAATAGGCAAATCCATTGAGACAAAATGGATCTGTGATGGCATAGAAAGGAGAGGAATATGAACGATAGCTATGATTTCTTTTTTTGAGGAAAAATTACCCAAGAATTCCACCAAAGTGGTGTTGACCACACAACTCTGTAAGTATAGTAAACACTTATAAACTTTATATTTTTAAGAACCTGAATAATATGTGAGACTTATATCCTGTGAAGGGTACGATTTCAATAATATACTAGAAAAAGTCAAAAAGAATTTATGACCTAAAAGATAGCTTGGTCAGTGACTATAATCACTCAGCACCGAGTTTGCTCCAAAATGAGGTGGAGATGTCCTAGGGCCTCATATTTCCTTTTCCTGTATGTTTGTCTCTCCATCCTAGGAAGAAGTAATGAGAAAATCTGGCCTCCCAGCTAGTGTAACTGCACCAATTCCAATAGGGCTCATCTCTTTGGGGGTCAGGGCTCTATGTTTTTTCTACATATGTGTGTATACAAGCACTCATGCGGGTTTGTGTATGTAAGTTCCTGTAAGCAGTAAAGAGCAAAGGAAAAGATTGAGACAAGGAAGAAAAGGGATGAACATGGCCTCTGTTTCTGGATAGCCACTACTCAGCATGGGACCCATGGTGCTTTGCATGACCCCTGGACTCTGTGATGAAGGCTTCAGAGGAGGAGGCATTCTGAATTATCTCAGACCCTGACTTACGGTCACAATTGGCTTTACAGGTGCAAGGTAATGAGATCTGACACCCAGGACAAGGGGATATGGGCCTAGGAAGATGGCTCCATCCAAGTCAAAGAACACAGGCAGCCATTAGAAGTAGCCAGCACAATCATAACAGTCAAAGTGAGGCATTCTCCCCTAGAGTTCCCATGAGGAGCCAGCCCTGCTCACACTATGGCCTGAACCCTCCCTGTGTCTCTTAGAAACTTCCAGTTTCCAAAGCTGTAAGAGAATAATTCGTGTTATTTTATGTCAGTAAATGTGCAGTGAGTTGGGGAACAGAAAGAGGAGATTTCATGACTCAGCCTGGTGGGCCATAAAACCAACAATAAAACACATCAGGCCATACAAGTGACCTTCTAAGGTGCAGAGAAGGACACCAGGGAATTAATCAAGAGAGGGATGATGCATACAGGGGAGACTGAACCACAGCACTGTCACCAGAACAAAGAAACAGTCCTGACCACAAGGGAAGCTGAAGGACCAAGGGAAGAACCTGGAGAGAGTCGAGCATGAACAAAATTTCTCCCTTCTTGCAGCAGTGCAAATCCAGAAAGCACTCATTCGATCACTCGGTATTTTTCTAATGAGCTCTACTTATGGGTCAGGTCCCTTCTCTAATCACATTCAGAATGGTTCCTCAGAATTCTGTTTTCAGAAGCATTTGTACAATTACGCCAGGAAATGGATGTAAATCCACCTGTTTAGCAAACCAGATTACCATTATGGTATAAGAGCATTTTCTATTTCTGTTAACTGCTATTACACACTCAAATTACTGTATGTACTTGACTGTGTGATCGCTCGGCCTATTTGCAGCTATTTTCAGCAGTTAAAATCCCCAGGTTAAATACTACTTACTATCTGTGCTGGCTTGTTTTAGGTCAACCTGACAAAAGCTAGAGTCATTGGAGAGGAGGCAGTCTCAGTTGAGAAAATGCCTCCATGAGATGGGCTGTCGACAAGCCGGTAGGGCATTTTCTTAATTAGTGATTGATGGGGGAGGGTCTAGTTCATTTGCCATCTCTGGGCTTGTGGTCCTGGGTTCTACAAGAAAGCAGGCTGGATAAGCAAGACGTAGCAAGCCAGTAAGCCGCATCCCACAAAGGCCTCTGCATCAGCTCCTGCCCTGTTTGAGCTTCTGCCCAGACTTCCTTCACCAAGGGACTCTGATGTGGAAGTGTAAGCCAAACAAACCCTTTCCTTCCCAACTTGCTTTTGGTCATGGTGTTTCATCAAAGCAATAGTAACCCCATCTAGGACACTAGCAGACAATATCCCGAGTTCTATGTCTTGAATACATTTGCTGCTTCCCCCTTGGTTCTCCCTGGAGTAAGACTTCATTTGCATGCTTCTCTCTGGAAAGCAGAAGTAGCAGAAGTTTTTAGGCCAGCGCTTTCCCATCAGCCAGTCCAGCTCCTTGGCTAACAGACGTCAAAAATGATACTCAAGTTGAGTTAGATGATTTGGCCACAGTCAGAAAAGGCAATGAAATATACAATCACACACAGGAAAAATCTAGCATATCAGAAAGAGCCGCATGAAGTGCCGAATAGATCAGGTTCATCCGCGTGGACCAGGAAGGTGCGTGAGAGATGTCACCATGGTGTCTCCCTGGACTGTCTGCTATGTATACACAATTTAAAAAAAAAACAGGGATGGTCAGAGAACTTAGATAACAATGAGGACACTAAGAGAGACATACATAGATCTAATCTACATGGGAAGTAGAAAAAGACAAGATCTCCTGAGTAAATTTGGGAGCATGGGGACCTTGGGGGAAGGTGAAGGGAGGAGGGGAGAGGCAGGGAGGGGAGCAGAGAAAAATGTAGAGCTCAATAAAAATCAATAAAAAGTGTATTTAAGCTAGGTGAGTTGAAGGAGAGTTGAAGCAGAATTGAAACAAGGGAGAACTAGAAAGAATTAGAACTTAGAAGAAAACCAGAGGACAGAAGAACAGGCAGAACAATAAAGAACATGACTCAAGAAAAAAAAAAAAAAGAACAGGGATAGTGGATGTTGCTGCCATCTTAAGATCTGTTGTTTCTAACTTCTCCCAAATCCCACACCCACTCATTTGTGGATCTCATTATTAAAACCTTGAGCTTCCCCAGGAACCCCAGCCACTGTGACCTTCACAATCCTGACTCATTCACAGGGCAAACTGCCTTGCAAGTCCTTTCTTGGGGACCACATCCTGTCTGGGCTGTTCTGGCCATTGAGGCTCACTTGGCTGTTCAACCTTGAACACAGTGCTCAGTGTTCTGGTTTTAGTCAAAATCCAATGTTTCCTGAAACCCAAGCTGAGCAGAAAACACATCCCTTGCCTGAAACCACCAGCTCTGTCCAAGCTCACTCAGTATTTCTGGGTACCTACGCCATGCTTTCACACGGGGCGCTGAGGCCAAAGCGTGGAAGGTAGAGGAGAGTTTAGCAGCCTGACTAGCAGTGTCCAATTTAGAAAGTTTCTCCTTCCACGCAGGGAACTCAACCTGTAATCGTGACCTCTGACCCTGGCTGTTCCAGTCTACTGTGGAAGTCAATGAACTGGTTAGGAAGGGATTTACAGGGCTGAGGCTGTAGCTCGGATACAGAATGTTCTCCAAATAAAAATCAAACATGACGCTTCGCTGCACAAGCATCGTGTACATTATTCCACTGTGGTCAGCAAAGACACACTGAGTAAGGAACTATCACTACGTGCTAGGGGAAAGAATTCAACGCAGTATTTAAAAGTTATCTTTGGCAGCACCGTGACCTTCCTACTCCCTCTTTACTGTTGTCGTTTTCTTTATGAAACCCTCATTCCAGGCATGGTTTATAGTGCAGGCCCATGGCTGCTCCTCTTCTATAGAGAGCTGTCTGCAAGATACTCCTGAGTACCTCAAGGAAGGGGAGGAATGCAAGACAGGTGTCAGGCACCACTCCTGTTACACCTTTCAGGCTGTGGGGAACCTGTCACAATGTCACCTAAGTTCGTGAATGTCATGCCATTAAGTTTGATGGGGACAAAAGGGAGCAGGGTGTTAGCAAGTTACCAAAATGATGCACTATCATTTAGGGGAGGTCACAGAAAGAGGGCCAGCCCAGGGCCCAAAGGGTAAAGGGTACATCACTGCAAGGAGCTGCTCCAACCCTGGAATAAGATTTTGGCTGAAAAAAAAAAAAAACACTACAAACAATCTTGACTGTTTATTAGAGCAAAATGAGTATTAAAAAGAAAATATAGATGATATAGATATAAAAGGGAGACTTTCTGGACTGATGAGAAAGCCCCTAATCTACCAGCAGGGGAGTAGCAGGATCTGAGCCAGGCATTCCCCAGAGAGATTAACTTGGCTACTATGTATGCTGAAATGTGAAGGCAGAGAGGCTTCAGGGCAGGGCCTATGGTCCATGGCTACAGAGGTGGCTTCAAACATGCAAACAGACAGACAGTTGGATATATACAGTAATAAACCATGAGGCAACTATATTAGCAATTCCTGGAATACTTTAAAGTTGGGTCTTGACAAAAGCAAACATAATTGCTTTAAAAGATCAGGCAAGGTCAGCTGTGGCTACTTCACTTCCTATTCCGGGGCTCAGTGGACGCCGCTCCACATTCCATCACAGAGGAGTGCTCTCCTGTGTGAAAAGATACCGCTGGAAGGCAGATTCCCCAAACAGAAAGAAAATTAAAACTCCAATTTGACACAAGAGCCTCAAAGACAACCCCAAGTATAGCAGTGTGTACTGCCAACCCTTGACTGCTATTCTGATCACACTTGAGGATAAAATTATAAACAGAAGAGATATTTTTGTTGTTGTCTTTTTGTGAAATACTACCCAGGGAACAGTATGACCCTCCAGAGACAGAGGCCTGGCACTGGGCCCCTGGGTCCTTTTTAGTGTCTTTGCCTGATGTGAGAGCAGAAAGGGCCACTGAGTGCACGGGCTCCAGGAAGCCAGCTGCAGATCTCCACCAGCAAACCTCATGGAGTCATCAGGAAAGGTGAGAAACAAAGGAGGGAGGAAGGGAATGGGAAAGAAGCCACACAGATAAAGGGGGATGCTGGGGCAGGAGACTGAGGAGTGATAACAGAAAATAAAGATAGATAGATAGATAGATAGATAGATAGATAGATAGATAGATAGATAGATAGATAGACAGATAGATAGACAGACAGATAGATAGATAGATGATAGATAGATAGATAGATAGATAGATGATAGATTATAGATAGATAGACAGATAGATAGATAGATAGATAGATAGATGATAGATAGATGATAGATAGATAGATAGATAGATAGATAGATAGATGATAGAGAGATAGATGATAGAGAGATAGATAGATAGATAGATAGATAGATAGATAGATGATAGATAGATAGATAGATAGATAGATAGATAGATAGATAGA
>NC_022027.1:23318419-23330475 GCF_000317375.1 Microtus ochrogaster
GACAGACAGCACAGAGATAAATAAAAATACATAAATAGATAAATACCACAGAGATGGAAACAAGAGGGTGTGAGCTACTGTCTAGATTCCCAGGAGGGCAGCCCCAGGTGACATATAACCCTCTCCTTCCATCCCAAACAGATGCAGGCGACCTCCTTAGCAGAAGCCTTGGAACAGCAATTGGAAGCCACCTCCACTCAGAGGCCAGCTAAATATGCATGGCCCAGTGAAAGAGAGAGAGGAACAGCTTTCTTGTAGAGAGTTCTAGGTAGGAAACACCTCAGGAGGGAAAGAAGTGATTCCTTGAAAGTCACAGGCAGTACAGGCCTGTGAGACATGGAATGCATAGTATGTTCAAGAAAATCACAGGTGGTGTCTCTGTTCCCAGACGGTGAGGAAAAAGCATTTCCACAAACACGAGTCTCCTGTCTAGATTTATTTCACCGCTCTTCTCGGAGCCCAAGCAACAGAACTGTAAGAATTTTGAAGGAAGAATCCCTCTCCCAACACTTTTGAGTGGACCCTGTGAAAGTAGCATTTGTGCAGGCCAAGAAGAAAATGTCAGATAGCCTACCAAGGCACGTAGATCAACAGTGTGCATGCCTTTCAGTGTCCCCCTACAGAAAGGGTAGGGATCCCCACCCCCAGCAAGATCGCAGATTATTTCAGCTTTGAGGGTAAGGGACAAAATAGAGATTACATAGGTACTTACATAACCACTTAAAATGTTAAAGTTTAAAAATATAGAAATCCACCCTCAGCTCCCACAGGCATTGGCCACAATGTGTCCGTCTGTCTCCCTCAACAGCACCCAGGTACACGTGTTACCCTGGCGACGCTCTTTTCTAAGGCAGCTCATTTTACTTCTTGTTTTAATTATGTTCTTAAAGACTTATTTCTTGTGTATGGGTGATTGCCTGCATGTGTGTATGTGCACCCATAGGTGTGCTGCTACCATCAGAGGCTAGAAGAGGACAAAGACCCTGGGACTGGAGTTACAGATGGTTTGAGTCACCCTGTGGCTGCTCTGAAGCAAACCTGGGTCCTCGAGAAGATCGACTACTTGATTGCTGAGCCATCCGCCCAGCAGTAGCAGAGCTCTTCGAGGGGTCCCTGTTTGCCCCAGTGCTGCTGGCTTGCTGCTGGTGGTTGATGGGAGGAATCTCTGCTATTGCGAGGAGCAAGCAGTCCATCCCCACGGCTTCTAAAACACCACTGCTTCTAATAGCCAGGTTGACTATACAAGCGCCT
This sequence comes from Microtus ochrogaster, assembly GCF_000317375.1. Lineage (NCBI taxonomy): Eukaryota > Metazoa > Chordata > Mammalia > Rodentia > Cricetidae > Microtus > Microtus ochrogaster. The sequence goes on from NC_022027.1 coordinate 23,319,671, forward strand.
GAAGAGGTTTCTAACTTTTCTAGGAAGAAAACAAAACCTGAGCTGCACAAGGAAATGGGGCTGCAGGGTGAAGATAAATAAATATCACTATAGGAACAAAATGAGTGTGGGGGAGACATCCCAACGCCTCCCTGACCGGGGACCAACATTCTAGAGAGTCCAAAGGAAAGTAACAAAATAAATGAACCATCTATACAGCTGGAAGATCAAAGGAAGTGAAGAATAAGACGGTCAAAGACATCAACAAAGGTGCAGACAGTCAGATGGGAGGCAGCCCCTTCTCTTCCTGCAGCAACATTCATCAGCGGGTAAGGGCCATCCGAAGAGCAACAGACCACTTCCCAAAAGCGGCTGGATGAGGGCCAGTGTTGAAAGACAGAGAGCCTTCTCCAGGGCAGTGTGTCTGCCTACAGTGAGTGCGGAGACCCACGAACCAAGCCATTCTACCCAAAGCACAGAAAACAAAGGCACACTGCTGGGGCCTCTCTAGGACCAGAGTGGGGTTTGGGGTTTTGTGTGTGTGTTTTTTTTTTAATGGAATTAAAACAGTCACTGGGAAATGCTTTTAATTTGTGGCATTCCTATTGTCTTAAATGTTTTATATACTGTGATGAGAAAAGAAAAAGCATTTTAAAGGCCACATATGAATGGATACACTGAAATACAGAAGCATCATCTGGTCTGATCAAGATACTTGATTATAATAAAAATACTAATTAAGATAACATTCATCACTATCTGAGATGAAAACCTTAACAGAGAACAAAACATTCTTCTACGTTTGTAAATACACTCATATATATCTTATGAGCGTTCACCAGGTTAGAGCCCTGGGATATTCTACAGTTAGAGAAGAGAAAGGGAAGGGAGGGAGGGAGGGAGGGAGGGAGGGTAAAGGGAGAGATGGAGGAAGAAGACACACGTGCAGGGTGGCATACATACGTGAGCTGCTCGGACACCGGCAAGCCTGTAGGTACCTTTTGCCCATAGCGACAGTCAGCAGGTTTCCAGGGGACTCCGGAACTCCCAAGGACTCTGGAAACAGTGAGATGGCTAGCTGTTGAAGGAGAGGACACAAAAAGGTAGAAATAAAACAGTCTTAGGATAATGATCGCGTTTTTTTCATTAAAATGCTAATGATGACCACCTCCTTCCAGATAACCGTGTTTATGAATTATTCATTGTTACATGCGGGAAGGAATCACTCTGTCCCTGCAGGCGGGCATGGAGCCTGCAGAAGGTTAGCATGTGGCCCCTGCGGTGAGTGGGACCAAAGGGCAGGTACCTAAGAATCACTAGTCAGGGAGGAAAAGTCCACCTATCCCACAGCATTGGGAAGACTGTGTATCTCCATAGTCAATGCCAAGGATGGAACCAGCTTGGCTTGTTGCCGTGACACCTGAACTAACACCCTGCCAATAATACTATAAGAACTCAAATGGAAAGAAGAAAATGTATTGAATTGGAGAGGTTACATGTCAAAGTGGGGAGGGAGGAAGGGAGGGAAGGAGGAAGGGAGGGAGGGAGGGAGGGAGGGACACTAACACTTCTGCACACATCAATTACACTCTGTACAGAGGTCCTTTTGTGCTCCCTTTGAAAGGATACTCACATTTTTATGCATTTCTGTGGACTTACTTTCATTAACTTTTCATTTAAAAAGCACAGGTTACAGCCGGGCGGTGGTGGCTCACGCCTTTAATCCCAGCACTTGGGAGGCAGAGGCAGGCGGATCTCTGTGAGTTCGAGACCAGCCTGGTCTACAAGAGCTAGTTCCAGGACAGGCTCCAAAACCACAGAGAAACCCTGTCTCGAAAAAAAAAAAAAAAAAAAAAAAAAAAAAGCACAGGTTACAACTTTACTTGAAATCAAGCATTCCTCAACAAGATGAATAAAGTAGCATCTCGGTTTCTAAGGATAGTGGTTCACTGGGCTGAGGGACTTGCACAGAATGGGCCCTGTAGGGTGGTGGATGAGTGCAATGATTTGATTGCCACCCAGCAGAGGGCTCTAGCCCAGACAAGAAGAGGTCAGAGAAGGCATCCAGGAACAAACCGTATCTGACACGTCTAAGGCTGGGCTGGAGTTAGGCAAAGGCAGTGGAGAGAAACTGTACCATATGGCTTACTGCTCTTGGTCCCATACAGAATGACACCCATGTTATCAGCCCAGGGAAGAAGACTGGGGCCGGCTGGCTACTTTGTATCTCTTTCAGAAATCTCTGACTAGACCGGGGTGCTGCCAGACAACTGGGTAAGATGTGGGTTCCAGGGGGTTTACTCTCTCCAGGTGGATCCAAAGGGGCACAGTGGAAGCAGAGTAGCAAGGCCAGCCCACTTGTTACAACCATGCAGACAGGAGAGGCAGGCTGAAGACTGAGAAAATAGAAGTGAGCAGGGAAGAATGAAACAAATTAGCATTTGGAAACATCTAGATGCCACAGGGAGAACAACTTGATCAACTCCCTGCAGACTGATGGCCTTAGATCTAAAGTGTAGAGCACCAGGGAAGGAATATTAAGACCAAAAGGTCTTTAGCTTTTGGTCTGTAGCTTTAAAAACTGAGGCGTTGAAGATTCGAGGCCTGGAGAAGAAGACAGAATAAACTAAGGAACTTGCATAGAGAGGCCGAGACATAGAAGCAATGTCACAGATTCACGGGATTGTGGGCAGAGAGAAGACTACACCATTAGTACCAAGAGACAGGCGCTAGCAAAGTCAGACCAGAAAGCCAACCACGCCCTTGTTTTAGCAAAAACTAGGCTACAGAGGTCTCCAGAGAAGCGCCATGGGATACAGAGGCAAATGAAGATCAAAAACAAAAATACTTTTGATTCTGACATTTGAAAAGTCGCTGGCCGCCTTGACTGAGGGCGGAGTTAGTGCCATGGAGGAGACAGGGAACGGCATCAATAGACCGAGTGGAGTAGCATGTAAGGGGACAGACCATTTTGTAAGAGCTTCAGGACCAGTAGATGCACAGAGCTGTGCATTGAAGGAATTGGTACAGTGGCAAGGAAGGCATGGAGAACCAGAGCAAGAAAAGATGAATTAGCTCTCCAGAGGCAGGAAAGTGGACAGGAGTTCAGATGAAGAGACTGGACGTAACAGAACAATCCACAGCCCTTGACACTGGAAGGAGCATAAGGGCTAATCTGGTTATACTGCATCCACAGCAGAACTGGGATATTAGAGAAGGCACACCAAATGACGTTACCGTTCCTGAGGATACATGGGAAGACAGGTCATTGGGAAAAGCACTTGGGGTGAAAGCAAGAGGACTTGAGTTCAGTCCCTAACACACACATAAAAGCTAGGTAAGGCCTTACATGCTAGTAAACGGGGTAGGGGTGGGGTGACGGGGGATGGGCAGATCCCAGGTCACTGGTCAACTAGCATAACCTAGTCAAAACAGTAAGCTTCAGGTTCATCTACAACTCCTGGGGCAGACAGAGAGACAGAGAATATCATAGAAGAAGATTTTTCAATGTCCTCCTCTGTCCCCTATATTTGTATACATTGATACTTGCACTTCACACACACACACACACACACACACACACACACACACACGCATGCACGCACAGTTCTTTGTCAAGAATGAGGTGACGAGTAAACAGTGGAAAAGACAGATATTGGTCTCTGGTATGTGACCCATGCCCCCGTGCCCAATGAAAACCATCCAACCCTGTTTAAAGGTAAACAAACATGCATGCTGGCTATCAAAGCAGGGACGCACACTGCCTGCTAGAATTAAGGCAGCGCATGGGTGAATGATGTGGAAGAAAGTGCTTCCTAAGACAACCTCTGGCTTTGGGCGCCAATGATCCCATGTTCCAAAGGTCTGCTTACAGTTCCCTAGCTACAATCAGGGCTCTGTCACCATCCGCCAGTCTTTGTGAGCCACAGCAATTCCAACACCTAAAAGGATACCCACCTAAGCAGCAACAGGCAGACACTGACAAATAAAGCAGGGGGCAGGGGTGGGGGTGGGGTGGAGATGACAGGGGCATGTGCTAGAGACTTCCTAGCCCAATGCCTCAAAAACTGACCATACACACCCCACTTCAGGCTTTTCCTCACAGGGTTAGGAATGCATGGATCAACTCAGCTACTGGAATAAATCCCGATGATAACAGCAAAAGCAGGAATGTTCACTAGAAACCGAACACAATGAAAAACACCTTGAGGAGCGGATGTGCAGTCTCCCGGGCAGTGTCTGACTGTTCTAGCCTTTTGCCTATTCTACAGAGAAATGCGATTCAGGCCACCACTATGGCGACAGTCTCATAGACCATGAGTGCTCATCACTCGGGTTAGCTGCCATAGATCTAGCCGCCATAGAACATGTATCAAAGCAGCAGAAGCCACTAACTGGGTCATTCATTTTTGTATTCCTAGAGCACAGAACACAGTCAGCGTGCAATAAATGTGAATGATTCAATAAACCAGTATATGACTGAATAATTTTCCCAGCTAAAGGGTAAGGAGGCCAATTAAATGGTGAGAACAGAAACAGTCCAGCTGTCCTACCCTGAGAGACTCAAAGGAACACTGTAAATCGCATCCAACTACAATTATTTTACAGAAAAGGGAGTCTTTATGAGTTCATAAATACATAGCACAAGGTTGGTGGCCGAAATTATGGGATGATGCTCTTTAAGCGGGAAATCAGCAGAGGTGTAAAGACTCCGAGCACACAAAGGAACAGGAGTTGAAGACTACATCTGCTCACCTGCTTTGTTGTCCTTCTGAAGGACAGGCTCATCACTCTAGCAGTGTGGTGCCACTGCTCCCAGATGCTCAACCTCACAGCCACCTGCCTGGCTTCAACCCATGGGGACCGCAAGATAAACAGGGAGGACAGCATCAAGACTCACTACCTTGAAAATCCACCCCAGGTGCGGCCTGTGTTTCTGTCCTAACATATTTGCAATTCTATTAGTTTCCCTTTTAACACATGAGCTCCGAGGCATTGCAGACCCTATGGAACACGTCTCATATAGTGTACAGAAGAACAACATTAATATCTGTCTGGAAATAATCTCAATAACAGAGGTTCGAAAAGGGAGGGATAGTTTACCAGTATGTTCTACATGACAGGTTTGTTTGTCTGTTTCCCTGACTGAGAGAAAGTAACTTTATCCTCCCAGTCTCATTGTGCCCGTGATCAGAAATAATATGTTGTGAGCATTACATCCCCAACACACTATTTTGCAGGGCTCACGTGGAAAGCAGCTTGTACACACTGGGCTTGCACTTGGCCTTGGAGCGCACTGGCAGCACAGAAACAACCCCTTGATATGGGCATTCACCTTTCCACTCTCCAGAAGGCAAGGGAGCAAGATAAACAACACAGCACTCACTCGAATGCAAGCCAGGGAAGGGAAGGAATCTCTCTGCCAGTCTAAAGTGTTCAGTGTGCAGTCTTTTAATTACTGCATTTATGACACTATCCATAACATATTCCCCACCACGAATGTTCCAGCAGGTCATTAATCCCCGACAAGTACATTAATGTGACCCCCATTCCTGCAAATTCTTATTGTGCTGACATGGGGCAAAAATGCTAAGAATTCTCTTCTAAGTAAATACTTTATGTCAACAGCTCCCCAAGCTACCACTGGTCCTCGCTTAACTATTTCAGGATCGTCTTCCTGTGCAACTATTTGGTGATACTGACCTTAAAGATGAATTTGCAAACAAAATTTCAATACTGGCATTGCCCAAGGAACTTTTTTCTTTTAAATCAGAGGAACTACCAAGAAGGTGGCTTGTGTTCTTCAAAATAACATATCCTGTGACTCATTAAATCACAATCCACCATCATCCCAGCTGTTACAACATGGTAAGAATTATGCTTTAAAAAAAAAAACTCAAAGAGTAAGTCATTAAGAATGGTCAAGAGTTTCATAATAATTGAAGGGACAACCAGTCTCAGCACTAAACGGGTTTAATTTCAACCACAGAGGATTAATGTTTTTCTCAGAGAATTCCAAGTATGATTAATCATTGTTTGCTATCACACGGTCATCAATGACACCACTAATTATTTTGCTGTGTTGGAACATGAGCCCAGGCACTCCAAGGAGAAGGAACACGCCTTCTGTGGTCCACAGGAGCTGGCTTTCTCCCGCCATGAGGCACACAGGACAAACTGACAATCAGAAAGACCACTGAAGCTCAGTCACCAGCTGCAAAGTATAGCACAGAGAACTAGAGAGAAACACAAGTTATTGACCCAGGCCTGCAGCCAAAACCACAGAGACGAGTGGGAGACTGACTTCATGTGTGAGCTGCTGGGAGAGGGGCTACAGCAACCTGGTAAAGGCCAGTGGCAAGGGTCTCGGAACCTTTGGGCTTCACAGGGCTTGTGTCCTCTAGCCCCAGGCTTGTCTGTGGTGGCTAGGTTTGGAAGGATGCTCTGTTTCAGGTCACTTCCCCTGTCACCCTGAAGAGCAACCTGAAGCACCAACCTTCCCTTTCCTTCAACTCAGCAATGGTCTTGAAAGCCGAAGTCCTGATATAAGAGGCTGAAGCTCAACATACCAAGCTACAAACAAGGTCTGAAGTGTGCAGGGTGCCTGAACACACAAGGCAGTTGAGATGCCTTCTTTGTTTACTTCTTCCTTCTTAGAAAATTCCAGTATTAGTCCTTAAGCGTTTGAAGTCAAGAAGTACAAACACAGCCAAGCCTAACACAGGCCCTTTGATGTGGCACAACAGAAACACTGGTTCTTCCTTCAGCTACCTCTGGAAATGCAAGGGCATACTTGAAACCTGGGGAACTGAGAGCTTTGTCACTGGACTAGTGAGAGGCCATGGGGGCTATGAGGCTTTGAAGCTGCATCTGTGAAATGGGCTCACAATGCCTCCTCTACACAGCTCTCAGAGAGAGATTAAAACACTAATGAAACTCTAGAGTAGAAGCAGAGGACACAGCCCTATGTGGTTCCCGCTATCCTCCCAATGCTCTTCTCCAAAAGCAACAGTAATGATTATGAGTTTTAGTATTTAGATGGGCTCTTGGGTAGCCTAGCCTGGCCTGAGCCAAATATTTTTGATAAACAGTGCTTTTTGGCTAATAAATGATGTGTATGCTGTGAATATCATTGATTAATAAAGAAACTGCCTATAGTAGAGCTATAGGGGAACAGAGCTAGGCAGGGAGAACAAAACAGAATGCTGGGAGAAAGGAGGCGGAGTCAGAGAGAAGCCATGTAGCCCAGCCAGAGACAGATGCCACACTTTAGCTGGTAAGCCACAGCCACGTGGCCACACACAGATGAATAGAAATGGGTTAAATTTATAGGTAAGAGTCAGCCAATTAAAAGCTAGAGTTAATGGGTCAAGCAGTGACTTAATTAATACAGTTTCTGTGTGATTATTTCGGGGCTAAGTGGCCGGGAACAAAACAAGTGGCCTTCCTCCAACAAATAAATAAAATGCCCCTAACTACTTAAAAAGAAATATAAATATTTTATTACTTGCAGATTTGAACTTTTGTTTTCTAATATGTTTTTCTGTTTGTGCTTCTTCTTTAGCATCTAGCTGAAGGTCTTTCTTTCTTTATAAAAACTTCATGAGCATTTTCTCTCTTTAAGAATAACCCTTGCAGCAACTATTACAGAGATATCTGCTACCAGGCAGTGTGTAAAACATCTTCTTGTACCCTATCCTAGAGAGTCAGAGGTTCTCATGGTTACAAACAGCACTAGAGAAACCAGGAATGTTAAGCTTGCAGGGTTTTCTCTTCAGTGGAAAAGATTTACATCTGTTTTGGCCCAGAAGACTGGAAGTGGATTAGTTAATAATCTGGTGATCTTTTGCCATCTGGAGAGCCAGGCTTCACTCAAATCCCCCCAGACTCCTGAGCATTTTTTCTTAGCCAACAGTACCCATTCTTATCAAAGAGGTCTCAAGTACTCTGCAAAAGAGTTCACCATTATGTGTACCCTAGACCCTTATTCTTGGTCAGCAGAATCCATTCTTGCCAGGCGGTGGTAGTACATGCCTTTAACCCAACACTCAGGAGGCAGAGACAGATGGCTCTCAGTGAGTTCAAGGCCAGCCTAGTCTACAGAGTGAGTTCTAGGACAGCCAGGACTATGTAGAATCATACCACACCTAACTCTTCTTGAAAAGACTTACTTTGTCCCCAGGTAATAGTCTTTTGATGTTAAAACATGAGAAGGGTGTACATCTACCAAAACATACTAAAATAAGACAAGCAAATCTCTTTACAAATTGTCAAAAATAAAAAATGAAAAAATGTTTAAAATAAAACACAGAAAGAGAATAAAGTTGTTATTTTAACTTCCAGCAACATCTCCATCATCTGTTTTGCCATGGCCACTTCCCCCTAAGCTCTGCATTAAATAATCTGATCATTAAATCTGTGAAAACCACAAGGGATGTGCCCATCTCATTAAAAACTGCATGCCTGTGAGCTACGATAATGAGGGAGACTGTCTATTTTGGTTTTAAGGACAGAAGTACTTCCTGCCCGTTGCTTAGTGCAGAGACACTTCTAGGAAGTTCCACCACAAAACAGATGCCCTGGGAGTGAGTCTGTCACAATGGCAACAGGAGTCAGCACACAGGAACGCTTCCTCCCAGCACCTCCACACACTCTCAACCTTGATGTACCAACAGGGATCACAAGGTGTTCAAAGCAAAGACCACTAGCCCCACCATATGGAGCTGAAGACTTCCTTAAGGAGCTATCAGCTCCCTGTCAGAAGCCAGGCCGTGTTGCTGTATACTCAACCCCTGCAGGAATCAGAGCCTTTAAAATTGGAATGCACTACCCTTTTGTTTTTACAACAGTAAAAACAAATAATCCTAATTACATTAAACACTGCAAGAAATGCCCATTCTTCTAATATTTTAGAACAGTGTATTGATAACTAGCCTAGAATTTGCTAGGGTCTCTTTTTTATTCAAATTTGTTTTTTTATAATTTTGTGAGTACCAAATTTTACTTCATTATCACAGTTTCCTCTCTCTACTCAAACTCTTTCCATGTCTCCCCACTCCCTCTTGAATTCATGACCTTTTAAAACTATTAGTGTTACACACGTATTGGTACACATACACACACACAGAGACAGAGAGAGCCTGCTGCTCAGATGTGTCTCTAAGGATGATGAGAAAAGTTAGATGAAAGAAGATACTTGGTCCTCTGAAGCTGTGTTTATATACCCAGTGATAGAAGCCTTTGGCACCATTGTCTTCTGAATAAATTTTACTATACTGATGGAGAAGGATTACCTATCATGCTTCCATGAGTCTATAGAGGTGTTCTTCATGGGAGCCCAAGCCTTGCAGAACACAACATTGGAGACAGTAGTCCTTAGAAACAATATTTCTTCCAACTTGACTTCCAACTTCCAACTCAAGTCATCCTATGAGTAGAAGTGAGAAAGACTGACCCACCTGGGACAGTGGTTCGTTCTATAAAACCCTAAGGTAAAGAAGCCATATTCTAAAATGTTGGAAAAATGACGCTTGTGACATTATTCATATGGCTGGGTCTCACAACAGACTTGAATTAGTAGATTAACCAACTTTCTTCCCATTACACCACCTTAGTCAGGATGCCAGCACTCAGTTCATTTTGAAAGTGAGGGTGACATTCTCTGAATAAACCTGAAGGAGGAAACTAACCACAGAATCCTTCCTCAATGGGCCAGACAGCCATGTGCCAAAGCAGTGGCAAACCTCAAAAGCTGATTAACTGGCGATTTCGGTTACGTGTGGCAGATTATAATGATGCAGGCATCTCCAGTTCCTCATAAATGCCGTAAAGTCAGGGCCAGAAATGAACGCAAAAGGTGCCAAAGAAAGGAAGAAGACAAAAGAAGTGGAAATAATTTTGAAGACAAAGAAAACAAACAGGCCCCTGATGAGTGAAACTGTGTAAACTGGAGAGTCACCTGCAAACCATCTTAATGGCAGAGTTTCAATACCTTTCCCTAATCATGAAGATGCTACTTCCCTTATCTACCCTTACTGGGGGGTCAAGGAAGCAGGCAAACCACTGAGCAAAGGGCCTCATGGGTAAACTGTCTAGAGGGAACAAGAGAGCACAAGACACCAGGAAAAATGTCACATATAATGAAACACAGAAAACCTGTAAGACGGACCACTGTTTGTAGGAAAAAAGTGCAGAGCAAAACCAGAAACGAGTATGATACACAAGAAAAAAAATTAAGCCATAATACAGTGCAGAGCTGGTCTGTGAAAATATATAACCACTTTGAAGAATAAAGGGCAGGTGTTAGCTTAATACCAAAAGCATCCTTGAGAGGAAGTCAATGTTTAGTGTGTGAAACAGTATCTTAGCTCCTCTTCCTGTTGCTGGAATAAATACCTGACAAAGACTTTATGTTAGATCACAGTTCAAGTGAACCATGGCAGGGAGATCAAGGTGACACGGGCTTAGAGAAGCTGATCACATAGCATCCGTGATCAGGAAACACAACACCATCAATGTCTACTGCTGCCAAGTTCACCTCAATCCACATCAAGATAACCTCCATAATACTCCAGAGGACCACCTCACAGGTGACCCAGATCCCATGAAGGTGATGACATCATCAAGATAACCCCCCCCCACACACCCACAGTACACCAGAGGACCACGCACAGGCGATCCAGATCCTGTGAAGATGATGACACCATCAAGATAACCCCCACAGTACACCAGAGGACCACCTCACAGGCAATCCAGATCCTGTGAAAATGATGACACCATCAAGATAACCCCTGCAGTATACCAGAGGACCACCTCACAGGTGACAT